>NC_061122.1:12695050-12891222 GCF_002878395.1 Capsicum annuum
GATGTTGTTGGTGACTTTATTTGTTGAAAATGCTTAAGTGCCGGTGACTTTAAAAGTGAACTTTTGTTTAGAAGGTGATGTTGTTGGTTACTTTATTTGTTCAAAATGCTTAAGTACCGGTGACTTTAATGGTGAACTTTTCTCGTTGGTGCCTTTGTTAGTTGAAAAAGCTTAAGTTTTGGTGACTTTAATAGTGAACTAGTGTTTAGAAGGTGATGTTGTTGGTGACTTTATTTGTCGAAAATGCTTAAGTTTTGGTGATTTTATTTGTTGAAAATGCTTAAGTTTTGGTGACTTCAAAAGTGTAGTTTTCTTTAGAAGGTGATGTTGTTGGTTACTTTATTTGTTGAAAATGCTTAAGTGCCGGTGACTTTAATAGTGAACTTTTGTTTAGAAGGTGACATTTTGGGTTACTTTATTTGTTGAAAATGGTTAAGTGCCGGTGACTTTAAAAGTAAACTTTTATTTAGAAGGTGATATTGTAGGTTACTTTATTTGCTGAAAATGCTTAAGTGCCGGTGACTTTAGTAGTGAATTAGTGTTTAGAAGTTGATATTGTTGGTGACTTTATTTGTTGAAAATGCTTAAGTTTTTGTGAATTTAATAGTGAATTAGTTTCGTTGGTGCCTTTATTAGTTGAAAAAGCTTAAGTTTTGGTGACTTTTATAGTGAACTAACGTATAGAGGTCATTTTATTGGTGACTTTATTTGTTCAAAAATGCTTAAGTGCCAGTGAATTTAATAAAGAACTTTTGTTTAGTAGGTGATGTTGTTGGTTACTTTATTTGTAGAAACTACTTAAGTACCGATGACTTTAAAAGTGAGCTTTTGTTTAGAAGGTGATGTTGTTGGTTACTTTATGTATTGAAAATACTAAAGTACCGGTGACTTTAATAGTGAACCTTTTTCGTTGGTGCCTTTGTTAGTTGAAAAAGCTTTAGTTTTGGTGACTTTAATAGTGAACTAGTGTTTAGAAGGTGGTGATGTTGGTTACTTTATTTGTTAAAAAAGTTGAAGTTTTGGTGACTTTAATAGTGCATTAGATTCGTTGGTACCTTTGTTAGTTGAAAAAGCTTATGTTTTGGTGACTTTAATAGTGAACTAGTGTTTAGGAGGTGATGTTGTTGGTGACCTTATTTGTTGAAAATGCTTAAGTGCCGGTGACTTTAATAGTGAACTTTTGTTTAGAAGGTGACGTTTTTCGTTACTTTATTTGTTGAATATTGTTAAGTGTCGGTGACTTTAAAAGTGAACTTTTGTTTAGAAGGTGATGCTGTAGGTTACTTTATTTGTTGAAAATGCTTAAGTGCCTGTGACTTTAATAGTGAATTAGTGCTTAGAAGTTGATATTGTTGGTGACTTTATTTGTTGAAAATACTTATGTTTTTGTGAATTTAATAGTGAATTAGTTTCGTCGGTGCCTTTATTAGTTGAAAAAGCTTAAGTTTTGGTGACTTTAATAGTGAACTAATGTTTTGGAGGTGATGTTGTTGGTGACTTTATTTGTTCAAAAATGCTTAAGTGCCGGTGAATTTAATAGAGAACTTTTGTTTAGAAGGTGATGTTGTTGGTTACTTTATTTGTAGAAACTACTTAAGTACCTATGACTTTAAAAGTGAGCTTTTGTTTAGAAGGAGATGTTGTTGGTTATTTTATGTATTGAAAATGCTTAAGTACCGGTGACTTTAATAGTGAACTTTTTTCGTTGGTGCCTTTGTTAGTTGAAAAAGCTTAAGTTTTGGTAACTTTAATAGAGAACTAGTGTTTAGAAGGTGATGTTGTTGGTCACTTTATTTGTTGAAAATGCTTAAGTGCCGGTGACTTTAATAGTGAATTAGTGTTTAGGAGGTGATGTGGTTGGTGGCTTTATTAGTTGAAAGTTCTTAAGTTTTGGTGACTTTAAAAGTGAACTTTTGTTTAGAAGGTGATGTTGTTGGTTACTTATTTGTTGAAAATGAATAAGTGCCGGTGACTTTAATAGTGATTTAGTGTTTATTTGGTGATGTTGTTGGTGACTTTATTTGTTGAAAATGCTTAAGTTTTGGTGACATTAATTGTGAATTAGTGTTTAGGAGGTGATGTTGGTGACTTTATTTGTTGAAAATGCTTAAGTGCCGGTGATTTTAATAGTGGCTATTTGTTGGGGACTGCTCTATATTATTGTTGTGGTTGCATGCAGTATTTAGAAGGTGGTATTGTTGGTTACTTTATTTGTTGAAAATGCTTAAGTGCTGGTGACTTTAAAAGTAAACTTTTGTTTAGAAGGTGTTGTTGTTGGTTACTTTATTTGTTGAAAATGCTTAAGTACCGGTGACTTTAATAGTGAATTAGTGGTTAGAAGGTGATGTTGTTGGTGACTTTATTTGTTGAAAATTCTTAAGTTTTGAAGACTTTAGTAGTGAATTAGTTTCGTTGGTGACTTTATTTGTTGAAAATTCTTAAGTTTTGAAGACTTTATTTGTTGGTTTTTCTATATATTTTTTTTTTGCAAAAAATCAACCACAAGTGGTCGATTTTTCTAATTTTTTTCTGCAAAAAACCGACCACACTTCTGTCGGTTTTTTATAAAATTAATTTATTAGTTTATCTAAAAACCTACCACATGTGGTCGATTTTTCTTAAATTAATAAAATTATTTTAATAAAAAACCGACCCCTTGTGGTCGGTTTATATTTCCCTACAATTATTTTTTTATTTAAATAAAATAATAATAAATTTTATGTATTCTTAAGCATAGTGCAAGAAAGTTGTTGTTGATAGAGGTTTAGAGAACATGATAAGTACGCCTTATGTGTGTTTGCCTTGAAGTTCATAGATGGTTATAGTGATAGGCTTGAATGTCGCGTTTGGCTGTAAGTGGAGGAATGCAATATGAGCTAGTGAATTCATAGTGAGAGTTCAGAGTTAGTCATTAAAGTGGTAAGCCATGCTATGTTAGGGCATAAGCTCTAGAAGAGATGTAGATGATCGAATCATGTGATTTAGACTAGTATTATTGTGTAGCATGTTGTACCTAGTGATTTGAGTTAGGCTTGATCATGGTGAGAGAATTTAGTTCAGTTTAGACTTTAGTAGATACATTTATCAATGCCTATGTGAAAACTTTAAATTGAATCAATGAGTTTGTTATTTAAGGGGAATAGTATAGTTGAGGGAGTATTTGAGAAGTGCTGCTAAGTTTGAAGGTAATAAGTTGCATTGTCAAAGGCCTAGTAATTCTATCCTAGCTTATGATCTATAGGTCTATGTTCCGTGCTATAGAGTTGTAGCAATATTGTAATTTCTTATTCAGATGTCTTGTTCAGATCATGCCCAAAGTTCTTTTCTCCCTAATATCATTAGAATTTTTTAGAAGAGTGTTGAAGAAATACTCCATTTGGTTATAAGCATTAAGTATGATCCAATTCGTAAAGCCTGTGATCCAATTTAGCAATTAAGAAGATAAGCTCCTATAGATTTCCAACATTCCATTTGGTCTTACTACCCAAAGTTTCATGAGTAAGGCCATTCCATGAGGTAGAGTATCCACATTCATGCAAATTACAAATTAAGCTTGGTTCATGCATCATTTTCAGTTTCAGATTAAGATATTAAGTCATGAATCAGCTATATGTGTCCTGTGCATCAGCTTAGTCTTTCCATAATATTTCATCCAAGTTTGTGTTATTCAGGGGACAATATGTCTCAAGAGGTAGAGTAATTCCCCGAGTTTCCATGCTCTATACCCCTCAATTCTTCATCATGAAACAATATCCATCTTGAAACAATGGGTACTAATAAGTTAACCCTCTCATTTCTATCTCAGCCTTATAACCATTCTCATGTCAGTGCATGTATTCAAGAAATTAGCTCAGTCATGATATTTAGTTCATGTATTAGTTATCACTTCATAGTACAATAATAATAATTGTTTCATGGAAATTTCAAGTGAGTTCTAAACTCCAAGAATGAATCAGTACTTGATAGTTAGTAAGGTCAAGTCACCTCAAAATTCAGCTTCATGATAGGATTTTTAAAGTTTCAGCTCACCTATATCCTTTATTAGCATACATGTCATGTCTATATTATTCCATACTTTTAATGTTTCGATAAGTTCCTACCCACCATTCGAGGATGAATAATTTCAAGGGGGAGATATTGTAATACCCCATATACATCTAAGCTAGGAATCAGACCTTTGTTCCTATGAGTGTAAACTCTAGTCCTGTGATTCATACTTGAATTCATGTTTCATAATTATTAACTAGTGTGAATAAATATTATGAGGTGGGAAAGATGTTCATAAGTGTCACTTAGAGTCAAGTGAGCTAAGAACCTTTGATTCAACCAATTTTTGGTGTTTGATGTCACAAATATCATCTTTTAATGAGTATAAATTTATATAAATATGAAATTTGGTAGATTAAGATCCATCAAATTGTAGATAATCGAATTAGCTTTCCAATGATACCAATTTTGCCTTAATTCGATACCCGAGTGAAGAGTTATGCCCATTTTCGTGAGAGGCAATAAGGGTGTGTGATTCGTTGGATGCCGCCCAACCAAACTTAGGCAGTTGAACGCAGCTCCCACCTTGACTTGGGAGATTTATTGGGTGCCACCTAAGTCATTGCCATGTGACAAAAACACCCTGTTTTGACCTAGATAAGGGTGTTGAAGTCATTTCACAACCCTAAACCGTCCCTAATTACTTCAAAACATTTTTATGAGATACAAAACACGTAAAATCCACTATCTTAATCCTAAGAAATCAGTAAACAAATCAAACGCCCTCTTCCACTCCCAAGAAAAAAATCCAAGTGACATCACTCAAGAATCAAGAAGTTCCAAATTCAAAGTTCATGTGGGGTTATGAATAATGATACTTCTTTCATCCTTGTTTCCAAAACTAGTTTTTAAAGATTAATTTACATGATATTATATGGTTTGCAGTTTAGGATTCATACCCAACTATCATAGGTGAAGTTTATGATGTTACAAGTGATTTAAGTGTTGAATTGAATAACTACTTTCACAAATTCATGTGTGTGATTTGATTGCATATATTGAGAATTTAATTTCATTGTCTTAATTAGAATTGTTAAAGTATTTCAATATTATTGTTATTAAGCATGAAGTTGTTGTCAATGACATAAGTTTCAAGAATGGATTGAAGCCCCAAGTTTAAATGTTGATATTTCAAGAAAGACGATGTTTAAGCATTCTTTGATAAGTATGTATTCAAATTTTAAGAAAGATTTGATCTTTTGATCCTCAGCTAAGATACGGAATCCACATAGTTTGTTTTGATTATAGTTTTGAATAGGAAGATGCATAACTGATTTTCATTATAAACCCTTATGCTAGTTTTAATATGAATTTCTTTCAAAATGAGCATATAAATAAAAAGGAGTAGTATTTAGCATCGAGTTGGGTATGTATCTTAGTTCACATACCTCAGAAATACGAGCCAATATAGGTACAAATTTAGATTATTCTCATTTATATGGAAGAAGATACAGACTTTGATCACTCAGCGCAAGTTATACTTCTTAGCAAGAGTATGACACCTCTCCCTAATGTGAGATTTTTCCCTTAGGGGAACTAGATGTTGGACTCCGTGATAGCTCGCATGGTTCATGTCAATTAAGAGAACCTCCTTAACAGAAAATAATAACAGGAAAGCTTTTATAAGAAACTCCCTAAGTCCTTGATGTGTGAGCAAAAGCTAACATATTTAATGGTTTTGAGCTCAAAATAATTGTGAATTCTAAAGCAAGTCTTGTTGTTTTGATGTGTTTGCTCATGATATTGCAGTAAAAGGGTGGAGGAAGAAAAACAAATGACAATGGAGTAAAAGAGTTGAAAATCTGAGAAAAAAAGAAAAAAAAGAAGTTCTGACGACGTTGGTGATAAGGCATCACAAAGGGTGTCAGCCTAAACCGGAGAATTGAGTTTGAAGAAGAAATCTGACGACGTTAGTGATACACCATCAGATCGGTAATGCGGCATCAGCTACATCATCATCCTAAGATAAATTTTGAAGGTAACTAAAGCATTTCTGATGCCATCTGGGATAGGGCGTCAGACTCTTGACGTGACGTCAGCTTGGGCATCACCTATTCTGAGAATTTTATTAATTTTAGTTATTTTATTTCCTTAATTAGGCTTTAGCATAAATAGCATCTCTTAGGGTTTTTAAAGTGGGTGGAAACATTATCTATCTGACGTCAACCCTAAGAAGAGAGACACGTATTTTTGCTCTCTTTCATAAAATATTCATGTGTTTTCGTATCAACTATTTTTGGAGTTTCTACCTTGTGATTAAATCGGAGGAACTACTTGTTGTTTTCTATCCATTCGTAAGTTTATCATTCTAATTATGAATTCAAATTGTTATTTTGTTCATCAAGTCATGAGCGGCTAATTTCATTAGCCGGAGTTATGGGATCCATGTATTAGGGTTTGATATGATGCTAGGTGATTAACGAATTCAAAGAGTAGTAGAACATCATGAAATTCTGTTGTTTGAACTAAAATCTAGTGGTTGCAAACATTATATTATGTCTTAGGTTTTATTTTCTTGTAATGGGGAAATAGACTAGGGGATGTGAATTATCAACAGGGATTCGGAAGCTACCATCCTTCTATTTAATGATTAATGCTGTAACTAGATTAATCTACCTGAGATAACATCCTATTGGAAATAGATTAGTTATCTAAGATGGAGAAAATTAGATAATAAATTGTCTAGTGAGGTCAAGAGATAAGTCAGATAGTATAATCGTCAGGGATATTCCGCTGTTCTACTCATTCCGAGAATCTCTAGCATTACCTAGTGTCTGTCAATTCTCGAAACCCTTGGTGAACATAGCTATGGTTTCCTATTTAACTTGATTACAAACACTGAAGTATTGAAAGTGATATTGAACACACTGTGAACTTAAACCCTCATATTTCGGAAACAGTAAACTACCAGTAAAGTCTTTCGTAAATAAATCAAAATTTACACCCTATTTCCTGTGGGATTCAACCCCAACGTAGTTGGGTTTTATATTGACAACGATCGCTTACACCCATTCAAGAGAGTAATTTGAGCATTATCAGTCCTAAGACAGAATAATAGAACAACTTTTAGAAATCAAGTGTAACGGCTCACAATTTTATTCAGATATTTTTTTACATAAGACATTTGCTATAAGATTTTAGCTTTCAGTTTACAGATGATAAAGGTAAGCCCTTTTTACACTTACCCTGCATGATTTAAAAAAAATAGGCTTAACTTCAGTCTTACTGATTCCACGAAAAGAAAGAGTAAAAGTACAACTTGTTTTTATGCTTTACTATAGTATGCTTATTTTTAGCAGTCTTTGCAGTACTCTAGCCAACGTGAGTCATTTACACTTAGAGTGCATTCTTTACCAGTTATATGAATATTTAGTTACTATTTTTACTTATGATTTCAACCCCACATTCTCAGTAAATTTCAAAAGTGCGGATCCATATATACGTCTTTTTGCTACAGTGTTTAATAATTTAGGTACAACTTGTAGTGTGCATATCAGAATCAGACAGTTGTAGCTTCCATTCAACAGGTGATGAGTCTTTTTGATTCAAGGTCTCGAGTTAGTCAAAGTTTGTGTAGTATTTTCTTTTCTTCATTCAGTCGTATTGATTCAGGATAGCTGAGGGTCATGTCCCGGCTACCTATAGTCAATACTAGTAGAGGCTTCATAGACGATTAGTAGAAGTTGATGTATTTGATTCCAAATTGTTTTTTAAAATTAGAGTCATAATTATCTTAATATAGTTTGTATTGATCATATTCAGAAAATATTTATCTTTCGCATTATTCTTTAGACATCAGTATTTATTTTCGTTGCTCATGAGTTATGCTAATACAAGGGTTAGCTTGGGATCATTTGTGGTCCTAAGCACTGTATGACGTCCAGGGGGTAGTCTCAAGGCGTTATACTAACCATATGGTGGGAAACTCAGACTTTTTACTTAAAAAGAGTCTTACAGAATTGAAAAAACCAAAGAAGGTATATCTACCAAATGGTGACAGTACAATGGTCACTCATGTGGGAACTAGTTTCCTGTTAGAAGGAAATAACATCATAGATGTCTATCACATTCCACAGCTTGCATGTAGCCTTCTATCAGTTTCACAAGTGACTAAGGAGTGAAATTGCTCAGTGAATTTCTTTCCTAATTTCTGTGTTTTCCAGGATCTTGGTACTAGAAATATGAGGAGGATTGGTAAGCTTGATGAAGGAATATATGTGCTTGGAAATTAGTCAAGGAAAGAGGTTGCAGTAGCAACTAAAGAATCTAGTAAACCAGTTATTGAAAGAACTCAAACTCGGGTATATCATGGCATCAAAGGTTGGGACATGCATCATCTAGTGTACTGAAAAGAGTTATATCTCAAGAAGTTCAAGTAATAAAAGATAGAATAAAGCAATGTAATATCTATTCTAATGCTAAACAAACTAGGTTACCTTTTCTGTCTACTAACAGTAAAAGTACATGTTGTTTTGGTCATGTGCACATGGATGTTTGGGGACCTTACTAAGTACCAACTATGAATGGAAATAGATATTTTCTAATAGTGGTTTCTGATTTTTCAAGTTATACTTGGTTATTTCTATTAAAACATAAGTCTAATATGTGTGTTCAGCTTCAATACTTTCTTGTGTATATCAAAACTCAATTTGACAAGGCTATCAAAGTTATAAGGAATAATAATGGTACTGAGTTTGTCAACTCAATATGTAAGAAGTTGTTCCAGGAACATGTCATAGCTTATCAAACTACATGTCCATATTCCCCTAAGCAAAATGATGTTGTTGAAAGAAAACACAGACACATCCTAGAAGTGACAAGGGCTATCAAATTTCAGGCTGAAATTCCAATAAGTTTTTGGGATTATTGTCTTCTAACTGCAGCATATATCATCAATAGGTTGCCTAGACAAGTCATTCATCTTGTGAGTTCTTAGGAGAAACTATAGGGTAAATAGCCAAGTTGTGATCATCTCATAGTAATGGGGTAACTGTGCTATGAAAAAGTACTGAATGGGCATGATAAGCTCATGTCTAGAACAAGAACATGCATTATGATGAGGTAATCTAGAACTAAAAAGGGATGTGTTCTATATGATTTATCTACTAACATATTTTCTATATGTAGAGATATGTCAATTAGGGAAGATATATTTCCTTTTAAGGAGCTCAAGAAGCAGCCTCAGCCACCTCAATATGTGTTTCTTTTGGAAGATCAATATCCAGTAACTATTGATATTATATAGATTCTAATACATATCTCGTCCCAAAGTACTACTACCTCATACAATTAGCAAAAGCATCTACCACCAAGTAAACCTACTCCCAAACAATCCATAACTATGGTATATTAAACGAGGTCATGTAGAAGTCAATGAGTTACTCAGCAAGAACAACAACTACAGACAATTCCCACCACTACACAAGTTGTATCTCAGGATCATAGGAAGTCAACTAGAGAAAGAACGTCACCAACATGGATGAATGACTTTGTTTCCAAAAACACAAAGAAGGTATATCATGCTCTTGCAAATCATGTGTCTTATGATGGCCCTTCCCAGTCCTATAAGAACTATGTTGTGAGTACTTTATGTGTTGTTGAACCTAGAAGCTACTTTAGAGCCTACAAAGATCCTAGATAGGTTGAAGCAATGAAGAATGAAATAGATGCCTGGAATTTTAACAACACTTGGGTGGTTGTTACCCTGCCTAAAGGAAAGAAGGTTATTAGTTGTACGTGGATATATAAAGTAAAGTATAAGGCCTCATGTGAAGTTGATAGGTCTAAAGCAAGACTAGTAGTAAAGGGGTATGGACAAAGAGAAGGCATTGATTACCAAGAAGCATTCTCTCCTATTATGAAGATAAAGACAGTGAGAACTGTACTTTCTACAACAACTAGAAAACACTAGTGTGTCCAACAAATGGATGTCTATAATGATTTCCTAAATTGTGATTATATGATGAAGTGTAAACGTACCTACCTCAAGGATTTTCTAGTCAGGGGGAGAATACAGTATGTAGACTACTCAAATCCCTATATACAAGCACTAAGGCAATGGAATACCAAACTATCAGAGATCTTGGTAAGTTCTTAATTCATTTAGAGTCAATATGCTTCATCCTTGTATATTAGAAAGATAATAGGAGGCATCATTCTTATGCTTGTTTATATTGATAATATGCTGATCACTAGGCATCAAGATGAAGGGTCTAGGTGAGCTAAGATACTTTCTATGAATAGAATTTGCAAGGTCTGACAAAGTAATATTGATACATCAGAGAAAATATGCTTTAGAGTTACTATATGATCTAGTCTTAACAACAGCCAAGCCTACAACTACTCTTATGGAATACAACATCAAGCTAACATCTAGATAGTTTGATGATCAAGCTAAGCATGGACAGACTACTGATAATCCACCAACAAATAATGTTTCTTATCAAAAATTGATTGGCAAGTTGTTATACCTAACTATGAAAAGGCCAGACATAGCCTTCCGTGTTCAAACACTCAGTTAATTTCTTCAAGACCCTAAAATATCACACATGGAGGCAGCACTTAGAGTAGTAAAGTATGTGAAAGGACAACTACGTCAATGTATGTTTTTGTCTAGTGGCTCTGATAATAAAGTGAGTACCTACTATGATGCAGACTAGGCCTCATGTCCTCAAACTAGAATATTTATGACTGGTTATTTTGTGAAGATTGGAGAATCAGTACAATCCTGGAGATCAAAGAAATAAAACACTATCTCCAAGAGCTCAGCTGAGGCAGAATTTAGTAGTCTTGCAGCAGTAACAACTGAACTGGTATGGATTCTAGGTCTGATGAACGAAATTAGAAATGAAATAATGGTACCTGTGGATGTATTCAATAATAGAAGTTTGCACTACAAATAACAGCTAATACAATATATCATGAGAGGAAAAATAATATTAACATTGACTACTTTTTTATATTGGAAAAAACAGTCCAAGGAATGACCAAGACTCACTACATTGCAACTCATGACCAACCTACAGATATGCTGAGAAAAGGACTGACAAGAGATCAACAAGTTTATCTTAATACCAAGCTAGGAATCTATGACATATTCACACCTTTCTAGATTGAGGGGGAGTGTTGAAGACATTGAAGAGGTGGTGACCTCAAATATAAAATAAAGTAGACTTGTTTCTAGTTTTTACTTGTAACTATTTTAGCAGTTAGTTATAAGAGGTCGTTGATGGCTAGTTGAGTTAGTTAGGCATATCACAAGCTAGTATATATATGACCGTGTACATTGTGCTTATCTAATCAATTCAAGTAGTTACTTCTCTCTTTCATCTTCTTCTCCTCTCAGCTCTCTTCCTTCTTTCTTCTACTAAAACTAACAAACTCTGTACTTCCTCTACTGTTGAATAAACAAAAAGCTTACTTCTATCTTTTGTAATTATAGAAACGTAGCCTACTTTCATGTTTACTTAAATGTAGGTGCATTGTTAGCAAGCTTTTATTGCCAAATAATCATCTAGAGTTAGGTGATTTAGAAGCTAGAGTAAGCTTCTTAATTTAGTTAGAGGTAGCTAAATCAGTGTGCAATAGAGTTATTGCGTTGATATCATTGTAATAGAGTTATTTTGAGGTGAATAAGGATTAGGAGTCTAATCCTTAAAGCCATGGGTTTGTATTTAAGGTTTCTTGAATGGAGCTATTGGAAATCCTGGAGGAAGATCGTGGTTTTTCTCCCTTGATCAAGGAGTTTCCACGTAAAATTTGTTGCATTCATTGTTTATTTACTTTACGTTTTATTTAGCTTCCTGTTACATACGTCACTATAGTACTAGGTCCCAGAGTAGGAGGGAAATTCGTACGTCTCTTCAATACTAACTCATGGTGACAAACTCTATGAACCACATGTATTTCCTATAGACATCTCTAGAAAGAAAGGTCGCATCATGGCCAACAATTGTGAGACCACCAGCTTGAGCATCAAAAGAAGCAAGATGATCACCATTCTTATCAAATTCCAACACGGATAAATATGGCCACTCCCCAAATCAGCCAAAGATGACTGGTTGAACAAGCATGGGAAAAACTCAGCAATCTAGCATCATCAACATGAGGGATATGGGAAACAGATTTTTCAAAAGCCAAAATAATTCGGGAAATAGATTTTTCAATCACAACAAGCTTCAGATATTCAAATTGGCCTTGTAGGTTGAACTCATTTTGCTGGAGACTTCCACCAAACACTATGTTCATGTTAAAGTGTCTGAAAACCTTTTTCAATGCTTTTGGTCTGACCACTACCCCAGCAAAATCAAATATATATGCTTAAAACATGCCTCAATGCTCAAACTACCTCAGAAAGTGATGAAGACCATAACTGCTACTTGTAGAAGCTACTTATGGCGAAGCTCATAACTCAACAATAAAGTCCCATTGGTTGATTTGATTTTAGTATGCAGACCAACGAAAGTAGGAAGATTGGGAATTATAAAGGGGTTACTTGGAATGAGGCGGCCATGGAATGTTTGAAACATAGAACGAAAATCCAACAGCCTATGAGTGAAATGGGTTGATCAATCTTTCTGAAGGGCATCTAATGGTGGAATACGAGCCTCCTTGTGAAAGTGGTACTGGAAGAAGATCTTCTCTACTAGAGTTAAAGTGGAAAAGGGCTATGTACAAGAGAGTTGGCTAAATGAATCAAGCAAATACTCAATCAGTCGTGGCTAAAAATGGCTATGGGGAATCCTAGAAAAAGAACTTTGGAGGTGACGGATTTTGAATATAATGAATATACGAAGGTATAGCGTTATTGCATGGTTGGCAGTCATCAAAGACCACAAACAAAGGATTGATTGCACAGGCATGGCATATTTCTAAACAAATGATGTACGATCTATGAGAATACTGATGATTATGTCACTCATCTCTTCTCTGAGTATCCATTCGCTACTACTTGCTTAACGAGCATGATGCACTGGTTGTCTTTGAATATATAAAACATAGAAGGAAAGGTACTGTGGAAATGGATGGTTAGGTTAATAAAAGGAATCAAATGAAGGGATTTTGTCTTGGCTGCCTAGGAATGAAGCATCGGGTTCACCAACCTCAGAGGTTGATTGATGGGATTAAATGAGATTGCAATCATCGAACTTATGACTTTTTTACACGGAGAACCTGCACACAAGTAAGAGAGTAATTGATAAATTGTTTAAAGAGACTAGTACCTAGACAGAAGTTGAATAATACAATAATATATAACGGATGGGATCGAAAGTATGAGTTAGAGGAACTGTTATGAAATATGATTTATCTCGAAACTCCAAGTTAGTAGATATTTTGTAGTAGCCAAGTCTTTTATTTAAAATGAGTGGTGGTTAGTTGGCCACATATTTACTTAGTATTGTGTGAGATATTTTGCTTATTTTGTGGTTTTTATTCCTCATCCACACACTATATATATGTGTAGACTATGTAGTGAACTATTAAGAGAAATAAATAGAGTACTCAACAAGTTTCAACTCTTCTTCTTTCTCTGGAGTTTGTTTTCTAGTAGCAATTTACAGCTCAATTTTGTTCCTATTTCAGCTTGTTGCTTATCAGTTCTTCTTGTCTTTCTAGTGACATGGTATCAGAGCCCATTTTTCGTGGGATATGAATTTGTTTTTAGTTGATTGGCTCATCTTATTTTTAGCTCCTTTTTATTAGATATTTTTGTTGAATAAACATGGCACCAGAAAACTTTCTAGATCAAAAAGTTGTAGAGAAGATCATGGTCGGCCTTCCGCACAAGCTTGAATCAAAAATCTCAACTATTGAAGAGTCTTGTGTCTTGACTACTCTTTTTATAGTTGAGTTGATCTCTAAATTGAAAATCCAAGAGCAATGGGTAACTATGAGAAGTGAAGGGACAGTAAAAGATGCCTTTCAAGTAAGCCATAAATTCAATCAACAAAAGAAAGACCAAAAATCCTCTTTAGACCACTCTGGAGAGGTGAAATCTGGTGGATACCAAGGCGAATCATAGAGGAGAGGAAAATTTCCACCTAGTGATATTTGTATGAAGACAAACCACTGAGAGAAGAATTATTGGCAGAAGTCCAAGGGGTTTCCAATTCAATGTAGATATAGTAAAAAGTATGTACACATTGAGAAGTATTGCAGGCAAAGCAAGCTCAAAGTGGTCAGTCTTCCCAACGAGTAAATTTTGTGAAAAATCATTAAGTTGAAAAATCAGAGGAGGAGGTATTCATGGCTTTGCACACATCATATATTGATCGATATAATTGGTATGTTGATAGTGTGTTCACAAGGCACATGGAGATTGATGAAAGTTTATTTTTAGCTTGGACAGGCCTAATAGGAATAAAGTAAAGCTTGGAGATGGTACACTAGTGCAAGCTCAAGGAAGAGGATCAGTGAAATTCCCTACGTACAAAGGTATGAAAATCATAAATGATGTTCTTTATGTGCCAAGCCTGACTCAAAACTTGTTGAGTGTTGCGCAGTTGTTTCACAATAATTATTCACTTACTTTTAAGGATAAAAATATGTCATTTATGATCCTAAAGGTAGTGAAGTAGATAAAATTAGCATGATTGGTAATCCCTTTCCAATTTCATGCTATTCTGTTGAAAGTTGTTCTTTCAATGTTGAAATGTGTGATACTCGGCTTTGGCATAAAAGATTCGGTCAGTAAAAACTTAGTTCATTGGTGTGTATGCAATCCAAGGGTATGGTGCTTGATGTACCCAAAATGACATGTAACGAGATGTTTGTGAGTCATGTCAATTTGATAAATTAAATAGACAATCCTTTTCTAAAGGAAGTCTTTGGAGGGCAAAGAAAAAGCTAGAGTTAGTTCATACATATATATGTGGACCAACGAGGATATCTTCTTTAAGTAGGGAATAAATATTTTCACTTTATAGATGATTTAAATCGAATTATATGGGTCTATTTTTTAAGAAGCAAAATTCAAGAGTTTTTTAATTTCAAAGAATTCAAGGCTATGGTAGAAAAGGCAGAGTGGCTGCTGGTTGAAGTATATTTGGTCTGATAATGGAACTGAATATACTTCACATTAGTTCAACAAGTATTGTAAAGATGTGGGCATTGAACAACAATTTACTGTGAGCTACAATCTAGAACAAAATAGGGTTTCTAAGAGAAAGAACAGAACGGTGATGGAGATGTGAGATGTATGCTAGCAGAAAAGAAGATACCCAAATGTTTTTGGGATGAGGCAGTTAACACCGTAGTCTATTTTTTGAACACATTACCAACTAGAAAAATCCAAGAAATGACACAATTTGAAGCATGGAAAGGTATAAATCCATCTCCGAGACACTTAAAAGTCTTTGGTTCAATCTGCTATGCACATGTTCCTGATGCTAAAAGAGGCAAATAGGATAACAAGGCAGAACTTTGTATTTTGGTGGGCTATAGCATAGTTGTAAAAGGGTACAAAGTGTATAATATTCATACAAAGAAGGGGCTTATCAGTAGAAATATTATGGTAGATGAGTCTAGCCCCTATGATTGGGATCGAGATACTATTGTAAGGAACCAAGATGGGAGTACTCCAATTGCAGCTCAAAATCTGATCACTAGCTGAAGTTTATGAGCAATGCAATTATGCTCTTGTGGAACCATTTTCCTTTAAAGAAGAAGCAGGTTATGAAGCTTGGATTTCTGCAATGGAGGATGATCTTGCCATGATTAATAAAAATGATACTTGGGTGCTGGATGATAGGCCTAAACAAAAGAACATGATTGGTGTCAAATGGGTCTATAGAATAAAGCTCAATCTAGATGGCTTCATCTTCAAACATAAATCTAGGCTCATAGTTAAAGGCTATTTCCAGCAGTTGGAGTAGACTTTGGAGATATGTTTTCTCCTATCACGAGGCATGAAATAGTAAAATTTCTGGTTTCTCTTGCAACACAATACAAGTGAAAAATCTACCATTTAGATGTCAAATCTACATATCTAAATGGATTTCTTAAATAAGATATTTATGTTGAACAACTAAAGGTTTTTATGGCCTTAAAAAGACAAGGTGTATAAGCTTAAAAAAGCTCTTTATGGCCTTAAAAGTGCCCTGAAAGCTAAGTACAGTAGCCTGGATACTCATTTGCTACCTCTTAATCTCAAGGTTTCAACCGAATCCTAAATGAGCCTACTTTATACTTCAAAAGGAAAGTTAAAAGTAAAGTTGATGGGAGTTTAATTATGATATCCATTTATGTTGATGATTTGATGATCACAGGTGAAGATTCTCTTGTGGTTCAAAAAGTTATAATTCGATGTTAAAAGTTTTTGAAATGTCTGATCTAGGGGAGATGAAGTTCTTCGTGGGAATGGAAATTTCTGAATCTTCTGGAAGAATTTTCTTGTCCCAAAAGAGGTATGCCCTGAATCTCTTAAAAAGGTTCAAGCTTGATTAGTGCAAACCTGTTGTAACTCCACTTGTTGTGAATGAAAAGTTAATGAAGGATGATAGAGAAGAGAGGGAAGATTCACAACTATATAGAAGCCTTATTGGAAGCTTGTTGAATCTGACTGCTATCAGGCTAGATGTGATATTTTCTGCTAGTTTATTATCCCGATATATGCAATGTCCCAGCACCAAGAATTTTGGAGCTGCTAAAAGGGTGCTGAGGTACATTAAAGGGAGAACAGATTAGGGAATTTTGTATTAAAGTGTGGAGAATAGGTCTCTTATTGTCAATTCAAATAGTGACTAGGGTGGATGCTTGGATGATTACTGTGACCACTCGAGCCAGGGCTTTGGCCGCAATGGACATCCCAAACCATCAAGCCTCAATAGACCCTTGTAATGGCCCAACCCACTAGTGATATTATTCTATCTGTGTCTAGGCCCGTACGGCTTTAAAATGCATCACTAGGGAGTATGTCTTGCTTACTTATATAACCAGCAACCCTTTTATATTTTGCCGATGTAGGAATCCATATCCTACATTGGGGTTGTTAAATACACCCCCTTATGGACTCAGAGTACTCGTTGAGGTTTCCCATACTGAATGGGATTTTCCATACTAAATGGGATTTTCCTAGACTCAGGACTGAGGTTTGCCCTGCCTTATTATGATTTTCCTAAACTCGGAATTTGAACTCTGGCAGACAAGGCTGATACAGGAGCAGCTCCGATACTATTCTATCATGACCCAAGCTGGGGCCCTGGTCGTGATGGGCATCCCAAACCATCAAGGCCCGAGAGACCCCTATAATGGACCAACCCACTAGTGATATTATCCGTTCTAGGACCAGGACCATACGACTTTAAAATACATCACTAAGGAGTAAGTCTTACTTATGGGACTCTTTATCCTAAGTTGGGGTTGTTAAAATTATGAAATCACATATGGTTACACTATTTTATTTGGTTCAGGCATTTTTTAATGGACCACAAAAAAGCAGGATATCATAGCTCAATCTTCAGCTAAAGCCGAGTATGTGGTTGCAATAAGAAATTTGGTTGAGAAAAATCTTATTTGAATTGGATCTTTTGCCAAAAAAAAACAACCATTATCTATATTGACAATAAATCAGCTATTTCTATGGCTGAAAATCTAGTGCAGCATAGAAGGACGAAGCATATCAACATCAGATTCTTTGTGTTGCGAGATGCCGAGAAGAAGGGGGAAGTTAAGCTAATGCATTGCAAAAGTGAATAACAACAAGCCGATATTATAACTAAGGCTCTTCCCACCATTAAGTTTGAGTTTCAAAGGTCATTGCAGGGAATATCAATGAAAAATCTTAAGGTGAAGTGTTAGGAAATTATGATTTATCTAGAAACTCCTAGTTAGTAGATATTTTGTAGTAGACAAGTGTTCTATTTATAATGAGTGGTAATTAGTTGGCAACATATGTACTTAGTACTGTTTGAGATATTTTTCTTATTTTGTGGTTTATATTCCTCACACACAAACTATATAAATGTGTAGCCTATTATAACACCCCACACTTTCGAGCTAAGGTTAAACAGTCTTTCATACATTTATGAACCTAACTGTAACACTCTATACTATTCTTATATTAATTCATCTTTTAGTTGTATGTTTAAGGGACTTAAGGCTCAAAATTTTCACTAAGTGTTGGGGTGCTTAGTCATCTTCAAGACCTCTAAACTTTGAGGGCTTCTAAACTGACCTTATCGACCCTGAGACATAATTTTTTGAGTTGATTCATGTTCAGAGATATAAGAAGTATGTCTCAGGGGAATTTTGAATTTTTTGGACAAGTTTTAGGGCACGCTTGGATTTCTATTCCAGATCCTCACCACGATAGTGGCGCGTCATGGTGGGTTTAGCGATGACCATATAACCACATTGCAGTGAAGTGTTTTCTTCAAGTTCTTGATAAATAATTGCATACATGTTTCATGATCTTTATCCTAGAGTGTGAAGTGCTTATGAGATGAAGAATATTCATAGGAATCACTTAAAGCCAAGTTGAGCTAAGAATCTTAGATTCATCTAAAGTTTGGTATTCGATTCTATGAGGGTCAACTTTAAAAGTGTATAAATTTTGATGTATGTGAAATTTTTCATCTCAAAATCCACCAAACTGTAGATAAGTGAATTCTATTTCCAACAATATCAATTTTGCCTTAATCTGATACCTAAGTGAAAATTTACGATCATTTTTCTCAGAACCAACAGGTCACTACGATTAGACCGCGTCGCGATGAGCCTTCAATCTGCATTTCAGTTATGAATTTTTGGTTTAAATGAGTGACAGGCAACTGGGTCTTTTCCCACATCAACCCAAATCATAATATTGCAAGATTAAGTCATCATTAGGGCATTATGTTCCCAAAATTCCTTAATTTTTCTCTAAACTAAACCCTAGCCTTTCCCCAAAACAAGAATTCAAGCCTTCTAACTTACAGATTCTCCAGAAAAGTTTCAAGATTAGGGCTTCATTCTTCAAATTAAGGGACTTAAGGTATATGGGACTACCCTACACTCTATGGGCCTAAGGTTTTTTTATTTTTATAAAGTGTAAGGATTTATAATCATGTTGCAAGAAGTGTGTTGAATATTGTTTCGAAAAGCATGTCATGAAATCATTTTGATGAAAGTGTATAGATTGTATTTGGACTCTTTTTCGTGTAATCAAATTATAGTGCCTTATTTATATATGATCTCAATTTTGAAAAGTTTAATTGAGAGCATGAACAATGAATTCCCTCTCTTGATATGAAATATATTGTCTATTTGAATTGTGAGTTATTTCGAATGCATGAATTAAGGTTTTGAAATTAAGTTCCTCCATATACTCATGGTTGACATGGTTTATGACATTATGAAAGGGTAGCACTCCTTATTTACAAGTGTTCATTTTTGTTATGAGAAAGAAATGCATGTGTTTCAAAGAAGGACAGGCCATCATATGATTATGTATGAGAAAGAAATGCATGTGTTTCAAAGAAGGACAGGCCATCATATGATTATGTGTTTCAGAAAAGTGTTTTATATACATTTTCATATGTTTTGAATTATTAATGACCTCAAGAAACATTTGAATCTTTTGGGGTGTCCATCTATATGACTTCTTTAATAAAAAGGGCTATTGATATGTTATGATGTAACATAAATGACTTACAAGTCTGGGTATGATGGTACCCGATTATAACGTGCCCTTAACAGAATAAGTATTGAATGATTTGAAAATGTGAAGCATGGTTTTGAAGGAACTAAAAATTGGGCTTAAGAGATCTAGCTGGTTACCCAAAGAAGGCATTTGAATACAAGGGCTCATTGCTGGAAACCATGGTTTGCCGATACGGGTATTATCCAAAAGGAGATAATTTTGGACATTATGCAAGGGTGATGCCACGGTACACGTGTAAGGGGTGTACCATATCATGAATACTCTAATTCTTGTGGAAAACTTGGATTGGGGGCTTGGACATCGAATCAAGGGCGATTCCATATAGCCCATGGAATTACATATTATAGGGTGTACAGACTAGCTCAGAGGAAAAATAAAGAGTGATTCAAAGTTGTCAGGATTGTTTCGGAATTTATTAAAAGGTTCCCATGTATTTTTACCTGTATTATGTTTATTGTTTTTGTGAAATGCTCTCACTTATATTAAATAAAAACATGCTATTTTGGGTTGCTTCACATACTAGTACATTTGTATTGACCCCTATATTTCAGGATCTGAGGCACAGTCCCGGGGTCCCGCTAAGCAGTAGATCAGTTTATTAGACTTTGAAGTTGGTGAGCCTCCCTCGTTCCGTAGGACCTTGGTTCATGCTATATCTTTATTTTCTTTTAGTTCATGGTCAAAATGGGGGCCTTGTCCTGGTCACAAACAGTTATTGTTTTCGTATTGTTAGATATTTGCAGCTGGTGTTAGATGTTTCTAAATGTTTATGAACTCATATTCGTATTGATTAGTTGAAGTAAGAGAATGACCGTGTTTCTGTTTTGTTATGTTTTCTGCATTCATTTATAGTAGATGAATTATACATATGATTACCAGTTAGAAGGGGAACTCGGGCCTTTATGGTTCGACATGCTTATCGCGGCCAGTGTCTCAGCTCAGCTCATGACACCTATGTAGTTATCTATCAAGAGAAATAAATAGAGTACTCAACAAATTTCAGCTCTTCTTCTTTCTCCATAGTTTGTTTTCTAGCAGCAATTTACAGATCCATTTTGTTGTTGTTTTAACTTGTTACTTCTCAGTTCTTCTTTTCTTTCCAGTGACAGGAACTATAGAACAACTGGATCCTTTTTGAGATTTTTGTTTTCCTATTTTGGTTTTGGTCGTGGGGCTTGTAAATAGCTATTGGAGTAGAATAATAAAATGTTTCCCGTTGACCAAAAGAATAAACAAGAGAAGAGAAGGGGGTACATTTTTCCTTCTTTATTTCCAATTCTAGTAGGTACATTGCCACGACCCGAACCGAGGCCCAGGCCATGATAGGCATCCCAAACCATGAAGGACCGAGAGCCCTTCTCTAATTGGAAATCATATACACAAATCATATACAGTAAGGAAATGTGAAAATATGGAAAAACAAAAACATGGTCATTCTCTTACTTCAAATGAACAATATGAAATTTAATTCATAGCGTTTGAAAACACACAACACTAGTCTGCAAAATCTCTAACAATGCCAAGACCAATATCTATCTGAAAGCAAGGACAAGACCCCCAGTCAGACCATAAATCAAAATTAACTAAAAATATTATTAAACAGGCCTTCCGAAATAAGGGGAGGCACACCAACTGTAAACTCTAACAATATTGGACCTACTGCTTAGTGGGATCCCAGAACTATGTCTCAGATCCTGAAATATAGGAGTCAATACAATTGTACTAGTATGAAACAAACCAAAAATAGCATGCTTTTTATACAAAATAGATGAGAGCATTTCGTAATAACCATGAACACAATACAAGTAAAAATACATGGGCATACTTTAGTGTACTTGAAAACAATTCTTGACAACATTAATTCACCCTTTGTTATTCTTCTGAACTAGTCGGTACACCCTACAAATCTGGAATTCTATGGGCTATGTGGAACACTTCCTTGACTCAACTTCCAAGCCTCTAATCCAAGTAACCGTAACGATTGGGGTGGTGATACCCCCATGTGATCACACTGCAGGCAATCCCCCCATATGAGATGTCCTAAAAATATCCTTTCATGTAGTATCATCAATCATAAGTCCTGCATCGGAAATTACGGTTTCCTATGATGAGGCCTTGCACTCAAATGCCTTCTTCGTGTAACCTACTAGCTCTCTTAAACCCAACTTTTTGTTCTATAAAGAAAACATGTTCATACTTTCAAAACATGCAACACTATCTTGTTAAGGGCATGAAATCATAGGGTATCTGTAATACCCCGTACTTTTCCTAGCTTGAAAAGTTTCCCCAAGAATGTTACAAGCTTTCTTTGAAAGATGAATCTACTTTTTTACACGAGGTATTTTCAAGATTTTCACTTTTTATCATGCGTGGAATCAAACAAACTTTCCATCGATACCAAATTCACCCAAATCCAACACCCGGGTGAAGAGTTAGAGCCTTTTTAGTGAGATAATGTATCACCTGAGCCTTCAGCGCATCGCGGAGATAGGTCAAATGGAAATTGTCAATTTCCAGTGTTGCTCCGTGATAGTGGCGTGTTGTGTCAAACTTCCAAGTCATAAACAAGGTGGCAACGCGATAGCTCCACGTCGCGCCACCGTACAACTTTCCATTTGTCACTTTCCAGTGACTTGGCACGATAGTGGCGCGTCGCGCCAAGGATGAAAATCGAAAAATTTTCTCAGAAATTAAAGACGCTTCCTAGGGTTAAAAGGGTCAATTTTCCACCCTATATAAGCCTTATAACACGAGATTTGGCCATAATTTGGTAGCTTATACTCAATTACTCTCAAAAACTCTCAAGAACAAGCCATAGGGTTTTAATAGAAGGTTTAATTACAAGGGAATTCACCGTCAAATTTCAAGAATCTCTCCGTCAATCTTCATAGAAATCACAAGCTAAGGTGTGCGTAGTGTTCATTCATGGACTCCTTTCGTCTATGAAATCTAAGAATCTCTTTTCTAAATTCAAGTTATGGATTTTCTTTATGAATTTCATGATTGGATTGCTCTTGTTCATATTGATAATGACTAATTGCATTCTAATCCATGTTTGGTGATAAATTGCATATGTAATCGACTAGTAATGATGTAGATTCGTGTAAACCTAGGATTAAAACCCTTGGATAATGAAATTAGAGATGAATCATGATGATTAATTATTGTATAATGATGTCTACATTTGTTATGCGTACCATGTGTTTGATTAAATGCCTAAACGAACGAACAATGCCCAACTAGTATGATATCATGAAATCCCCAGTATGTACAAATTTATACATATCACATGTTTGATGAAGTTCTTCAATATATGAATTATGAATTGTGTTGTTGGTCATGTGTTCAAGTAAGACATGCTATGTCAATTTTTTCTTATCAAGTCCTTAGGGTACTTGTACCCGAACATTTAGCTGTGTGCCTAGAGCCATGTCATGTTTTCACAATCTCCTCAGTCAAGCTATGATCCATAGAACTCAGTCAGTTATGTGACTCAGGAAATCTCAGTAATTTCAGTAGTTCAGCATTCTGAATAACATCAGTATTCCCAAACAATCTCAGTAACTTCAGTATTCTCAGTCATTCCTTAGAACTCAGTACATTCTGTCAGTCAACGGAACTTAGTAAATTTAGTTCAGCCAATCAGTTCAGTTTAGTGTCTTTCAGATGAGAGTAGGATTCAGCACCAAGCGAGCCTAAGGATGGGGACTTACCCGCTAGATAGGACTGAGATCCCTAGAAGCAATCCCTAAGTTCCAGAACTACGTAGCTAGTGTAGGTATGAGATTTCACTCATTAAATATGACTGACATACTCAGGGATCACCCATTAGCGTATTTAAATGTATAGGACTGATCCCAGAGGACTGATCCCAGAGGTCACCCACTAGATTAGGACTGACTCCACAGCAGTTGTCTTTACTAGTGGCATGGTACTGATACCCTTTCAGCTGGGGTTAAAGGTTGGACCCCAGTTAGCTTAGCATTGGTCATGTCGGTTAGATGATCACATCCCACAGTTTTAGTTATAGAATCAGGACTGTCAGATACAGTCAATTTAGCTTAGTAGTATAGATTTAAGACTGTCAGATACAGTCACTCCTTATCATTATAAATAAACCCTGAGATCATCCACTAGATAAGAATGATCTCAACTATGGTCAATTAGTATTAGTATTATCAGATTTAGAGATCACCCACTATATAGGACTGATCTAAGATTCAGTAAATCAGATGCAGTGTAGAACTCAGCTAGTTCCATTAGATTCAGGACTGTCAAATACAGTCACTCATGTTATCAGTTATCAAAACATATGTAATCAGTTTTTAGCTTCAGGACTGTTAGATATAGTAAACCAGAATAATTCTTCATAATTAGAACTGTTAGATACAGTTATCTATGTTCAGTAACATAGTATTCAGTCCCAATACGATCTCAGTTACAGTTATGTAGTCATGCATGTATTCTTACATTCATGTTAGTCAGTCAGTTATATTTGTTCATGCATATGAACCCCATGCATTTAGCCTACCTCAATTGCATTCCAGTACATTCAAAGTACTAACGCATTTGCGCTATGGTGTCTTATACCATAGGTTTAGAGGAACGAGCTCCAAATCAGCAGTAGATTCTAGTCTCAGCGGTCAGAGTTAGAAGTGAGTCCTCATTTTTCGAGGACATGATGATTACATTACTATTTTAGTTTCCAGTTTATTTCAGTAGATGGAGTTAGTTAGGGACATGTCCCATAAACTCCTTATTCAGACATTTTAGAGGCTTTTTGACTATAGGATATCAGACCATTATTTTAGATTTGTTTTGGTATTGTTATACCGCTTTCAGACATAGTTTTATCAGATGTTTATCTAGTTTGAACCTTATGGCCTCTCAGTACATGTTGTCGTATTTATACAGAATATTATGCAGTGTACAGGTACAAATATCAGTCATGGGTTAGATTATTGTCCTTCGGGGTCTGAGCACCATATAGTATTTCAGTTCAGAAAAATTGAGGCGTTATAGTATCATCATACACTGACTTGCAAGTCAATCAAATCACATCACATCATATTTGCAGTCCTTTTCACCTATTATCATATTAATGACCACCCCTATCTTTTAAACATAAGATGAGAGAGAGTTATACAATAGACCTTTCATTCAAATTTTCATCAAAACACTCTCCTCTAAATTGTAAAATCAATAGGTGATCACCTCATATTTGTAATTACTTAAAACTCATAAAAAGTGTTAATTTGACCGAGTGGACATTTACCTGTAGTAAACCAATTTGTACATGATCATCAGTAAAGCATTTATCATTTAGTTTCCTTTCATCCTCTCATTCACACTTTACAATACAATTAAATCATATATTTATGTGTGTGTGCATGTATATATATATATATATATATATATATATATTGAAATTGTTTAATTTCGTGAAAACTAATTAAGATCGAGACGAACATATGCTTGCTTCATAAGGACTCCTTAATACATACTTTTCAATATAATAACAACACACTCCTTTATAAAACATGATTGGGGATCTTGTATATAGATTAAATCAATAAAAGTTATGCCCATGATGTCTAGAGTAGTCCCACTATCACGACCCGAATTGAGTCCCAGGTCGTGACGAGCATTCCGAACCATTAAGGTTTGAGATCCCTTCTCTAACTGGCAATCAATTACACAATTCATATATAGTAAGGAAAATGTTGAAAAATATGACAAGATGGAAACATGGTCATTCTTTTACTTCAACTGAATAATACGAAAATGAGTTCATGAAACATTCCAGAAAAAAACACCTGACACTAGTATGCGAAATCTCTAAAAACTCAAAAACACTACTGTCTGGCCCAAGTCAGGCCATAAGACAAAATGAAATATCAATGTCAAATCAATAAGACCTTCTAAAATAAGGCAGGCTCACCAACTGCAGACTTCGGACAACCCAATCTACTACTTAGTGGGACCCCGAGACTGTGTCTTAGATCCTAAAATATAGGGGGTCAATACAGATGTACTGGTACGTAGAGCAATCCAAAATAATGTATTTATATATAGAATAAGTGATAGAAATTTATAAAAACAAGTTACATAAGATATAAGAAAACACATGGGCAAGCTTAAAAGAATTTGAAACAATTCTTTGAAACCAAAACTCTCTCTTAGTTTTACTTCTGAGCTAGGTAGTAAATGCTACACTTTTACAATCCTACGGACTATATGGAATAATCCCTTGACTCGGTGGCCAAGCCCCCAATCCAAGTTTGCTGTAAGGATTAAAGTATCTATAAGGGGGAGACACAAGATTACACAGCAGGGTCCCAAAATCTCCAATCAAATAAACATGTCACAGTAGTGCACAAAATCACAAAGCAGGGCTCCTAAACATATTCCCAATTTAGGATGACATGAATCAAGGAACACAAGATCACAAAGTAGGGTATCATAATTCCTTGTCGGTAAATCACGGCTTCCAGTGTTGAGTCTTTCAACTCGTACTTTATTCGGGTAACCATCTAACTCTCTTTATGCCCATTTTTTACCTTTTCTAATCATGCATTTTTTTGAATTCAAAATCTGAGTAAAATTTGTATTCTAGTCCGTTCTGAATCTGCTATGGTATTCATCTATTTGGTATCGTCATAGAAAGACTTTCAAGTCGTATGTCTAAGCCATTTATTATCATGTTACAACTCTTTCATTCAAAACAATGTATAGACCACCAAAATAGTCAAACAGTACAAGAGAACTCATATTTCCAAACATATGTCAAACTATGCAAAATCCTCTCTTTTCAGCATATCAATAAATGGTGGTCAGAATAATCATGCAATTCTTTTGATTTTCACATTCAGCTTTTACAAACAATAAAATATCCCTCTCTTCAATTCACAATCGACATAAGTTCATAAATGATAGTAAAACCCTTAGTTCATGTTGTAAGACATGCAGTTGAGTAATTCATAACATGTGAAATCAAGAAATAATGCAATGATAGAGGGAAATACATTATTCACACTCTCAATTCATATTTGAAAACTAGAAAGCCATATATAGATATACACGAGTAGCAAATTCAAGTTGAAGGGAAGGCCTCGAGAACTAAAAGTTCATAATGGATACTTCTTAGTGAAATTTAAGAACCCTTTTGTAACTATATGATTTCTCAACATTCAAAATATTATTAAAATCATTTCACCATTCCAATGTTGTTTAGGAAAACCCCACATACCTTAGATTACTTAGGTTGAAGGATGGAATCCAAATCTTAATTCGTTTCTTAGGAATCTTTGATTGAAAGGATTAGCTTCCTGATTTTTTGTTCTTAGAGAAAACCCTAATATCTCTTATTCTTCACAGTAGAGAGGATTGAGATGTTGTAAAACTGATAAAATATGGATTATAACGCTAATGGTATTATTTAAATATGTGGGGAAGGAGTTTGGAATGGGAAAGTACCAAAATATCCCTTTAAAATTACACTTTAACGTTGTTTGGCCTTTATCGACGGCCTGGATGACGGACCATCACTCCCGTGACTGGTCGTCACTCAAACCGTCACAAAAAAACAGATTTTGAGTTTTTTGTTTCAAGTTGATGGCCTAATTTGACGGGCCATCACTGGCTTGATGGTCCGTCAGTCTGGCCATTGCAATTTTGCAGACTGACACATCTCTGTAAAATCGGTATAACTTTTTACTATGATATCATATTAAGGCAAAATCGGTTACATTAGAAAGAAGACTCAAAGAACATTCATTTGATATATAGTAAGCCCTATAAATCGTTATATAAAAGAAGTTATGGCTGATTGAAATTTACCTAAGTTGAAACGTTCACAAAAACTTAATAGATAGAAGAGTTTTCAACTCGTTTTTGAGTTACAGGATTTTTGTGACCTCAATTCATGTTCAAATGTATTACCACATGATAGGATTGATCACCACTCATATATTAAAAAATTATCATTTGGTTCGAGTCTATACTCATAGGAATGGCGGTTTAAATTCTAGCCCGAAGGTGCGGGGTGTTACATTGATGGTCTGATAATCTGTTCGTCACAATTTGGCAGGCTGACACCTCTTTGTAATATGGGCATAACTTTTTACCAAGATATTAGATTAAGGAAATTTCGGTGAAATTGGAAATAAGACTCAAAGACCTTTCATTTGATATATAGTAGGCCCTCTAACTCATTATATACAAGAAGTTATGGCTGATGGAAGTTGACCCCAAGCTGAGACGTTCACCAAAACTTAATCGATAGAAGAGTTTTCAACTCATATTTGTGTTAGAGGATTTTTGTAAACTCAATTCATGTTCAAATATATTACCACACTGTAGGATTCATCACCACACATATATTAACAAAGAATCATTTTGTTCGGGTCTATACACGTAGTAACGATGGTTTAAATTTTAGGCTGAAAGTGCGAGGTGTTACACCCACATACCTTAGATTACTTAGTTTGAAGGATAAAAACCCAAATCTTTATTAGTTTCTTGGAATTCTTGATTTAGGATCTTGATTCTTGATCTTTGGGGATCTAGGGTTTTCTTGAAGAGGAAAAGAGAATAATGATGTAACAAAAGCTCTTTGGGGGCTTAAATCTTGTGTTTTGGATGGTTTTGGGTGAGGTAAATTCCAGTATTGCCCTCAAAAAGAAGGAAAACAGAAACTGGAAAATAAGGGGTGAAATGAAGCGTGCGTCGCATGCTAATCGCGTGACCTCACTGCCTCTCTCACAAAAATGGCTATAACTTTTCACTCGGGTATCAGATTAAGGTAAAATTGGTATAGTTGAAAAGATGAATCAATTATCTACAATTTGGTGGGTCTTGAGCTAAAAAATTCTACTTGTATTAAAAGTTATACACGTTCAAAGTAGATCCTTGTAAAATCGAATATGAAGATTTAGCCGAATCAAAGGTTCTTAGCTCAACTTCGCTCTAAGTGATTTCTATGAAGATTTTTCACCTCGAAAGTACTTCAAACACGAAGATATAGATCATGACACTTATTCTCACTTAGAAATAATTTCTGTTAGAGCTTATACACGTAGGAACAATAGTTCGATTTCTAGTTTGAAAATGTGGGTGTTGCATTATCTCCCCTTTGGTATCATTCGTCCCTAAATGATCGGTAGGGACTTTTGGAAGTTCTAAAACTGTAGAATAAAGAACGTAATATCGCATTGAACATTTTCCTCAACAAAAGATGCAAAGGCATCAAACAAGCTTCATGATAACCCCTAGGGAAATGTGTAAACACGAAACATGAGATAAGGAAACTTGACATCGACATGATTCTGGCATGTGTTTTTTGGCACAAGATCAAAACATTGTAAGGCATGAATTTTCCTAAGAATCCTCGGCCTGATTAAAATTGGTACAAGACATGAGATGAGGTTCTCATGAGACATAAGAATAGAAGCATTCTCCATCTTACAAGATACAACGAAAAGACTTAAACTTAGAGACACTACTTTTCTATGCCCCAAACCAACAATTAACATTCTTCATCATTTCCAACTCACAATTCTCCCATAACACTTCTAACCAGAAGAGTTTGAGTTCCCACACACAATACTTCCATGTTGAAGCCTAATTCAAAGTTAAAAGGTGCTAACTTAAACTATGGGACCACGTACTCAACATCACACTAAGAAATCACCTCACCTCATCACTATAATCCAACAACCTCAAGTCTTAATTCAAGGAATACTAACCACATGGCACATCGGTTTGTGTTTTCATCAATCACAACTTTCGAGCCTATCATTACTACACCTACTTAATGGGTCTCTCCATTAAGACCCATAGTTTCAATCATTCTTACAAGTATTTTCGCTACATACCTTCATCCCTACTACTATTCATAATAAAAGTTCATCCCCTTCTTTCTTCTATCACTTAAAACCTTAAATAAGGAAATCACATCAAAATTTTCACCTTCATGAACATCTACTCCCCCTTCCTAAGTCACTGGTACTCTTCCATAACTACTTATCATACTATCATTCGTTGGGTCATTAAGGGGCCCAAGCATAAGCATCACGAATGGGAGAAACACTACTCAATTATAAACCATATTTGTTGAGAACATTAGGTGGAGATATGATACAATCACGAAGTGCTTCATATATCAAGTGTTTTGATCATAAGTAGAGAGTTACTCTGGCATAAACACAATATAGCATGATTCCTTAGTATAGACCATAGTGAGAAACATAAGTGCTTACATCATGGGTTGTATAACATAAGTTTGGAATTCATGAAGTCAACACTTAAGACAAGGAATTCTACTCGAAGCTATCACTTCTCATTTTTAGTGCTGAAATTGTCATGAGTTCGCACAACTTTATTATTTTGGCTAATCCCAACATAAAATAAGTCAGCGACATATGAAAACATAGTTCCTTAGAACAAAGCATGATCCGGGACATGGATTTATGGATCATGAATATCATAACATAGAGATTGAATACATGAAAGTCTAGATTTACTGAGACATCATTTCTTCTAGTTTCGAGGTCAGAACATTACATGAGCTACATAGAGATCTTATACCTTAGGCATAGGCAGAACTTGAATAAATAAGACATTGGTACATTGACCTCTTAAATTGAAGCAGGAGGAATATTCGTGAATAGGAATAGGTTTATCATGACTCCTCCCCGTAACTTGCCACACTGAGAAAATTTAAGAACTACCTTTATTCACCATCTCCCCTTTAGATCAAAGTCGCAATCCTAGACTTGAGGACATATCTTGTCATTAAATCTACAAGCACAACTCTCAACACAACGGGGTATCACCATACACATATAATCTAAACTTCCCCTGATAAACTATACTTTGAAGGCATTGCTTATCGGGAATGCTACTCTCGACTTTAGCTAGCCTCTATAACCATCACCCTACAACTTAAACTCTCATGAACATCCGCATCTACACTCCTTATCACATAATGATCTGACCTCCACTACTCAACATTCAAACATTAGACCTCTAACCATATACCATTACAACTTAACAAATTTTACAAACTATACCAAAGGCACATATTGCCTACCTGTATTTTCTCAATTTATCTATAAAGAAAACCATACAACAACTCCTTAGTCTTCCCTAGATGTCTCCATACTACAAATTTTGAGAAAAAAGACTAGGTACACCAAACACTTATACACATAAAACTTTATCTAATGAGGGGGGGGCCAACTTAATCTTATATACCCACACTCCTATGAGTTTAATGATTCAACCACAATTAATCATTATAACACTAGTCCCATGTATATAAATATATCAAAATTATCGACCCTTTTTTTTTCACAAATTGCTCACCTAGGCTATTGCACACATCGAATCAAGCCTACTACTTACTCCCACAAAACATGCATTATTAATCTTAAGCTACTATTTTTACCACTACACTCCACATCTAAAGTTCAAAGGCTATTGTCTAACAACACCAATAATATAGCACCGATAAAGCAAGTCACATACTAACTATTCCATCAAATTGGGGAATCAACCCAACTATGCCATTTAACTTAACTACCGCCCACAAGTTCATTCTCTCCACAACATTACTACCACATCTTAGAATCCACCGCACACCTTCTCACATGCAGTACTAGCTTACAATTACCAAAGAAAAGACAATCAAAGAAGGAAGGGGTAAAGTCACATAATAGGGACAGTCGGTCGATCTTAACCTTATAAGATAACCCATTACGATCTCATCAACATATTCTACTTTCTCACTCCATCGTTACTTACCCATGCATACATCACAACTACCTTCGAAATTCCATATGCAATAATGAGTCTATGCCTATAAGGGATTTCTATAACCATCATAACTATCCACTCTAGGCTCCATCCCCATTTTGAATAGATAATATCATAGTCAAACACTTTCTCCACAAACTACCATACAATCTACAAATATTGCTACCACATTATTCTATCACTATCAAATGGCAACCCATCCCCCAATCAACGGTTATATAACTAAACTATCTTCCTTACGCAAAAGTCACCCTCATTCTAAATTCTAACCTGGTGATGTTATATCACTAATCATCTTACTACCAATAGGGTATGACACCTTAGCAAATAGTACTACTTGGGTGGAAATATTATTCCAACATTCTGACATATATCACTAGCCTTAAGCATGACATTTGCAACAAGAATCATGAAGGGGACTAAATACGCTTTATACCTCAGGCTCAAATGCATGATTGATGTAAACAGGGGTACAATCTTAAATCAATGCACCTTAAAGCACTTATGGACTCCCCTTAAGTCCTTGTGCAATTTCATAATCGTTTATGACTCAATTAATAAGAACCACATCATTTAGACTTTAAGCTTCTACACTTGAATCACCTCAACAAGGAGACATATCTAAGAACATCAGGGTAAGAAAAGAATTGGGATAACTTTCGTATGGACGATGCCATCACATGAACTAGAGTATGAAAGAAGAATATTCTAACTCCATAGCGTGAACTAGAACATGAAAAAAGGGAAACATTCCTAAATGCCTAGTAGCTTCCTACTTATAAGTGTGGTGCACTACATACCCATAAACAGGATTCTACCCGATGCAATTTTGGAGACACCCTGGGACCATGAATCATGCTCTGATACCAAGTTTGTCATGACCTGAACTGAGGTCCTGGCCGTGACGGGCATCCCAAACCTTGAAGGCCTGAGAGCCCTTCATCAAAGTCTTGTCACCCTGCCCACTTGGGGTCTGAGTAAGGAAAAAGCTCATAGCCATGTTATTGGGCTTGTCCTGTTGATAACCTTGAGACCGCGAAGACTGTGCTCCAACTGGTGGTGAAGGAAAGAGGGAAGCGACTCATTTCGGGAAATCATATACACAATTTATATACAATAAGAAAATACGGAAATATGGAAAAACGAAAACATGGTTACTCTCTTACTTTAAATGAACAATTCAAAATTTAATTGATAATGTTTGAAAACACACGACACCAGTCTGTGAAATCTCTAACAATACCAAGACCAATATACGTCTAAAAACTAGGACAAGACCCCCTTTCAGCCATAAATCAAAATAAACTAAGAATATTCTACAACAGGCCTTCCAAAATAAGGGGAGACTCATCAATTGCAGACTCTAACAGGATTCTACCAACTGCTTAGTGGGACCCCGAGACTGTGCCTCAGATCGTAAAATATAGGGTGTCAATACAATTGTACTGGTATGTGAAACAACCTGAAAATAGCATGCTTTTTATACAAAATAGATGAGAGAATTCATAATAACCATGAACACAATGCAAGTTAAACTACATGGGCATACTTTAGTGTATTTCAAAACAATTCTTTAAAACTTAGACTTACCCTTTATTATTCTTCTGAGCTAGTCGGTATACCCTACAAATTTGGAATTCCACGGGCTATGTGGAACCCTCCCTTGACTCGGCAGCCAAGCCTTCAATCTAAGTAGCCACCAAAATTAGAGTGGTGATACCCCAATGTAAGCATACCACAAGAAATCCCCCCATGTGAGATGTCCTAAAATTGTCCTTTCATGTAGGATCATATATCATAATTCCCGCATCAGCAAGTACGATTTCCAACGATGAGCCCTTGCACTCAAACGCCACCTTTAGTTCTTTAAAGAAAACATGTTCATACTTTCAAAACATTCAACACTATCTTGTTAAGGGCATGAAATCATCGGGTATCGTCATGCCCTAACTTGTAAGTTAATCAAATAACATCATATCATATCAAAAACCCTTTCCACTAATTATTATATTAATGACCACCCCTAGCTTTTAAACATCTTATGAGAGAGAGTTACGCAATAGACCTTTCATTTAAATTTTCATCAAAACATTCTCCTCCCAATTGTAAAATCAATAGGTGGTCACCACTTAAAACTCATGAAAAGTGTTAATTTGACCAAGTAGACATTTACCATAGAAAAATACCCCATCTACATGTAGTAAATAGAATTGTTCATGATCATCAGTAAAGCATTCATCATTTAGTTTCCTTTCAAGAAATTCATACATTTACACAAGCCACCATACTTGAAATAAAAAATAACATCGTAGGAGAGGGAGTTTAATCATTCATGCTCTTATTCACACTTTACAATAAAATGAAATATAAAGACTAATTTAGATAGAGACAAACATATGCTTGCTTCAAAACAACTCCATGATTTTCAATATAATAACAAAACACTCCTTTATAAAACATGATTGGGGATCCTTCATATAGATAAAAACAGTAAAAATTATGCCTATGATGTTTAGAGAAATCTCACATACCTTAGATTACTTAGTTTAAAGGATAAAAATTCAAATCTTGATTAGTTTCTTGGGATTATTTACTTAGGAGCTTGATTCTTGATTTTTGGGGCTCTAGGATTTTCTTAAACAGGAAAAGAGAATAATGATGTAACAAAAGCTCTTTGGGGCTTAAATCTTGTGTTTTGGATAGTTTTGGGTGATTCCTATGAAGATTTTTCACCTCAAAAGCACTTCAAACACGAAGATATAGATCATGACACTTATTCTCACTTGGAAATAATTTCTATTAGAGCTTGCACACGTAGGAACAACATTTTGATTTCTAGTTTGAAAACGCGGGGTGTTACATACATCTTTCTCTCACAATTTTGATTGACAGTTGTCTTCGTCAAATATTTCAATATTGAAACTTTTGGTTAAAAGGACAGAATAGTATAAATAGATCATATGCATTATTACAAAATACAGGGATTACTATGGACCATACTGAATTAGAAACTACAAACATTCTGACTTTACTTGTTTAATCAAGAAAGTAAAAAACATAAGGAACTTGTTATAAGCAGGTCCTAGGTAGGAACTACACTGCACAAGCGTGAAAAAAAATAAGAAAAAAACGTATTACTTTCTCGACAAAGAGAGTGGAGATTTTCTTAAACCAACGATTGTCAGGTTAAATTTTGAAGGAGTCAACAACCGTGGCAATGATGTGAGGTTTTATGAATTTCTCGGGATGAGTGTATCCATCTTCATTGTGTTTATATGTAACGTCAACAAGCTGAGAAAGATTGAGAATGCGAGATAAAAACTCCATAGATATGGGAGTGGGCCTAAGCATTCCTTCATTAATATCCTTCCATCCCGCCTCACCCATTTCCTGAAATTTAGCCATTGCCTCTTTTGTCGATACACTATAATCTCTCATGTAGCACTCAATTACCGTTGAAAGTTGTCCCCTGTCTTTCTCGACCTGCAAAGGCGATTAAATTAGGGTTTAGCTTTTATATTTCTTCGATTGTTAAAAACAATCTATTTGTTCAAATAACTTAAAATGTTAATGACTTTATGATATACAACTCATAGTCTCATACCTCGTATGTGGCTATGTGATCAATAACTCGGCATATTGTCACACAACCTTCAAGAATCTTAGGATTTTTCGAAAACCACTCAAATTGCTGCTCCTTAGCATACTTCATTCCCAAATACGATGTTGTGGCAAGATAGTAGTAAGTGGTAGTTAAAAATGCATTGCGCAGGTATTCAGAAGCAGGAGGCATATGTCCTTCAATAAACCATTTTGCCTCAATATTATAACTTTTTACCAATTCTTTCAGCTGTGAAAACCAAGCATACAAATTCAAAGTGTTAGAAAATTGTAACCCAATTACCTCTAGTTTATATTCACAAAAACATGTGAGGAAAAAGCAAAGACAGAAATGTATAAAGGATAAAAGTAAATTGATAGTTAAGTCGTTGAGACTCACTCTTTCTTTTGCGTAATAAACAACGTGAGATCTTCCATCTCTAGACATTTCCTTTTCATAGTCCTTGTAAAGATCTAGAAGAGCTTTGTAACTGATTTTCATGTAATCAGGCAGACTATCAATTTCTTTAATATCCCATCTGAAAGGTGACAAAGATAAGGTAAATTAGTATAAATATAATGAGCAAATGCTTGGTTTAATGTTTTTCATGATATTCTCTTTCAAGGTATATTAGAACAAGTGAATTGGTGATGTCCATACCTTTGTATGACGTCCGTGTATATGGAAAGTTCTTCAACTGTACCATAAGCATCGTAGGTGTCATCCACAATCGAAATCATTGCTATGGTCTTAACGAGCATGACACGAGCTTGAGAATATTGAGGCTCATAATATACTCCTAATGCCCAAAAGTAGCATTCAACTACTCTATCTCTAGCATATGGAAGTGTGTTCACGAAATTCAAATCTTTCCACCACCTGCAACATAACAAATTAACATCAGTACTTACTTGATAAATGATCAATCAAAATTTTTTACCGTTTTTATATAATCTCACCGTGATACTTCAGCAAGTTCTTGTTTGTGCAGCATTTGGAGCATGTTGTAATCCAATTTGGCAAATCGAAGTAACACATCATTCTTTATTGTCTGCTTGTCGTAGATTGATGAGATGAAGAATTGAATCTCAATTCGAGGAATACCTTTGTGCAAAGATTGCTCAAGGGCATGCCTCACTTGCTCCTTAAGAGGATATTCCAAATGTGGAGTTGCAGACTCTAGATGAGTAGTGGAGAAAGCGAGTGCATCTTCTAAGATGTCTTCACCATGAGACCTTACATGTGAAGCTTCATACAAGATCAATAATCCTAGGACATCACTAGCAAGAGACTCCTTAAGTCTGCCATTTCCATCTAGGAATTCGCTGAAGATTTCTGACTTTCAACGAAGAACACACAATATTAGCCTTCATATCAAATGGATTATATATCTATATATATGATTACGACAATATTGAACTTGTAGTACTTCAAGAGGTACTTATTTAGAGAGATAGTGTACCCATGTTGCCTAAGCAATCGGAATTGAAGAGTACAAGTGCATAGATCTTCATTATAGACATCGCCCTCGAAGTTTGAATTTTCATTGCAAATCCGATCCAAAATCTCATTGATTTCTTTCTCAAAGTGATAGGCTATGCCAAGGCGTTCAATAACATCAATCAAATTCAATGTCTCCACCAATTTCATTCCAGTGGCCAACAACATACTCTTTGTTTGTTCCTTCAGCGGTTCAATTTCTTGAGCATACTTTTGTTCAGCCTACCAATATATCCAAAAGACAAAAAAAATCACACTACATTATCTAATAAAATCAAAGAAATAAGAAGGTACTATGAAGAAAAGATGGCGAATATTAATTAATTACCAGGTTTTCGATGGAGAAAGAAAGGAAACGATCACCCCATAGACTTGGAGAGAAGTTGGCGATGGGACGAACAATCTCTTCTTCTTCTTCAATATGGTTAACTGTATTATTGCAAACTGCCGTTGAGACCATTGCTAAATATGATAGTATTTCTTCTTCTTTTAAGTAAGAAAGAATGTAACACTTAACTTAAATATTGAAGAAAGAAGTATGCAACACTTACGTTGAGAGCTGATGACTTAAATGGAAGACAAAGAATAAGTATATATAGTGTGGTATAAGGACACACAATAAATTTTCTAATATTTTTTTAGTTGTATGTAAGTTGACTGTGAGCATAGCCATCTTTTCTTAATTCAAATTTGGAGGAATATTACTTTATATAATAATTGCTGCCTTACTTTGACTATATACTTGCAAGAGTGGCAGCAGCGATTTTGAAAACTACTCAAAATTATTTATCTAAATATTTGTCATTGTAAAAGTTCAAAATTTTATTTTATTCTTAATAGTAATTGTTCTTCAATACTTTCAGCTTGCCAGCCTAAGACTTTATTGTTATTTTATAAACTACTAAATTGAGTTGCTCTTTGCGCGGTCATGAAATACGTTATTAAATATATAATTTAATATTTTATAAAATATTAAAAATTAATTAAAGGACTTTATGAAACTCGATCGTAGAATATTAGAATTTTATACAATGATACCAAATACACATGTAGTATTATATAAATATACACAAAAATATTTTTTCAGCCATAGAGAATATTGTAAACCTTTCACTATTCAAACATTATAAATTTATAATCAATTAAATTCATACTATTATTATCGTTCTGATAAAAATTTCTCGCAGAAATTTTTTTTGTATATGTATTATAGGTTATAAAAAACCTTCTTTTTACTTGTGACAACTCGTAAGATTTTCAAATGTCAAATTTGATTATTACTAAATTATTGTACATTATGAAATACTAAACTTCAATGACAATAAATTCTTTAGATTAACTTAAGGGAAATTTGGAGGAATAATTTCTTTTTATAAAAATGAGAAAATATTAATACAAATCTTAAATTCTTGAAGTGAGAAAAATAAATATCATAATTTGATTGATGCTAATACTTTTCAAGTTGTAGCAAAAACCTCTGATGTTATACTTTGATAGCTTCAATAGGCATCCACCTCCGTCATATATCCTTTTGCCTGCCACGTATAATTAATCTTTTCTTTTTTCCTTATAGTCTTGATCATTATATCTTTTTGCCTGCCACGTATAATTAATGTTTTCTTTTTTCTTATAGTTTTCATCATAATCACACTGTTGCAAGATGTTAAATAGTAAAGAGTGAAAGTTGCAAAATTTAAGCACATATAGGAGAGCAACATGGTGGGGCGTATCGATAGAGATGAAAGATTTTCTATAATTGATGATATAATCACCTATTAATCATAAATACAATTATAATGAGATTATAATTAAATGAAAAAATTATGCATGAATCTTGTTGTCTTTTCATTAGCCACTTACGTTTGTGAAAGACATATCATTACTAAATAATTTATCAAATGTAATATCTTTTACAGTTTTTTTAGGTAGTAATCTTGAAAGGTAGTTTAGACCAACATATGATTGTAATTAGGGGTAGAGCTAGCATAAACTCAGGAGTTCATCCAATCTTCCTCCAGCTAGTTCGCGTGTGCATTTTTAATGAAAACTTGATTTTGCCACTAATTATAATGATCTCTGAAAACTTAAAAATATTAAGAAGTTTAATCAAAAAAAAAGAAAAAGATAAAAAGATTGCATTTTAATATGAATAAATAATTTTTATGAATTAAACTATATTATAGAGAGTAATACAAATTAACTTTACATTCTTATTTTCATTCAATAGACTTATTAAAAATTTGTCTAAGAAAATATATATAGTTTCTTAAGCAACATGCATGTATGAGTTACTTCTCTTTCTCACTTTAAAAAACACAGTAACCTAGAGACAAAATATTAATGTCATAAAAAAAAAAACATGAAAAATGTAAGCAATACTATAGTTAAGAATTGTAAGAAAAAGATGAGCTCTATTACAATATGACATAATCAAATCATTCGAAAATAGTAGAAAAAACTAAGTACGAAAAATAAAAAATATATTATAGTTAAGAGTTAAAGGAACAAGATATAATATATTGCATAACATATTCAAATCATTCTAAAAATAAGGTGAAAAAAAAAAAAAGAAACATAGGTAGAAACAACACATTGATTGCTATTAGAAACTTCATAAAACGGACAATAAATAACATTTATGAAACCCCAGAATGAAAAGCTATTGAAAGGTGTACTATCACAAATTTACCCCATGAGATATTTACAAAAACCAAATACTACATGAAGAAAGCTATGTACAAATACCAATGATCGAACCTCACAATGAAAATTTTGACCCTAATGGAGTTTCCCCTTCACTTGAAAATTTATCATAGTCAATATGACTCTAAACAATTTTATTTAAATAGGAGTATTATTTATGTGAAATTTTAAGGGTCATAAAATTATTTATTAAATAATTAGAGTTATAAACATGAAAGCTTTGGGAGTTATGGATATTAGTAATACTAAGTAAGAGTAGGTGTTATGAAGATGAAAAGATGTGAATTATATATAGAATTTTTTATACAGAAAAAATAATTTTAAAAAATGTGAAAAAGATCAAAAAAAAAGAAAAAAATAGATAAATAGGAATATAGAGGTCACAGAGAGGTGCCACATCACCTTGCGTATGACTCTCCTTTATATTATATATAGATTCTTTTCCATCCGTTGACAGAAATGACAACCCATAGCCCGTAGGGGCTACTACGTTGGTACAACTGGTGGTATCCCATAAGTGAGTTGAGGGATTGATTTTTCTTGTCAGTGCCTTTTCAGTTGATCTTATCGTTTAGGACTTCTCTAGCGCAATTTATATCTCTTATATCATTTGCAAACTGTTTGAATTTACCCAATGTATACCCAACGAACAACATGAGCTGGTAGTTTCTTTGGAGTCTCAAAAAACAAAAAAGCCAAGAGAAATTTTATATATTCCCTTTCGTATTGACTTTGATTTGAAATTGGACAAAAATGTCACCCATTAATAGTTTGGTTCAAAAATGTCTCGCCATTAATATTTGGTCTAAAAATTCCCTTCCTCTTATCCCTTAACTGTTATAACTTAACCAAAAACCTTACATGTTGTCCACATCACTGTTTCCAAAGAAGTTTTTGAGTGAGTCCTAGGATAAACTTATCAAAAACATTCCAGAGCAAAATAAAAAATAAAAAATATAATTCTTGTTTTGAGATTTACCTCTTATTCAATATCAATAAAATGACTCGCCTTACCCCTCGACTCCACATCAGTCAAAATTGCTACAGCTTAGTAGGACCGATTGAATTCCAAGCTGGCAACTACTAATTATAAAATCAATTTCCCAGCCACCTTATTAGAGTCTTTATATGGGCAATTATTTGACTTATTGAATTCCAAGTTACTGAAAATAACGCTATTATATTTGTATCAACGTGTCCCATTATTTGCCAATCAAACCAGAAACCTATATATAAGAGCATATGCAAATGAATTTTGAAGAATCACCAAACACAATTACTATCTCTCCCAAAATGCAATTCTTCAGCTTGACTTCCATCTTCCTTTTTCTATCTTTCCTCTTTTTGCTAAAGAAATGGAAGAAATCCAATAACCAAACCAAAAAATTGCCTCCAGGTCCATGGAAACTTCCTCTTATAGGAAATATGCATCACATCGCTAGTGGACCTCCACACCACGTCTTTAGAGATTTAGCCAAAAAATATGGACCGCTCATGCATCTTCAGCTTGGTGAATTTTCTTCAGTTGTTGTTACTTCTTCTGAGTTGGCTAAACAAGTACTAAAGACTCATGACCTCGCTTTTGCATCTAGGCCTAAACTCATGGCCATGGATATTGTCTTTTACAATAGGTGCGACATAGCCTTTAGCCCCTACGGTGAGTCTTAATTAGGTGTTTTCCCTAATATATTTCCACTATATTTGGAATTTACTTTTTCTTCACGGACAAAAGTACATTTTTTCCATAATTAATTTTACTTTTCTTAGAAAAAATATCTGTATGAAAAAATATAGAATCCTTTTTTTTTTTTCGAATTAATATATTGCATCCACAATGAAATGCTAAAAGGAGTCCTTTTTAGTGGGAGAATGTAAACCTGATCTACTCATATGTAGGCTAATAATTGGTCAATCCATGTTATATTGTTGTGTCTGTTTTGATATATTTTTGTTGTTGTCTTAGTTATCGGCATCCAGGATTTGTTTTGCTAGATTTTTAATGACACTTGACCATATCTATTTTACCAGGTGAATACTGGAGACAAATGCGTAAAATTTGTGTGATGGAACTACTGAGCGCCAAAAATGTCCGATCGTTTAGCTCAATTAGAAATGAAGAAGCCATTAGTCTCATTGACTCTATCCGATCCTCTTCATCTTCTGGCTCACCGGTTAATTTTACAGAAAGTATCATTTGGTTCACAAGCTCCATGACATGTAGATCGGCATTTGGGCAAGTACTAAAGGAGCAAGACAAGTTTATAAAACTAATTGGAGAAGTGATAAGATTAGCAGGAGGCTTTGATGTGGCTGACGTCTTCCCTTCATACAAGTTTCTTCATTCTCTCAGTAAAACTAAGAAAAAACTTCTAGATGTCCATCGCCAGGTAGATTCAATTGTTGAGGATATCATCAACGAGCGCAAGAAGAACCTTGCAACAGCTCACAAGGGTGATGATGCATTAGGAGATGAAGACCTAATTGATGTCCTTCTAAGAGTTAAGAAGGATAGAAGTCTTGAATTTCCCATTACCAACGATAATATCAAAGCTATTATTATTGTAAGTATTGAATAATATCCATGTTCTTACTTAACCATATAGTCCTTCAATATCCATTGCCATAGCTAAAATATTAATCAGTAAAATTTTCTAGTTAGGAATACTAAACTTTTGATTTGTAAGAAAGAGATTTGAAATAAGTCTGGCGTAAAAGTTAGATATTCAAAATAGATGGATGAGGAAAGAGCATGTTCGATGGTCACATTATACAATGAGCATAGCTTGTGTGCTTTTGATTTATTAACTTGGCCATAAATTGCAGGATATGTTTGGTGCTGGAACAGAAACTTCCTCAACAACGACTGTATGGGCTATGGCTGAAATGATGAAAAATCCAAGTGTATTTGCCAAAGCTCAAGCAGAAGTGCGAGAAGCCTTTAGAGACAATGTGACATTCGATGTAGAGGAGCTAAAATACTTAAAGTTAGTCGTTAAAGAAACTCTACGACTTCATCCACCAGTTCCACTTTTGACCCTAAGAGAATGCATGGAAGAGACCAACTTAAACGACTACACTATTCCACTGAAGACCAAGGTCATGGTTAATGTTTGGGCAATCGGAAGAGATCCAAAATATTGGGATGACGCAGAAAGTTTTAAGCCAGAGAGATTTGAGCAGTATTCTGTGGACTTTAATGGTAATAATTTTGAGTATCTTCCCTTTGGCAGTGGAAGGAGGATTTGTCCAGGAATATCATTTGGTTTAGCTAATGTTTATTTGCCGTTGGCTCAATTACTTTATCACTTCGATTGGAAACTCCCTAGAGGAATGGAGCCAAGAGATTTGGACTTGGCTGAATCAGCTGGAGTAACTTCCTCCCTGAAAAATGACCTTTACTTGATTGCCACTCCTTATCAACCTTAATGGCATCAACTTTTTAAAGTTCCTTTGTCGTCCTCACTCTTGTGGCATCTTTCATGTGTTTTTTAGATTTTAATTGATTTCTAGTGCATGTTTCTTTTATCAAAAAAGATTGTATCATGACAGTTATCCTGAGATCTTGTCTGTTGAATAACATTTTTTATTTGTTCATTTTTTATATAACACCATTTTTCTTCGTTGATTCTTCGAAGTTCAGTTGGGAGCCCCCCCACCCGAAAAAAAAAGAAGAAGAAGAAAAAGAAAGAATTTAATAGGTCAGTAGTTGCCACCTTGGAATTCAATATATAGGGCCTTCTGTGGCAATTTTGACTGATATGTTAGTATGTTGGCTACTCTTCTGTAGCATATATAAGGTTCTGGGCTCTTCATCTATCTAAGGACTTTAATCAAATAAATAAAATGATGATGAATAACTTACGCAATATTAGCATTTAAATAAATGAAAGAAAAGTTCTCTCTGTCTCTCAAATATTATATATAGAGAGGTTCCATTATGCCGTCGAATTTCTTAAATAGACTCATCATGTCAAATTAGGTGGCCAAAAAGAATAAAATAGGAACTTTATACAGTTTTTTTTTTTAACTTTTTAAATCATTTAAAAATAAATTAGTTGTTCCTTAATAATACGTTATGCATTTGGTATGGTAGGTAAGTGATTTGATCGCAATAAAATATAGTCAGAACATTAGTCAAAAAGGCAGAGGAATAAATTAAGCTATTTTGAAGGAGGATACAGGAATAGCTAGTTTGAAGTCAAAACTATTTTTTTTCCAACAATGGTGACAAATGAATTACTCCATTTATTCAGTTAGTTTGTTATTAGTTATAATAGACATTGAATTTAGCTAGAAGTTATATCATATTCAAATTAAGTCCAATTCATATATTTACATTGCTTTCACATTCAACAGGCCAAATAACTTTCTTGCACTTTTTCTTTACGCCTCATAATTAGTTTTTATGTTTTGTGTATCCAAGGAAGAAAAGTTGACAGAATGTCTTTGATGGCTATTGCTCAATTTTTATTGTAATGTAAGATAACTATCTCAAACTTTAAAAGTTTCAAGTTCAACACTCGATAACCAACTATCAAAGTAAGATTAGTTCCTCACATACATCATATTGAGAGCCAAGAATGTCTTTCATAAGTAGTAACCATTTCTCATAAAAACAAATTGGTGAGATGGGAGCACCTGAAATGACAGTGGACCATTGTTTTCCATGACTATAATTCCACGTTGTTAGAAAATAATATCCACATGAACAATATTCACGATGGATAAAAAGAACAAGAGAGTAATAAAGACACCAAGATTTTTAAATGTGAAAAATATAATACTCGAAATGTGTCAGATAATATCATTCTAGTGATAAATTGTAAACTTGATAATCTCAACAGACTATAATAACTTAAAAGAGATACACTCTTTTACAAGAGCAGATTCAGAAGGGACGGTGGGGTAACAGGGAACCCACTAACTTTCATACGGATCTTATATTTATATTGAAAAATCTAGTAAATATATAAAAATTATAAGCTAAGGACACACAATAAATTGTGTTGTTGGTCTAGTGGCAAAGCAAGTGCATGTTGAAACATTGTTGGTCTCTTGGTTGTGCGTTCTAACCCCATTACTCACTTTTTGTTGGATTTTTATTTTGCTCAAGGAACTCACAAGCTTAAAATTCTAGATCCGCCTCTGTTCTTTTATCTCATATACTTCACTATAATAAAAAGAACTTACAAAACTTGATTTCATTAAGGTTGATAAGGAGTGACAATCAAATGAAGGCCACTTTTTTTGGTGGCAGTGGCTCCACTTGATTCAGTCACATCCAAGTCTCTTGGCTCCATTCCAGTAGGGAGTTTCCAATCGAAGTGGTAAAGCAATTGAGCCAATGGTAAATAAACATTAGCTAAACCAAATGACATCCCGGGACACATCCTCCTCCCACTGCCAAAGGGAGATATTCAAAATTATTACCAACCAAGTCCATATAGCACTGCTTGAATCTCTCTGGCTTAAAGCTTTCTACGTCGTCCCAATATTTTGGATCTCTTCCCAGTGCCCAAACATTAACCATGACTTTGGTTTTCACAGGAATAGTGTAGCTGTTTATGTTTGTCTCTTCCCTACATTCTCTAGGGATCAAAAGTGGAACTGGTGCGTGAAATCTCATAGTTTCTTTAACAACAAACTTTAAGAATTTCAGCACCTCCACATCAATTTTATTGAATGTTACTTTGTCCCTGAAGGCTTCTCGCACTTCTGCTTGTGCTTTGGTGAGTATACATTTATTTTTCATCATTTCAACCATAGCTCATACAGTTGTTGTTGATGAATTTTCTGTTCCAGCAGCAAACATGTCCTGTAATTTATGGACAAGTTACTATCATTGTCGCACATGGTATTTCCTGATCTAACTTTTTTTTGTGACCAATTTTTTCACCAAAGTTTTTGCAAAGCTCTTAATTACACATCAAAATTAAGATTTGTACAACTAACTCTTCGTAATTAGTCATTTTATGTATATATGGCAATGGATAAGGAAGTACTATATGGTTAAATAAGAACAAGCACAATATTCGATACTTACTACAATAATAGCTTTGAAATTGTCATTGGTGATGGGAAACTGAAGACTTTTATCCTTCAGAAGTCTTAGTAAGACATCAACTAGGTCTTCACCTTCTAATGTATCATCACTTTTGTGAGTTGCAAGATTCTTCTTGCGCTCGTTAATGACATCCTCAACAATTAAATCTACCTTACGATGGGCATCTAGAAATGTTTGCTTTGCTGGACTGAGAAAATGAAGAAATTTGTATCAAGGAAAGATGTCAGCCACATCAAAGCCTCTTGCTAAGCTTCTATTACTTGTACTCCTTAATCTACAATTCTTTTCAACATACTAGTTTAAGCATGTCCCAACCTTTGGTGCCACAAATCCACTTCATCTTGAGTCTTTTCCACAGTTACTTTAGTAGTTGCTACTGTAACTTCATTCTTTGACCGATCTACCAGTAGATATAAGCTTCCATCAAGCTTCCCAATCCCCTTCACCTTTCAAGGATCCTTGAAAACACAAAAATCAGGGAAGAAATTCATTGAACAATGCCATTCCTTAGTCACTTGTGACATTGATAGGAGACTACATGAAAACTCTGGAATATGATAGGTATTTGTAAGGTTGTTTCCTACTAATAAACAGCTAGTTCCCACATGAGTGACCATTTGTTGAATATATGAAGAGAAGAGCAGAACAAAGAAGAGTGGAGCAAAACAAAGAAGAAACAAAATAGACTAGTTCACTTTTTCAGTTATAATTGTTTGTCCTAACGGCTAGCTAGTTAGTTAGTTAGTTCATACAAAAGTCTATAAATGTCGAAGTCTATGTACATTAAAGAATAATGAAAATACTACTCTACTTCTCTATCTTTAATGATCTTTCTCTCCTCATCACTTCTTCTTCTTCTTACTCTTAATCTGTATTTTATCTTCAATTATTTCTACCAAGAAGTATAGAACTCCTTGGTTAATTATATGGTATCAGAACAGGGCCCATCTCACTGAATATTGGGCCCCCGAATGGAGATTCAGGGAAATTGTCCACATCCAGTTAACTAGGCCTGGGAGTGAGGTGGGGTGATAAAGAAAGAAAATCCTGCATTAGTGGTTAATGAGATGGGTGGTCTCTTTATAAGGCTTGGGTAATCCTTTTCCCTATGAGCTAGATTTGGGAATAAAAGTTAGGCCTAAGACCTATTTTAAGATGGTATCAGAGTTTTACTTACTAGAAAAACTAGTAGAGCAAAATCGATTCTAGGGTATTAAGTGTATTGGTTTTTTCACAATCAAGAAGTCTTGAATCAAGAATTGTAAATCTGCAATAATGGTGAATCAAATGTTGTTGTTGAATCTGGTGAGGCATTCAAAATTAATCCCAGTATATTGGGTTACAATCATCCTCTCTTTCTAACCCCTTCTGATGTAAGTGGTATACAAATCATCTCCTTTCAATTAATAGGTGTTGAGAATTTCTCAATCTGGTTTATATCCATGCGCATAGCTTTACTAGGGAGAAGTAAGTTAGGTATTAACGATAAGTTCTCTACTGAATTGAGTAGTCACTAAGAGAGAGTGAATGTAATTATGCTGTCTTGGATCATGAACTCTATTTCTAAAGGATTTCTTGGTAGAATTATGTATACATCTATGGATAGTGTTGTCTGGAAGGAGCTATATGAAAGGTTTAACAAGGTTTGAGGCTCTTGTGCCTGCACCTGAATGTGAATGTGATAAATCAAAGGAGTATGTGTTACATCTTTCAAAAACTAAAACTTTTTCAGTTTCTTATGGGTCTGAATGGGTCCTACACATAAGCAAGGAATTAAATCTTGCTTATTACCCCTCTCCCAAATGTTAACCAATCTTATGCAATGATAATAAGTGATGAAAGTCCCAAATCCATTGCAAGTTTGGTAGGGATTTTAGGAATGAATGATACAGCTACTGGTAAGAATCTTGAGCTAGACATGTATGCAAAAAATGGAGTAGGTGGAAGCCAAGGTCACAAGTACAAGATAAATGTCACGGGGCAATGTGATTTCTGTAAACTCAAAGGGCACGGCAAATAGAACTGCTAGAAGTTGGTTGGCTATCCACAAGATTATAAAGCCAAGAAGAAGCTCATGCGTGAAGGGTCTAACACAGCATACAATGTATCCTTGGGTTCTTATTATTATCCAGTAGATCAAGGTGGTTATTATACGAAAGATGCAGGACAATCAGTATCTTCAAATAATTAAATGGATCAACTAAGGCAGATTGGAAATGCAGCCTTTACTAAGGAATAATATAAGCAAATCTTCCAACTGATAAAAAATAATGACTCTGTCAACACATCTACTGAGTCTGGAAATATAACAAATGTAGTTATTTCTTCTTGTTTAGCTTCTTCTAATTTAGAGAAATAGATTCTAGCTACTGGTGCTACCAATCACAGAGTTGGTGACTCATAATTATTATTTAACAAGACTGTTATAGAGTTACAAAATCCAAAGAAAGTGTATCTACCAAATGGTTATACTATAATGGTTTAATTAACCAAGCAATTCTACCCTTCTTGGTAGAAGCAATTAAAGATAAAATACAAATTTGGAGAAAGAAGAAGAGAGGAGGAGAGAAAGACCTTGAGAGATAGAGAAGTAGAGTAGTACTTTTATTTTTCTTCAATGTACATAGTTTTATATAGTGATAGACTTGTGCATAGGCTAACTAACTAACTAGCCATCAACAGTTTTGTAACTAACTGTTGGACGAATAGTTATAACAAAAAAATTAAACAAGTCTATTTTGTTTCTTCTTTGTTCCGCTCCACTCTTCTTTTTTCTTCTCTACTCTTTAAATATTCAACACTCCTCCTCAAGATAGGAAGGTATGAAAATGTCACAAATTCAAATCTTGGTATTAAGATGAACTTGTTATGCTCTTGTAAACCCCTTAGTTAGCATGTATGAAAGCTGATCTTGAGTTGCAATATAATGAGTTCTAATCATCCCTTGAACTTTTTTTATCTGATAAAAAAGCAATTAATATCAATACGTTTTGTCAATTAATATCAATACGTTTTGTCCTCTCATGGTATATTGGATTTACTACTTTTTGTAGAGTAGATTTTCTATCACTGAATACATCCACAAGTAGGACTACATCATTTCAAACATCCTTCATCAGACCTAAAATCCATACCAACTCTGTTGTTACTACTGCAAGGCTTCTAAATTCTACTTCAAATGAACTTTTAGAAACAATAGTTTGCTTCTTTGATTTCTAGGACACTATTGATTTTCCAACCTTTACAAAGTAGCCAGTTACAGACCTTCTAGTTTGAGGGCATGATGCCCAGTCTGCATCATAGTAGGTACTTACTATGTCATCTGGATTACTATATAATAGCACACCTTGACCTGGTTGGTTTTGAACATACTTCATAACTCTAAGTGTTGCCTCCATGTGAGACTTCTTAGGCTCTTGAAGGAACTGACCTAGTTTTTGAACACAAAAGGCTATGTCTAACCTTGTCATAATTAGGTACAACAGCTTACCAATCAATTTCTGATAAGAAACCTAATATGTTGGTAGATCGTCAGTAGCTTGCCCTTGTTTACCATATTCATCAAACTTTTTAGATGTCAATTTGATGTTGTAATACATAGGAGTAGCTACAGGTTTTGCAGCTATTAAGACTAACTCAGATTGTAGTTTCAATGCATACTTTCTTTAATGCATTAATATCTCTTTGTCAGATCTTGCAAATTCTATTCCAAGGAAAAATCTCAACTCACCTTGATCTTTCATCTTGAAGTTCTGATGTAGGACTGCCTTGGTTTCTTCTATCAGTTTTAGACTACTCAATTTTAGACTATCTCCAGTGATCAGTATGTCATCTATATATACTATCACCAAAGTGAATCCTTCTGATGATTTTGTATTCCTCTGCCTTGGTGCTTGCTTTAGTCCATATAGGGATTTGAGTAGTCTGCATAGTGCATTCTCCCCCTGACAAGAAAATCCCCGAGGTAGGTCTATGTATACTTCATCATTGATATCAACATTAAAGAATACATTATAAATATCCAGACGCTGTATAAACCACTGCTTCCTAGTTGCAATAGCAATTATAGTTCTTATTGTTTTCATTTTCACAACAGGTGAAAATGTTTCTTTGTAATCAATTCATTCTCTTTGTCCATCTCCCTTTTCTACAAGTCTAGCTTTAAACCTTTCAACATCACCTGAAGACTTATACTTTACTTTATATATCTACCTGCAACCAATATATTTTTTCCCTTTAGGCAGAGTAATAATCTCCCAAGTTTGATTGGAATTCAAGGTATCTATCTCATTTTTCATTGTATCATGACCCTATCTTTCAAGTCATGATGATGCCTACTATAACCCACCAGTAGTTAAGCTAACCCATAGTCCAGAACGGCTAGTAACGGACTACCCAATTATATATAGAAAAGAATATTGAATAAATGAGATAAGAGAATCAAATACATTATGAAATGCCAAAACCTGGTGGTATCAGTACAAGAGCTTCTGCAATAATAAGATTTCAAAGTGAAGTACTATGAATAGAATAATACAACTTATCTATGTATTCAATATAGAGACTAGTTTAATACAAAGAGAGAGATGAGTAATACTATGAATGTCAAGAGTTCACTCTATGTCTCTAAACCATGGCTGCTTCACATGATGCACAATCAATGGCGATAACCCGTATCATAATCTTCAGGCTGCAGAAATATAGTATGAGTACCAAGAGAATGGTACTTAGTAGGTAATTTCCAATTAATCTTCAAAGATAAATTAGATATATACAGCATATAAACAGAATGAAAACCACACCCAAAATCCTAGAGTATATATAACAAGTCAATGAGAATAATAAAGGACAACTATCTTATTCATGTCCAAGAGTCTAATATAACAAAACTAAGGAAGTATCAAGGTGAAATATCCTATTCCAACCACATTCGTTATGTCAATACAATATTGTATATACCAGGATAATATACAAATGAAGAGTGAAAGAAAGATATATAGCAACATACAAGTTCAAGAAATGAATATACAATAGGAACAAACGAATAAAGGACTATATGGTAGTTCCATAGCTTCATATATCAATATACATATTTATACATACACATAAACATGAGTTCATGTCAAAAAGTAGTCTAGATAATCATATCCTCATTGTTAGACCGTATGATGATACTATCAGGATTCAATACTATTATTCTTAGGGTTTCCAATCCATATGACTAAACATGAAACAACCGTGTACAATAATACCATCATAAGATATAAGAGGCCAAAGACATACCTCAATTCTCAATACCAGATCAATGACCAATCTGTAATAAGTTAGCCAGAATAGTGATCATACCAATGATAATAATAATATCAATAATAGCATGAATAACTGGCTACTCCAGATAACCAAATACCATCCAAGCCTATGCATACCCCTACCACCCCAGACATAGAAGGTTCAATCAACACACAATAATGAAAGGCATATTTTTCACCTATATCTATGCAACCATCCCATACCGGCTGATAGATATAAGTCCATACTGGTGATAGGTGATGTGCATGTAGGAATGAATGCAAGGTACACAATCAATATCACAAATCATCATAACTATCATCATTATGACCATCATTATCATAATCAACCTCCATCCTTGTCGGATATTAATGTATCATCATAATATCCTCTGGCCTTGTCAGGTATCAATATCATCACAATAGTATCCTCCAACCTTGTCGGGTATTAATATCATTGCAATAGTATCCTCCATCCTTGACGGGTATCAATACCAGTGCAATAGTATCCTCCGACCTCACTGAGTATCATATTATTACAATAGTATCCTCCAACCTTACCGGTTATCTATATCATCACAATAGTATTCTCCGGCCTTTTCAGGTATCCATTTCATTACAATAACCATTATGGAATAACGTATACTAATATACTTATGAACATGATTGTATCACCATAAAATATCTATCTAGACATTACTTCCCAACTATTCGTTATTAGATGATACAAGCCAAATGGTTATCTATACTTTTGAAGACATCATTGGAGGCCAAGAATAAATACTTAAGACTTGGTCACCTCGAGGACACAAGAACATGCCTGGAGGACCCATTTTGAGCATGACATAAAGCAAATCCGTGGGTGGAAGATTGTGTGGGGGCTTACCTTTTATGCCAACCCAAGTCGACAAGTGTTGAAGCATGACACCTTGGTTTTGGAGCATTGAAGAAGCAACCTTAATTAAGGGTATTTTGGGGATTACACTTATTGAAAAGACACTTCATGACCACCCCTTTCATTAAGGGTATTTTGGCTATTTTGCTATGTAATAAGCTAGCCTATAAATAGTCTTCTATTAGGTCATTTTCTCTTTAGTTGATTATTAATATTTGAAAGACTTCTTGTCTCTTTGAGAGTATAGTTTAGGGCTTGGAAAAGCCAAGTAGTGTAGGGCTTGGAAAAACCATTATTGATCCTTGCTTAGACACGGTGGTTGTAAGGCGGAGTTAATTCCCTTAGCGGTCACCGTAAGAGTTTAGTGTTGTTATTTAGGGTCTTATGGGTCTTATCATTTGATAAACGGTTTGGTTCCTATTTCTTGTAATCTCATATGTCAAACTATCTATCTTACTTTATTGCATTTGTTAGTTATCTTATTTCTCTTAGTCTTCATCTCTTTAGATCATTCTTCTATCATTTGGTATCAAGAGCAAGGTTTGATTTTATTCCAATAAAATCAATCTGGGATTGCTATCTTAAAAAAAAGTGTCAAATCTGAAAATTGTAAAAAAAAAAATTGTTATCCCGTTTTTATCCCTAGGCCAAAATTTTACGTCCTAGATTTTTGTGTCTTTTGATGTTTCTAGTGTTAGATTCTTGTTTCCTAACACTATTAGAGTCCAGAAATTAAAAAATCACAAAAAAAGAAGTGTCAAAAATTAAAAATTTCAAAAAAGTACTATTCCCTTTTTTGACCCTAGGTCAAAATTTGAGTTTTTAATTTTGTATTTTTCTTGTGTTTTTAGTGTTATATTTATTTTCCCTAACACTATAGGAGTCCCGATCTTGAATTTGAGCTATTTTTGGGTTGTTTTGAGCCATCCACCATTGTTGAGCTTGAAGTTAAAGAAACTTGAAAGGTGGATCTAAAAATTGGAAGGGTTTTTCTGAGATTTGTGGCTTGAAAACATGATATTGATGTTTGGGAGTTCAAAGTGTGCTTGAATATTCAAAAATCATTCAATTTAGAGTTTATTTGGGTTAGGTTCCATTTTTGAATGTTCTTGGTGTTCTTCATGTTCTTTATATGTTGTTGAAGAAGAATATTCAAAAAGTGGTGGTTTGATGCAAAAATAAGAAGAAAGAGAGTGTGGTCCTTGTTTGTACAAAGAATATTCCAAGCATATTTCAAGTCTTCCAAAGGAAGAAAGAGTCCAAAAGCATAAAAAAAAGGAATATTCTTAAAGAAGAGGACAATGGAAAGTACAAGGGGGGACCACAACAAATTCAAACTCTTTTGAGCTTCAAAAATGGTCCATTCTTTGTGTTTTGTTCACCAAAATCAATTACCATACTATTAAGAAGAAGATTGTTGAATTTTAAATTGGAAACAAGTCAATTCCAAATAGTTGACCAATTTTGACCAAGGTTTCCATGTCATCAAAGTGCCACATCATCAACTTCCAAAATACCTGAAAGCTTAAATTTAAGTTCTAAGTTTTATTTCTTTGTTTCTTTAGTTTCATTTCTTGAATCTAGAACTAATTAACATCTAGTAATCACTTACTTAGTTGTGAATTAGTTGTTTGAGTCCGTTTCTTCATGTTTTTGTACTTTGTGTGCTTTTCTCATTTTGATTCTTGAATTTCTTTGTTTCAAGTTAGTAAGTAGATTTTATTTTGTTTCTTGAGTCGATCAAACAAGAATCTATTTCGGCCACTAAGTAGTGATTGACACCTTATTAACTACCGGGGTATAAGCAACTTTTAATATTTGTTGCTTCAATTGTGAGGATCACAAAGGTAAGTGTATACGAATGTTGGTGAGGAGCTTTTACTACTAATCTTGTTTGTTCATTTTGTAGGTACAAGGTGATATAAGGGGAACATATCTTGGTAACCTCGGACTGTTGTGATTACAATATGGGAGACTATGATTGTAGTGAGGGATTTTATGGCTATGATGATGTTGGCGATTATGGGGGATATGAATATAGCCATGATCAAGACATGGGCAGAATTGAGAGTTATGGTTTTGAGGGAGAAAATGAGGTAAATGAAGCTCCTAGTGCTTATGGTGAATATGGAGATGATATAGGGCCTTGTGATGGTTCTTATGATGAAGTTGGTACATGTGAGGAGTCTTACACTTCCTACTCTAAACCTAGAATTGGTTTAAGGTATAATCCCTTCCTTCGCAAAGCTTATAAGATCCATGGTGAGAGTGCACGTGTGGAGCATGAAGATTCATATTCTTCACCTTGTAGTACATCTTATCAAGGTTGAAGTGGTGTTAATGGGTATACTAGCTATAGTGTAGGTTGTCCCATGAGAAGAAGAGAGAATACATCTCCAAGGCCTAGGGGTACTCATGTGCCCATGGGTTGTCCTAAACTCTACAATGTTGATCCTAAGAGAAGTGTTCACTCCGGAAAGGTAAGCATTTATGGGGTACCGGGCTGCCTCCTTATTCTAGATGATTGGCTCCATAAGAACTACATCATGCCACCCATGGTTTACTATTTGGGGTTGTTTCGAGAACCTTTACTGGTTCCATATTCCTTGGACGGGTATAAGGTTACCGAGAGAGTGAGGATTGTCTTCACCCAATTTGAATACTATGAGGAGGTGTGGTGTGATATCTTTCCTTAACACCAGGTCATGTATGCTTGTGTGCCAATTTTTTTGCACAACATAGAGTCCTAAATTTGCTAAATTGGCCTAACGTTGTAGTGGACCATTAGGGAAATTATCTCTTTTTCTCAATTTGTCCCAAACCACAAGGAGATGTGATTACTTACTCCAAGCCGAATGATTATGATAGACAAAAGATTTAGAGGATTAAGGGTGTGCAAAAAGGCAATCCAAGAGTGAAAAAAGAAGAGGTTGTGTGGAGTGAAGTAAGGGGGTTGCCACCAAACCGTGCTAACTATGTTGGTCCTTCTATTTCTAAGGACATTTGTGTAGGTACTAACATGAAAAGCTGAGGAGCATAAGGCCAAGGAGAAGTTTCTACCGAAGCATGTGGGAAACCTTCACACCACGGCAAAGTAGAATCTACTTAATAACTTCAAGGTAAAATAGCTAACTCTTACACTTTTGTGCATGTGAGTGATAATTGTGTGGCTAGTAGCCCATTAAAGGTGAGTAGTAGCTTACGTATCTATGTGTCTATTTACTCTTTGCCTCTTGTTGATGATGTACTTATTGTGAGTGTGGATACACTAGTTGATCCTATTGATGACCGAATTGACTCTTCTTGTAAGATCAATTTAAGTCCACCTAGTGTTGAAGCCATTGTGTTGAATGATAATACATCATCTATTGATTCTTTGCCCCTTGATGATGATATACATGTTGTGAATGTAGATACAATACTTTATTCTATTGATGACCGAATTGACTCTTCTTGTAAGATCAATTTATGTCCACCCAGTGTTGAAGCTAATTTGTTAAATGATAGTACAACATCTTGTAGGAATTGTGTTGATCAACTAATGTGCAAAATTTGTCTACCTCTTGAGGATGTGTGTGATGTGATTAATGGATCTCAAGTGAGTGATGATATTGAAAATGTTGATCAAATAAATAGGAGTGACCCCTTTAGAATGACCTCTAGTGAATGTTCTACTCTCAGTTTTGCTCATAGGGATAATCATGTTCTTGAAACATCTTTGATACTTGATAATGATCTTTTAGAGAATGGATTCGCATGTTCTATATCCTCTTCATGGATAGATCCTTCTCTCTCTAAGGACAATATTTTATTTGAAGATGATGATTTCACTCATAATGATCCTAATAGTAAGAATGAAGTTGAAGGTATAGCTTATCTTGAAAGCTATAGCCTATATGCCAACCCACTATAGCGTGAAAACATTTCTCCTAAAGATGGAAATCTCTTCTTAAAAGATGAGAGTACTCTTAAGGGAAGGGAATGTGAGGTCTTGGAAAGGAATGATCAATTAGGTGATGATAATTTTGACTTGCTTGAATTCTTAAGAAACCCAATAAGTGATTGTTCCTTGAAAATTGATTGTGGTTGTAATCCTTTATATTACACCCCACCCATGTTTGATGACTACTAGGATAAATTTCTTGCTTCTTGTGAAGACTTAAGTAATAATTCCTTAGACTTTGGTGGAGGTATGTGTCTACTTGAGGGTACTTTCATAGAAAGGGAAGGTGTCTTTTGTTTGGAAATTACTTCTTCTACTATGTGTGACATTATTATTGAGAATACTCATGGTGATAATATTGAAACTAGTAGTGAGTACATATATGAGGATACCTTAGTTGAAGTTGACTTGAGTGATACCTTTCTCCACTCTCTATTCGCTTTTAATGATATATATACTATTGTAGCTAGTATATCTTGTAGTTTGGGTGAAGCCTATGGGGAAATGGAGTGTTGTCTAGACTCGTGTCTGTGGCTGCTCTTTCCATTTGACCCCAATGCCAAATATGAAAATGCTGATGTTGATGCACCTAACTTATTGCTTGGTCTACATGACAATAAAATTGTCATTCTTGAAAATCTGAGAGCAAAAGTGTCATTATCTCCTTGGGGTAATGCTTCTAAATATGCATCCTTTCTTGACACACTTGTTCTTAAGTTGCATGAATCCCAACTTGTGGATGCCAAGTTATCTATTTGTTTGAAGGAAAGAGCGTGTATAGGCTTAAATGCTTTGTCTTCACCCGTGCACGTTTTTATACTTGTTTCTTTTCTGTACTACCTCTTTACTTATGATGGCATCCATGCTAGTTTTGAGTTTGTATTAACTAGAGGTAGGGATCTTATTGGTTGGTTCACTTGTTTGATTGATAAGGCTATGTGGGATTGGTGGATTTTGAGATCAATAGTGGAACCACGTTTGATGAGGCCACTTGAAGAGGTAATGAACAATTGTGCTTTATGGTTCCCAAGACAAGGGTAGCCTTACCTTTTGGACTTAGTGATACCATTAAGACCTTTGTAGTTTCTTTATCTCTTAATACTTTTCATAGCTATTTCCTTTGTAACATTCTTACTAAGATTTTCATGACTAAGACAAAGGATTCGTGGTTATATCTCAAGATATACCACCTTGGCATGATGGAGTTATTTGTCGTACTAACCCTAACACTCATTCGATAAGGAAGTTATGCTTGTTTGTCCTTTCTTTAGTTTTGCAAGGTATGGATTCGAGGTCAAATCCTTTTCAAGAAGGGGAGGATGATACAAGCCAAATGGCCATCTATCTTTTTGAAGACATCATTGGAGGCCAATGCATAAATACTCAAGACTTGGTCACCTCGAGGACACAATAAAATGCATGGAGGACCCGTTTTAAGCATGACATAAAGAAAATCCGTGTGTGGACGATTGCGTGGGGGCTTACCTTTGACGCCAACTCGAGTCCACAAGTGTTGAAGCATGACCCTTTGGTTTTGGAGCATTGAAGAAGAACCCTTCATTAAGGGTATTTTGGGAATTAAACTTGTTGGAAAGAAACTCCATGACCGCCCCTTTCACTAAGGGTATTTTGGCCATTTTGCTATGTAATAAGCTAGCCTATAAATAGTCTTCTATTAGGTCATTTTCTCTTTAGTTGATTATTGATATTTGAAAGACTTCTTCTTCTCTCTTTGAGAGTGTAGTTTAGGGCTTGGAAAAGACAAATAGTGTAGGTCTTGGAAAAGCCATTATTGATCCATGCTTAGAAACGGTGGTTGTAAGGCGGAGTTGATTCTCTTAGCGGTCACCGTAAGAGTTTGGTGTTGTTATTGCGGGTCTTAGGGGTCTGATCATTTGATACACGGTGACGTTCCTATTTCTTGTAATCTCATATGTCAAGATATCTATCTTACATTATTTCATTTTTTTGTTATCTTGTTTCTCTTTGTGTTCATCTCTTTAATTCATTCTTTTATCATTAGCTAACCAACGGTATTTATAATGAAATCACTAGTTCGCTAGTCATCACATGACCTCAAGTTAGTCTAAACATGATACTTATTCAAGAGATGGAAACTAAACATTATTTATTAAATAGCCAACATCTAACATCTAGCCAAGGTTCATCATTAGATCATAATCGCCATTTTAATTATTCCAAATTATTAACTAGTCAACACATATGTCACGACCCCATTTGGAGTCATAATGGCACCTAACACATCCCATCGGTAGGGAAACCGATACCGTAACCTGGAGCTATGGCAATGGGTTACCTCGGTTTCAACATCCAACATGGACTCGATATATGAAAACAATACATCTACGAAAAAAATTCACAACTAAGGACAATCTATATTCAAACACAAATCCCATGACCTGATAGTATTAATACAAGAGCTTCTAAACTTGACAGGAGGAATTTACATTCCCAAAATCCAAAATGTCTTAAATAATATCATACATTTGTCTCGAAAGAAAAAGACAAATAAGGATAGAGGGGAAAAAGGGCAACTCGATCTCCTAGAGCTCACCCTGTCTCCGAATAGTGAACTCGCAAGAACTAGCTCAACGGCAGCAACTAGAACTTGGGTCTTCACCAAAAAGGTATAGAACTTTAGTATGAATACCAAAACACAGGTACTCAGTAGGAATCTTCGGCCGATTGAGCTCAAATATAATGTAAAGACGATATAAAGTAAGACAATAATCTTAAAGTCAAGGGATAGGATAGAACCTGAATCTACTTTGATAGAACTGTACAAACATCTATACTACTAAAGCAATAACATTACAAGCTATCTCAATATATTCCATAATCTCCATAACAATAGAGTATCATTTCGAAAACATAAAGCCATATACACAATCGTAAAACATCTTCTTGCCATAATCATCATCAACCATCTTTAGAAAATAAACACAAGAACTTACCACGACGTCCCATACCTCCGGAAATTACACAAAAGAAAGCACAAAAAAGAACTCATCACGGCGTCCCATACCAGCGGAGAGTACAAAAAGAATATCAAACAAGAACTCATCAAGGCGTCCCATACCACCGAAGAGTACACCAAAGAATAAAACCAATAATACAATAAAGAACAACTACTTCATCAATTTACCAAAAACCTCGGGTAGCACAACCCCGCCATGGATCATTACCGAAATCCACTTTCAAATACCCATACCATAATTAAACATAAAGAAATCAACATTGCCGTAGCATAGGCATGAAATTATTAATTCTATAATTCATTGAAAAATACCACAAAGTCCATACTAATTAACGTTATTTTTTCCAAAAGTCAAAAGATTATAAGTCTTAAAATCACTAGTCCATAGTATATGTTATTCAACTATCATAAAGTCATTATTTAACTAGCATCATCATGACATGAGTTATCAACTAAGCCATCTCAACTTCATAGGTTAAGAGATAATTTAACTAACCATCACGCAATACTAGATCCATTATCACTAAGCATGTCACAACCTTAAGGACTAGTTTCCATAGTTTAATCAAGTAAAGTCCACCAGCTAGTTTACTAGGTTTCTAGGTTCCAAATAATAATCATATATTTTAGAAGTAGCTAGTTATCACATAAGACACCTTACTAGGCAATATTTCATAATATAACCCCTTATTCAAGTCAAGTATATATATATATATATATATTAGGTTAGCCCTTTATTTTATGCATGTTTACACATAATACTAAGCCTAAACTCACTATTAGGCATAAATTTTCTCTAGTTACTAATTTAGCATCAACAAGGGTCGCACCTCTTATATAGTAATTTGGAACAAGGAATGAATAGCCTATACCAAGAGAGACCTCATACCCCAAGAACATAGGTGGTTGGCCCCACACGGCCCAACCTTACCACTATTAATGCATAAAAGTAAATTTTCTCCACACGGTATCAATATGTTCTTACCTCTTCCAGATTCGTGGGGCATCATCACAATATCACATACTCCTTCGGACACAATCTGAGCATCATTATAATATCATATATTCTTCCGAACTTGAATTAGGCATCATCATAATATCACATATTCCTTCGGACTCGAATTGAGCATCAACATAATATCACATATTCCTCCGGACTAACCTGGTATAATAATAACACCATTACCTCTTTCAGACTAACTGGGCATTATTACAATTATACATTCATTTCCTTCAGTAACCTGATATCATGTTTAGAGCTATTTTCTTTTTTAAATCTACTTCACATTTCTCAATCATACTGGTAACCGGAAGACTAGGCAAAAGGATGAAGATGATCCAAGTAATCTCAGATCACAATTGTATGAATAAGAACTATGCCAAACAAACAATGTTTTAATCATTATTGTTAGTATGAATAAAATGAACTTCATTGATAACTTTGACCTAGTATTATGATGCACATTACAACAATAATTGACACATAATCCTCAAGTTTTCCATTTGTTAACAAAGCAAGGAAGACATTAGACCATATCATCGTGTTGACAAGACTCACGGAGTAGAACTTGATAGTTTGTGACTTAAAATATTCCTACTTCAAGAAAGAAATTATCAGGAATTGAAAATTCAGAGAAAGCATGGTTTGTTTCCCTATCTAGAATCAGTATGGTTGTTTACACCATCTGAGAGCATACTTTGATGAGTACAACAACGGTAGAATTACACAAAACCAAATGAAGTTAAATTTCTAGTGGCACACAGATAAAACATGAATGTAAAATCACGAACACATACAGCAAGTGCAAGTAGAGGTTGCAGAGGTATACATATTATCCAACCTTCGACCACATACATAAACCGACAACCAGGTTTAACCATTATAATCTGAATAGTTTGAATTAGACGTTCGTCATATATCTAGGTCACTAGGGATTTTCGTTGTTCAAGCTTAAGTTGGGTCAAGTCCCACACCTAAATCCCTATAATGCCAAAGCTTACTAACACAAGTCTAGCTTCTATCAAGAATTAAGCTAGGTTATCCATACCTTACCATAAGGGCTTACCAATCCTTTTTAGGTCCATAGGGAAAGTCTCTTCAAGAATCCTTCCTAAGTCAACCCAACACCAAGGTCATCTCCTGTCTAGGCATTATATAGGTCACTACACTCCTAAGGATAGAGAAGTATACAAATATGTCTACTTAATACAACTATTGTGTTCTCACACTAGTCATGAGACCACAAATAGGCTAACCAAGGTCCTAAGCTAAGGGCCAAATATCATACCTCACAAATTAATAGTTTACAGAAAACAATTAATCCCAAGTTCACCATTTAATCAGCTATCGCCTAGTTACCCCGCCCAATCTCGCAAGATATCAATAATTACATTACAAACAAGCTCAATTTATAGTACGGGTAAGCCTAACCTACCTTGAATCCAAGAAACACATGAACCAATGTGCTTTTTCTTTCCTTTTCGAGAAGCTTCCTCTACCACAAGCAATGATATCAACAATACAATCTAAGGATTACAACAAGAATGACAATACCCATTATAGCACCATTGTGCCATGTGTTTCAAATGGACACCAAAACCCCAATTTGGTTTCATCCTTGGAAAGAAGTTTCCAAGACCAAACTATAGCCTAATTATCTTTAGGGAGTTAAAATCCTCAAGTAATTTGAGTCAATCACTAAATTTTGGGGCTATAATTGACCCACAATGATTTAGAGGTTTTGAGTCAATAAACCATGAAAACAATATCAAATTAGAGGAATTCTTACCTTATATTTGTAGCAAAAATATGGATTACACAAGTTACAAAGCTTCTAATCAACCCATATGACTCAGTTTTTAAGTCACCAATCTCCTATGGCTTGTAGGGTTGTAATAGCAATGAAAAATGCCCCAAAATCTGCCAAAAGACCCTTTTATATGAGTTTAAGTGTGCCCGTAAGGTCAAAACTTTTTTTTGACCTCCTGGGATCATTTGGACTCCGTTTTTCGCAAAAAAAACTTTGTAACCCCACTAAATTCAACATTCTAGATGCATTGGTGAAGTTGGATTTTCCATCCGAGGTCATTTAGTTCACTTGTGGGTCCTGCACCTATATATTCTGATTTTTGAGTTTTCGACTAATGAGTTGAAATGAGCTCAGGTGTTGTGGGATCCAAACCAAGGGTCTATCTATCCTAAAATTGATATTACATAGCTGCTGGAGAAGTCAAAATTTGCATCTAAAATTATTTTACTGAATTTTTCACTCGGCGGCCATTTGAAATCGACGAAGATTTCAAATTGGAAAAGCGGTTCTAAAACCAAATGAACCATTAGGTAACCGAACTATCGGTTCCATCAAATCACAAATGACTTGGGACAGCTATAGAGTAGCTCTATCAACAAAAATAAGGAAGAACACAACTAATGATAAGTAAGTACCTGAAGCCTCAAACAAGTAAGGATACTGGGTCTGCATCTCTCTCTCGATCTCCTAAGTAGCTTCCTATACTAGGAAATGCTTCTATTGAATCTTGACCACTGGAATCTCCCTATTACGTGTTCTGCTCATATCACTAGCCAAAGCAAGCACAGGCTCCTCCACAATGGTCAATAGATCGTCCAACTTAATCAAGTCCCATCCAAACACATGAGATGGATCGGGAATGTACTTCCGCAATATAGAGACATGGAAAACCGATGGACAGCGGCAAAGTCTGGAGGTAGAGACAACTCATAGGCCATCTCGCCAACCACACTAAGAATCTTAAAAGGATCAATATAGCAAGGGCTAAGCTTACCCTTCTTTCCAAACCTCATCACACCTCTCATAGGTAAAACTAAAAGGAACAAACGATCACTTACTTTGAAAGGTTGGCATAGGACTTTTACCTATTCTCGGATGCTCTCAAGCTATCCTAAATCACCCTGACTCTATCCAACGAGTCCTAAAGAAAATTTGTACCACGGGGTCTAACCTCGGACATCTTAAACCATCCTATAGGAGAATGACACCTCCTACCATACAATGCCTCATAAGAGGCCATCTCAATACTCGAATGATAATTGTTGTTGTAGGCGAACTCTGTCAAAGCCAAGTGCTGATCCTACTGACCTCCAAAGTCCATAAGATCGGAGCATATCCTCAAGAACCTGAGTAGTCTACTCAGACCATGCGTCTGTGGATGAAAGGTTGTACTCAAATCCACTCGAGTACCCAACTCCTCAATACTCTCCAAAACCTCAAAGTAAAAACAGAACCACGATCTGATATGATACACATAGGAACCCCATGCAAATAAACTATCTCTTGAACATAAATCTGGGCTAGTCTCTCAGCACTGAAGGTCATCTGGATAGGAATGAAATGTGCCAACTTGGTCAAACGATCAACAACAACTCATATACCATCATGACCACGAGAAGTACAAGGCAAACCACTAATGAAGTCCATAGTGATCCTTTCAAATATCCACTAGAAAATGGGAAATCTTTGACTCAATCTATTGGGACACAAATGCTTGACCTTAACCTGTTAATAACACAAGCAATGGGTTACGAAGTCTTCCATATCATTCTTCATACCATCCTACCAATACAAATATATCAAATTTTTATACATCTTAGTCGTACTGGGATGAATAGAATATCTAGAGTTGTGATCCTCATACAGAATAAACTGGATCAGATTATCAAGTTAGGGAACACAAATACGACCATGAAATCTCAAGATAACCTCGGGATCCATGGTGTGTATCCCAGACTAACCGCTCACTACTCAATCACGGAGAAGGCACAACTTATAATCCTCAAAGTGGCAATCATGAATCTTCTCAAATAGGGAGGACCTCGCCTCTACACAAGCCAAAACTCTTATTGGATCCAAGATATCAAGTCAAACCATCAAGTTGTCTAAGGAATGAATGTCCCATGCCATAGGCCTCTGAGAAACTGATATACATGCCAAACTACCCATACTCACCGCCATGCGACTCAAGGCATCCACTGCGACATTAGCCTTACCCGAATGATACAAGATAGACATATTATAATCCTTTAGCAACTCCATCCATCTGCACTGATGAGCATTAAGCTCTCGCTGAATCATAAGATGCTAAAGACTAATATGATTGGTGGAATCTCACAACGCACACCATACAAGTAATGCCTCCAAATCTTCAGCGTGAAAACTACTGCCGCCAAGTCCAAATCATAAGTGAGATAGTTCCACTCATGGACCTTAAGTTGTCTAGAGGCATAGGCAATGACACAACCCTACTGCATCAAAACACATCCAAGACCAACACCAGAAAGATCACAAAATACTGTGAATCCCTCACCCTCAATTGGAAGATCTAATATAGGGGCGGAAGTGAGTCAATCCTTGAGCTTCCCAAAGCTCAACTCACACTCCTCGGACCATCAAAAAGGAACTTCCATCTGAGTCAATTTAGTCATAGGGGTTGACATGGTAGCAAAACTCTCAACAAAGCGGCTATAGTAACCCACCAAACCAATTAAAATGTGAACCTCAATCAGAGACCTAGGCCTAGCCTAATCATGAATCACTGAAATCTTAGTCAAGTCTACCATAATACCCACCTTGGACACTACGTTTCCCAAAAAAAGATACTTAAGCCAAAACTCACACTTGGAGAACTTGGCAAAAAGCACATGCTCTCGCAATACCTGGAGCACAATTCTCAAGTGTTGCACATGCTCCTCACTACTCCTCGATTACATAAGAATATCATCAATGAACACAATAACAAAGGAGTTTAGATAGGGTCTGAGCACATGGATCATCAAGTCCATAAATGCAGTAGGGGCATTAGTTATCCCAAAACACATCACCAAGAACTCATAGTGACCATAACGGGTCCTGAAAGTTATCTTCAGGATATCCTCAGTTTGAATCCTCAACTGATGATAATCGGAACTCAAATATGTCTTATAAAATACGGCTGCGCCCTAAAGCTGGTCAAACAAATCATCAATGTAAGGCATAGGATAATGGTTCTTCACTGTCACTTTATTAAGATGCCTATAATCAATACACATACGCATGGAACCATATTTTTTCTATACAAACAAAATAGGAGCTTCTCATAGGGACACACTTGGTCTAATAAAACCCTTACTAAGAAGATCCTGAAGCTGAGAATTCAGCTTCTGAAACTCGGCAGGAGCCATATGGTAGGGTGCCATGGAAATAGCTTAGGTTCCAAGCTTAAGGTTAATAGAAAACTCAATCTCACGGTCAAGAGAAATACTAGGCATATCATCAGGAAATAAATTAGGAAACTCACACACAATAGGAACAGAGTAAAACATTGAACTCTCTACATGGGTATCACATATATAAGCGAGATAAGACTCACAACCGCTCGATATAAGTTTCCTAGCACAAATATAAGAAATAATCCCTGTTGACTCGCGGCTAACTGCTCTTTGTCACACGAGTGGGGGTAGGCCGGGCATGGCTAAGGTAATGGTCTTAGAAAAATAATCCATGACCACATGATAGTGAGCCAACCATTCCATGCCCAGTATCACACTGAAATCCATCATATCAAGAACAATAAGATTGGCATAAGTATCAACATCTCTAACTGTCACAACACATGATATAAACACTTGATCCACTACTAAAGAATCATAGATGTGAGTAGATATGCACAATGGCACAGTGAATAAATCACTAGTAAAATCCAACTATCGTGCATAATAAGAAGATATATAAGAATAAATAGATTCAGGATCAAATAAAGCAAGAGTAGACTTGCGGCACACCAAAATCTCACCTTTCACTACAGCATCCAAAGTCTCAGCCTAGGGTCTAGCAGGCACTGCATATAACTGACCACGTCTACCACCTAACTGGGCACCTGATCGACCTCTTATCCTGCCTACCTGATTACCACCTTGAGCACCCTAGTAACTACCTCTATGACCATACCAACCATCTCTTCCTCAAGGAAAAACTGCCCTAATAGGAGAAGCTTCCTGGGCTGAAGTAACCAAGGCCCCACAACTAGGGCACTCTCTAGAGAAATAACCTGGAAGACCACAAGTAATACAAGACTCACATGAAGAACCAGAACTCATAAATTTGGATGATCTGGCATAGCTACCATGCCTATCATATCCCACAGATGAATCTCTCATAGATTGACCACCGCCCTTACTAGGGTGCCCACTTAAAATAATCTGATCCCCATTAGCTATCTGAAGAGCTTCCTGAACTGGTCAACTCTGAGGCTGAAAAGATAGACGCAAAGGATGTCCAGCATAAGAAATACCACTCCTAAATTAGGAACTACCATGGGTACCACCAAATCTACCCTGGAATCTAGGCGTCTTATCATGGCCCTCACGACTCTCCATGTGCATCTCTTCCATCAATCTAGCATGACCAGAAACCTCAGCAAAAGTCCTACCCATAGCAACTAGACTCTTAGTAGCATTTAGAATAGGGAGTCTCAACCCTCTGACAAATCATCGAACCTTCTCATATTTAGTATCCAAAAGAGAAGTTCCATGTCTGGCTAACTCATGAAAATAATCCTCATACTCAGCGACTGTCATGGATCCCTTCTCTAGTCTGGAGAACTGATCTCCCAGTCGATCTTTAAGACTACGCGGCATATACTTCTCCAAGAACATCTTAGAGAATTGAGTCCATGAAAAGGGGGAAGATCCAACTGGTCTAGAATATGCAAAACCCCTCCACCAGTGAAAAGCAGACAAATCCAATTAACATGTGGTGTAATCCACACCACGAGTATCAACAAGGCCTAGAACACGAAGACTATCCTTACAAGCAGTAATAAACTCAAATGCATCCTCCCAGGAGCACAAAAAAACCTAGGCGGAGACAATCTAAAAAATCTACCAAACATCTTCTTCACATCGGCAGACATAGTAGGCTGGGTCACAACTGGAAGCATGGCTATTGATTGAATGACTACCAATGCAGAAGGAATCTCAATGTTGGGAGTTGCAGCTACAAGGTGCTCCCCGATCCCAAAAGTCTGTGTACCATCAGATGATACACCACCAACCATACTTAGTATCTGAATCAGGACATCTCTGAGCAATAAAGAAGGAATAAAACCTGGTGGGACCTATGCTGGTCCCAGGCCCACCACTGGCTGTGGCGGAGGAATCTATGGCTCAGGTGCAGGGATAGGTCCCGGGGAAGGCAACCTATCCTAGCCCCTAGATGGAGACATATCACGAGGATATATTCGACCTCTAGGTCATCAATGAATAAGAGAAGGATTCCTAGTCCCAATCTTGGGACACACATCTCGCATAGGGGTAACACGTCTCCTCGATATCTATGAAAGACTCTGGTCAATAAAATATTCTACAAACCAACTCTAACTCTTAGCATGATATGAATAAAAAAAGAAAGACTCCTAAGAATGTCACATAGCCTTCTAAAGATAAGAAGAGGACGTCAACGTTTTGATATGCAGGACTCTATTAGACACTTTCTCATGTATCAATAATATTGGTGAAACCTAGGCTCTAAAACTAATTTGTCACGACCCCATTTGGAGTCATGATGGCACCTACCATATCCCACCAGTAGGTAAGCCGATATCGTAACTCAAAGCTATGGCAATGGTTTACCTCAGTAAGAACATCCAACAAGGACTGGATATATGAACACAATATATATACAACATTTCACAACTAAGGAAAATCGATATTCAAACACAAATCCCATGACCTGATAGTCTTAATACAAAAGCTTCTAAACCTTACAAAAGGAATTTACAATCCTGGAATCTAAAATGACTTAAATAATCTAATATATTTGACTCAAAAGCAAAAGAAAAATAAGGATAGGGGAAAGAGGGAAACTTAATTTCCTAGAGATCACCCCATCTTTGAATAGTCAACTCGTATGAACTAGCTCAACAGCGGCAACTAAAACCTGGGTCTGCACCAAAAACGTACAAAAATATAGTATGAGTGCCAAAACACAGGTACTCAGTGGGCATCATCAGTCGACTAAGCTCAAAAATAATGTAAAGACGATATAAAGTAAGACAATAATCTTAAATTCAAGGGATACGATCGAACCTGAATCTGCTTTAATACCACTATAACAACATCTGTACTACTAAAGCAATAACATGACATACTATCTCAATATACTCCAGAATCTCCATAACAACTGAGTATTATTTTTCAAACGTATATCCATATACACAATCCCAAAGCATCTACTTGCCATAATCATCATCAACCATATTTTGAACATAAAAACAAGAACTTAACACGATGTCCCACACTGCCGAAAAGTACACGAAAGAGAGCATAAAAAAGAACTCATCACGGCGTCCCATACCACCAGAGAAGTACACCAAAGAATACAACCAATAATACAATAAAGCACAACTACTTCATCAATTTATCGAAAACCGTGGGCTCCACAACCTCTCCATGGCTAATTACCAAAATCCACTTCCAAATACCCATATTGTAATTCAACATTAAGAAAGAAACATTGTCGTAGCATAGGCTTGTAATCATTAATTCTATAATTCATTGAAAAATACCACAAAGTCCATAATAATTAACCTTATATTTTAAAAAGTCAAAAGATTACAAGTCTTAAAATCACTAGTCATCAAATTGGGGAAAACTACAAGCCACCGAAAGTATAGGTTATTCAACTATCATAAGGCCATTCTTTAACTAGCATCATCATGACATGAGTTATCAATTAAGCCATCTCAACTTCACATCTTAGGAGATATTAACTAACCATCACGCAATACTAGATCCATCATAACTAACCATGTCACAACCTTAAGGACTAGTTACCATATTTTAATCAAGCAAAGTCCAATCATATATATTAGAAGTAGCTAGTTGTCACATAAGCCACCTTACTAGGAAGGAATTCATAATATAACCTCTAATTCAAGTCAAGTATATATATATATATTAGGTTAACCCTTGATTTTATGCAAGTTTACACATAACACTAAGCCTTATCTCAATATTAGGCATAAATTTCCTCTAGTTGCTCATTTAGCATCAACAAAGGTCACACCTATTATATAGTGATTTGGAACAAGGAAGAATAGCCATATACCAAGGGAGACCTCATATATCAAGCACATAGGTGGTTAGCCCCACACGGCCTAACCTTACCAATATCAACTCATATAAGTAAATTTTTCCCACACGGCATCACAATGTTCTTACCTCTTCTGGCTTCACCGAAAATCATCATAATATCACATATTCCTCCGAACTAAAATCGAGTATCATCATAATATCACATATTTCTTTGGAGTCAAATTGGGTATTATATTAATAACACATATTCCTTCGGACTTGAACTGGGCATCATCATAATATCACATAATCCTCCGAACTCACCGGGTATCATCATAACACTATTACCACTTCCGGGTTAACTGGGCATCATTACAATTATACAATCATTTCCTTTAGTAACCTGATATCATGTTTAGATCTATTTTCTTTGTTTTTTTATCTGCTTCACATTTCTCGATCATACTGGTAACCAGAAGACTTAACAAAAGGATAAAGATGATCTAAGTAATCTCGGATCACAACTGTATGAATAAGAACTTTGCCAAACAAATATTATTTTAATTATTATTATTAGTAGTATGAATAAAATGAACATTGATAACTCTGACCTAGTATTTTGATGTACATTACAATATTAATTGACACACAATCCTTAAGTTTTTCGTTTGTTAACAAAGCAAGGAAGACATTAGACCATATCATTATGTTGACAAGACTCAAGGAGTAGAACTTGCTAGTTTGTGACTAAAAATACTCCTACTTCAAGAAAGAAATTATCAGAATTGAAAATTCAGAGAAAGCATGGGTTCTTCCCCTATCCAGAATTAGTATGGTTGTTTACACCATCTGAGAGCATACTTTGATGACTAGGTACCTTGCCCAGTCTTGCAAGATATCAATAATTACATTACAAATAAGATCAATCCATACTACGGGTAAGCCTAACCTATCTTGAATCCAACAAACTCAAGAACCAACGAGCTTTTTCTTTCCTTTCCAAGGAGCTTCCTCCTCCACAAGCACTGCTATCAACAATACAATCTAAGAATTACAACAAGAATGACAATATCCATTATAGCACCATTGTGCCATGGGTTTAAAATGGATACCAAAACCCCAATTGGGTTTTATAATGCCCTGAATCTGGTACCCAAAATGCTATATGGTGCTCATGACCCCAAAGGACCACAAGCTAACCCATGACTGATATTTGTACCTATATACTGCATAATATACTGAATAATGCAGAAACATGAACTGAAAGGCCATAAGGTTCATATAAATGAAGTAAAACATAACATCTAAACAGTGTATGAAATACCCAAAACAACTAAAATAACTATTTGAACATAATAGTCTAGAAAGCCTCTAACTGATGGAACTATCTGAGTAAGGAGTTGATGGGACATGCCCCCAACTAACTCCAACTAATAAACTAATTACTGAGATAATAAAATAATCATCATATCCTTAAAAGATGAGGACTCACCGGTATAAGACACCATAGCGCAAATATGTCAGTACTTTGAATGTACTGGTATACATGTGAGGTAGGCTGAATGCATGGGGTTCATATGCATGAATAATACTGGATAACTGACTAATATGAATGTGAGAATACATGCTTGCATATATAGTAACTATATCCGAAATCATGATAACATAAGTATGCTGATGACTAACATGACTAATGACTGAATTCTGATAACTGATAACATGAGTTACTATATCTAACAGTCCTGAATCTGATGGAACTGGGTGAGTTTTGTATTGTATTTGTGTTGACTGTATCTGATAGTCCTGAATTCTAAAGAACTATCTGGGTTCTTTTACTGAGACTGATACTGAGACTTATGCCCCAAATAATGCATTATATCTGAATTGGGGTCCAATCTATGCCCTAATTAGAAGGGTGTCAATATCGCGCCACTGATAAGGACAACATGTGAGTGACCCAAATATAATAGGTAACTATAGTGAGAATGGTGGGAACCCTCATATAGCAGGCTAAGATACCTCATCTACCCTTATATAGAAGGCTATGATGTCTCAACCTATGCTGGCTATATAGTTCTGGAATGCAAGGATTGCTTTTAAAAATCACACCCACATATAACAGATGAGTTCCCATTTTTGGGTTCGCTCGGTGATAATTTCTACTCCCGTCTGAATAAACACTGAACATGATTTACTGAATTAAACATAGATTGAGTTATTGACTTTTGTTAACTGATGGAATACTACTGATATCTAACAACTAACTAAGTTCATGAGATCATTGAGATTTCCAGTCATAAGACTGTCTAAAGTCTAAGGATTCATAGCTTGATTGAGAGTATCATAAAAACATGACATGGCTCTAGGCTCACATTTAATGTTTTGGGTACAAGTACCCCCAAGACTCGATAGAAGGAAACTGACGAAGCATGACTTTATCAAGAACAAGACCCACATCAACAATACATAATTTAATAAGTTATGGATTTCACGAAGTACAGGGTTATTATACTATCTAACATGGACGACGATGCCGATAATCATATCATAATATCATATTCTAATACATGGACATTCCGACAACATACACATTTCACAATGATAGCATGGAAACCATTTAAACATAGGAGGATGACAAGAATGTCACATTTAGCTTATATCTTGATCTATAAAGCATGATTTCTACTTTTTCAAGCATTTTATCAACCACCTTGCATGCACAACTTAGGGAATAAGTGAATTCATCAAATTACACATAATAAGAAACTAAATTCATGGATTTTATCTTGCATGGTAACATAATATCATGATAAACACACAAAGATTCCAACTTTGAAATCAATCAAAGGTAATTGAGTCTTTTAACACTCCTTACACGTCCCTAAACTTAACCCTACGAAATATATAGCTTCTAAACACATTACAACCATATTAACATCTCAAATCTCATCATCCAAGAGAACCATAGGAAAAGAACAACTAGGGTTGCACAATCAAGCTTGAAGATCAAATTTCAAGGAAATTCCTCCGTCAATCATCAAGAACCTACCTTGCAAGGTATGCGTAGTGTTCATCTAGGGATTCAATTTGTTCATAGAGCTCAAGAATCATGCTTTTAAATGTTGTTTTGTAAACTTTTTGTGGTGATATGAATATGTACATGTTGATGATGGATGTTTAAGTTTCAAGATGATAGCTAAGGTTGTTTTCATGAAATATATGTGGTTGTTGGTTGAAAATCATGAACTTTGGGTGGTTTAATATAATGCATGTATAAAATCCATCTATGCCTTAAAGAATGCATGCAAGGTGTTTGATAAAATGCCTAGGATGCTAGAAATTCCTATTTAGATGATTCCATGATATTCACATGACAAGTCCATGTTAACTATACACTTCAATATGAATTTCCATGCTAATTATGTATTCTTATGGTACTGGCATGAAGCATGTATGATGATGAAGATATGAATTATGTATGTGAATTATATCCAGCTTTTCCTACCATGTTTGAGATTTTGAATAAATACATGAAGTTTAATATCCTCAAATCATTACAACATGAACTAAATGTCACATGTTGCCGTGCCCTTATGCTTGAATGGTTTCCATGCCCTTACTATGAATAGTATATGTTGTCGGAATGCCCATGATATTAGAATATGAGATTTATGACTTGATTATAAGCATTCCTATTCATGATAGATATTATGATGACCATGTACTTTATGAAATCCCCCACTCATGTATTATGGATTGTTATTGATGGTCGTGTACTCAAGAAATTCAGTTGTGTCAGTTTCCTTCCATCGAGTCCTGGGGGTACTTGTACCCAAAAAATATAGTTGTGTGCCTAGAGCCATGTCAGATTTTCATGATACTCTCAGTCAAGTCATGATCTATAGAATTCTGTCAGTCATGTGACTCAGGAAAACTCAGAAATCTCAGTAATCTCAATAGTCCAGTAATCTCAGTAATCTCAGTGCTCAGTAACCTCAACAACCTCAGTATTCACAATCAAACAAAGTAACTTCAGTACTCTCAACCATTCCTCAAAACTCAGTACATTCCGTCAATCATTGGAATCTAGTAAACTTAGTTTAGCTCTGCTAAACAATACCACTAGTACAAGTCCAGTTAATCAGTATTAGTTCAGCTAATCAGTTCAATTCAGTTATTCAGTTCAGTTTAGTTATTCAATTCATTGTCCTTTGGATGGGATTAGAATTTAGCACCGAGTGAACCCAAGGATGGGAACTAACTCGCCAGTTTAGGGTGTGATTCTTAGTAGTCATCCTTGTGTTCTAGAACTACGTAGCCAGCGTAGGTTGATACATCTTAACCCATCAGATTAGGGTTAATGAGGTGGGTTAAATCGTCAGTTTAGGTTTCCCATCATTCTCATTGAGTACCTAACAGTATAGGTTTCTCACAGCTATCCTAAACAGTGGCGCAGTATTGACACCCCTTCAGTCGGGGTAGAGATTGGACCCCATCTTAACTATTATAGAGTGTTTGGGGCATATCGTTTAGATAACTACTTCCCACAGTTTCAATTACAAATTTTAGGACTGTCAGCTATAGATACCCAGTCTCAGTAAAGAACTCAGATAGCTCTTTAGATTTCAGTATATCAGGGCTGTCAGATACAGTCAACTCAGAAATAGAATGGAACTTAGATAGTTTCCTTCAAATTTATGGACTGTGAGATATATTAACTTATGATATCAATCACAATATTTATCAAAACTCATGATATCAGTACTCAGCTTTAGGACTGTTAGACACAGTTAATCAGACAAGTTTTTCAAAATTTGAACTATCAGAAACAATCATTTATTTATCAGTAATGCAACATCAGTCTCATAGTATATCAGTAATACAATTTTAGATCCATCACTTATTAGTGATTTACATATCATTATCAGTAAACTCAGTCTTTTAGAATCTCACTATCAGTACACTCATGTTGTTAGTATTCAGACTCAGTAGTCCATATCTCCACGAGTTCAGTTACAGTTACGTATGCATGTATGTACTCTCACATTCATATTAGTCAGTATTGTCCATGCATATAACCCTTTTCATTTAGCCTACCTCACTCGTATACTCAGTACATTCAGACGTACTAAAGCATTTGCGCTATGGTACTTTCTCTTATGTTACACCATGAGTTCAGAGGCTTGAGCTCCAAATCAGCAGTAGATTCTAGGATCAGCAATCAGAGTTAGACGTGTGTCCTCATCCTTTGTGGACATGACGATTTCATTTTTATTTCAGTTTTCACTTTATTTCAATAATTGGAGTTGTTGGGGACATGTCCCATCAACTCCTTATTCAGTTCGGTTAGAGGCTTTTGGACTAGATGTCAGATTAGATGTTCAGACTTCAATATTTATGTTTCTTTTTGGATTGTTATACCATATTTTTTCAGATATGTATTAGTATTGAACTTTATGGCCTTACAGTTCATGTTTCCACATATTTTATGAGATATTATACAGTTTACAAGTACAGATATAGGTCATAGGTTAGTTTGTGGTTCTTTGGGGTCATGAGCACCGTGTAGCATTTTGGTTCAGAAAATTAGGGCGTTACAAACTTGGTATTAGAGTAACAGTGTCCTAGGAATTCTGAAAGCTGCATCAATGAGAGTCTAGTACATGGGTGTGTTGTGCACCACACTTATGTGAAAGATGCTATGAGATGTTTTAGGAATAGTTTCCCTTCTTTCATGTCTCAAGATCGTGCTATACCAAGTTTCATTAAGGAAACCGTGTAGATTCATATCATGCACCCCTCATATTCACTTTACCTTACTTTCAAGGTAATAGAAACAGTGAAGTTCAAAGTCCTAAAGACAGGGCTTTCTCAGACAGTCTCTACGGTCATTTATGAGATTAGCAGCAGACTCAAACAGTATCCCATCAGTTCATTATTTTTATAAGGTCGTACAGATTTTATTCATGATCATGAAAACTCATTCTTGAACCTAGAAGTTTAGCAATAGTAGAGTTGGGATAGTATTATTCTATTTGATTAGATTATGTATTCATGGGGATTAGATCAGTAGGCTTGAACAGTACGAGCTAAACACTTAAGTTAATTGACTCATAATTAAGCATGAAGGTGTTAATGTGATTTTAGCAGTATATGAGAAAATAGAATCAGATGATATGTTTAGTAAGACAGACAGGTGTTGAACATAATGTAGGTATGTGATGGTAGATCAAGTACGTAAGCTAGGCCCTCAGATTTCAGTAGTAGAGCCAGTGTGTATAGAAAGCAGTAAGGGAATACAATTCTAGACCCACTCTCATCTCAGTGCAGAGTTTTTCACTTCAGCTATCACAAAACCAACTCAGGAATTGCATACCAACTCTATGGTCACGAACTATAATCATGTATGAATTCAATTTCCAGCATAAGGAGTCCCTTTTACGCCACAGTACGAGTCATGTTCCATGAGAACAATCTAGTTTCACACACTTTCCATGGGATTATGTGAGCCTTTAGTTCCCAGTATAAGGCATTCAGTTCCAGCTCCTTCAGTATTCAATCATGTCCCACAAGTACAGAAAACTCTAGACTCAGGTCATGCAGCTCATGACTCATGTACGCATATCATGCTTTCCAATATACTTAGCTTCCATTACTGATGCTATGCCCCTACAAGATCAGATACATTTAGACTATGTCATGTATATCCTCAGTTCAGACCTTATTGGTAAATCCAAACTATTGATATTTTATTCCTCAAGTTTTAGTCATGTGTCAAGTTTAGTTTGAATCTATTTATGTTTTAGGTCCTCCTGATTTACTTCTTCAGTTAGCTCTCCTTACGGAATAGTGTAGTGATGAGCAGTTGTTTATATAAGAGAAGATTGTTGCATGCTTACTTTGTACTAGGGTGTAGTTATGAACATAGGCTTTAATGTCATGAAAAATGTGCAAGTAAACGTCTAAAAAGGGGCCGTATTTAGAAGTTGGGAAAGTACAATGTGTAAGTGTACATTTAGATCCTTGACTATTGTCAGTCCCCAGCATGTAGCCATTAAAAACTCAGTTGCAAACTCAATTATAGTTTCAGTATCCAGTACTCAGTGATGAGTGTTCAGTCCTTGAATTTAGTACTTCTAAACTAGCTATAGTCTTAGTTATAATGTCATCTTCAGTTGAGTAACCAGATTTGAAACTCAGTTCAGTTCCAGACATGCTTGACTTTAGTATTTAGGTTGTCAGTGCTCAGTTATCAGTGTTTCAGTACCCTAGTTTATAGAATACCTCAGAGCCATGTCGTACACTTGGTCTCACATTTGAAAATAATACAGACTTCATGAATCCATACTCAGATACCTCATTCTACTCAGTTAGTCGTTATCCCCTATGCATAAAACTGAAAAATCTCAGCTCAGCTATTCAGACTAAGTATAGTTTAGCTTTACAGATCCAGTAGTTAGCTATCAGTTATTTTGTTAATCAGATAAGTTAGTGTATTTATGCACTCGTGTTCAGCTCAGTTCATGTATCACGTCTCAGTTTCAGATCCTAGTTATTTAGTCATGACTCAGTTCCTAGGTGTCTTGTGCATCGCCTTAACTTCCCTCAGTAGCTCATCCAAGTCAGTATCCTTTGAGGGACATAGTGTCTCAAGGAGAAGATACATCATACCCCTAAAATTTCATGACATAAACATGCTGATCTATTTTATTTTGATGAATCCAGCTTGGAGAAGGGTTACTCATAAGTTAACCCTCAAACTCCAACTTCAGTCATATGCCATGTTTTCAAGATTCTGTTTAGATCATGACATTCATTATATCTACCACGTCCCAGACTTAGTTATGTTCTCATGTTTCTGATCATGCATATGGAGTAATTAATCTCAAACTTAGTGGTATTATCAGTTCAAGGTAACAGTTTTCCTTAAACTTACTCGTTCTCATGTTCATATTTTAGTGCCAGACTTGGTATTCAGTTCCATGCTCAATTTTTAGTTAAAACTTGATACCGTTACCATTTCATGCTCATGAGTAAGTTTAGTCATGAATTCACATAACAGATATGTGTGATCAGCTCATTAGTACTTTCAGTCATTCATTTATGTATTATGTTAGTCATATAATCATAGATCAGATATGCATGGATTCAGCCTTTCAATTGTGCATCATATATACATTCTTATTTTGAGAAGACTTACTTTATTAGAATCCTCAGTCTTATATTCATGAATCAGCTTCCCATTCATCAGATATGCATGTTCAGTATGTTATGCTCAGCTTTCAGTCATTCCAGTCATGAACCCATGTTTCAGTAGTGTATGTCTTGTACGTAGTTCATCTTCTCATCTCTCCCGCTTTAGTTAATTTCCATTCGAGGATGAATGTTCCCAAGGGGGAGATATTGTAATACCCCGTATGTTTCTAAGCTAGGAGACGAACCTTTTTTCCTACGTATGAAACCTCCTATCCTGTGAGTAGTATTTTAGTGCATGACTTACAATGAGTATCCTAGCAATAACAAATCATATGATACATTAAGCATGTTCATATGAGTCACTGAAGGTAATACAAGCTAAGAGTTTTTTAATCCATCAAGTAATGGTGTTCGATTTTGCAAGGGACATATTTGAATGAGTATAACTTGATGTTAATGTGGTATTTTGGATGATTTAGATACACCAAATTGTAGAGAATCTAATTATCTTTCCAATGATATCAATTCTGCCTTAATCCAATACCCGAGCGAAAAGTTATGTCCTTTTTCGTGAGGGACAGTAAGGATAGGCGATTGGTTAGCGCCGCCCGACCAAAACATACGCGATTGGTTAGGCGCTGCCCAACCTAGGTTAGGCAATGACTTGGGCGCCACCTAAGTCAGTTCCAATGCCAAAAGCACTCCGTTTTGAGTTACTTTGAGAGTTATTAAGTCTTTTAACACTCCTTAAACGTCCCTAAACTTAACCCTACGAAATATGTAGCTTCTAAACACATTACAACCCTATTAACAACTCAAAGCTCATCATCCAAGAGAACCATAGGAAAAAAACCAACTAGGGTTGCACAATCAAGCTTGAAGATCAAATTTCAAGGAAATTCCTCCATTAATCATCAAGCACCTCCCTTCCAAGGTATGCGTAGTGTTCGTCTAGGGATTTAATTCGTTCATAGAGATAAAGAATCATGCTTTTAAATGTTGTTTTGTACACTTTTTGTGGTGATATGAATATGTACATGTTGATGATGGATGTTTAAGTTTTAAGATTATAGCTAAGTATGTTTTCATGAAATATATGTGGTTGTTGGTTGAAAATCATGAACGTTGGGTGGTTTAATATAATGCAAGTATAAAATCCATCTATGCCTTAAAGAATGCATGCAAGGTGTTTGATAAAATGCCTAGGATGATAGAAATTCCTATTTACATGATTCCATGATATTCACATGACAAGTCCATGTTAACTATACACTTCAATATGAATTTCCATGCTAATTATGTATTCTTATGGTACTGGCATGAAGCATTCATGATGATGAAGATATGAATTATGTATGCGAATTCTATCCATTCTTTTCCTACCATGTTTGAGATTTTGAATAAATACATGAAGTTTAATATCCCCAAATCATTACAACATGACCTAAATGTTACATGTTGTCGTGCCCTTATGCTTGAATGGTTTCCATGCCCTTGCTATGAATAGTATATGTTGTCGGAATGCCCATGATATTAGAATATGAGATTTATGACTTGATTATAAGCATTCCTATTCCTGATAGATATTATGATGACCATGTACTTCATGAAATCCCCCACTCATGTATTATGGATTGTTATTGATGGTCGTGTACTCAAGAAATTCAAGTTGTGTCAGTTTCCTTCCATCGAGTCCTGGGGGCACTTATACCCAAATAATATAGCTGTGTGCCTAGAGCCATGTCATATTTTCATGATACTCTCAGTCAAGCCATGATTTATAGAATTCTGTCAGTCATGTGACTCAGGAAAACTCAGAAATCTCAGTAATCTCAATAGTCCAGTAATCTCAGTGCGCAGTAACCTCAACAACCTCAGTATTCACAGTCAAACAAAGTAACTTTAGTACTCTCAACCATTCCTTAGAAATCAGTACATTCCGTCAGTCATTGGAATCCAGTAAACTTAGTTTAGCTCTGCTAAACAATACCACTAGTATAAGTCCAGTTAATCAGTATTAGTTCAGCTAATCAGTTCAATTCAGTAAACTCAGTCTTTTAGAATCTCACTATCAGTACACTCATGTTGCCAGTATTCAGACTCAGTAGTCTGTATCTCCACGAGTTCAGTTACAGTTACATATGCATGTATGTACTCTCACGTTCATATCAGTCAGTATTGTCCATGCATATAACCCTTTGCATTTAGCCTACCTCACTTGTATACTCAGTACTGATGCATTTGCGCTATGGTGCTTTCTCTTATGTACACCATAGTTTCAGAGGCATGAGCTCCAAATCAGCAGTAGATTTTAAGATCAGCAGTCAGAGTTAGACGTGAGTCCTCATCCTTTGAGGACATGATGATTTCATTTCTATTTTAGTTTTCACTTCATTTCAGTAGTTGGAGTTAGTTGGGGTCATGTCCCATCAACTCCTTATTCAGTTCAGTTAGAGGCTTTCAGACTAGATGTTAGATTAGATGTTCAGACTTCAGTATTTATGTTTCTTTTTGGTACTGTTATACCATATTTTTCAGATATGTATCAGTATTGAACCTTATGTCCTTACAGTTCATGTTTCTGCATATTTTCTGAGATATTATGCAGTTTACAGGTACAAATATCAGTCATGGGTTAGTTTGTGGTCCTTCGGGGTCATGAGCACCATGTAGCATTTTGGTTCAGAAAATCGGGGTGTTACATAACCATTATTAGACAACACATAACCACTTATTATCTTACCATCATTTATTAACTGACATCATTCATTTCCTAACCATTTTTAACCAACTAATCCTTGTTTAAATATTCATTAATCAACCATTTAGTAACTATTCATCGATTATTGAATAGTCACCTCTTATTATCAACATCACTTGTTATCTAACCTTGTTAATACACAACTCCTCATTTGGCAACTAATCAACATTATAAACTTCGTCATCAATATCAAATAATCTTCACCTATGCTAGACCCGACATCATCATTAGCCACGTATCAACCATCTCTAACTATCATATTTCAACTAAGCAAGACTCATTAACTAACACATTAAATTCCTAGCCACCAAGTGTTATAGTCTCGTAATATACAACTAACTACCACATATCTTAACCCTTAATTAGGCTAAATAGTCATGACATCATAATTCATCTAGAATCACATTAGTTACCGATATAATGATCATGAATGTACCAAATCTATGCATGCCATCACCAGTATCCAATCAATAAAGTTGTAGGTAACATACCACGTTTTCCTTCATCCCATACCAGAGAGAAGGGTATACAAACAAATATATGCAGACTCATAAATTGTAGTTGTATCATTTATAATGATAAACACTTCTCAGCTATACAATCATCACCAAACATGGACCTTGGCCCAATAATATATCCGAAATAAGTCCAAGATCATAATCACAACCTGAGAACCATATACATATCCAAAACTCATATCAATAATTATATTTATATGCCGTAGCATATCAATAATCATCTCACATATATGAGGCATCTCACATCTAGGAGGCATAATATCAATAAACATATCATCTCTATTAGAAATCACAAATCTATAGCTCATATATCATGACCAAGAGGAAAATTATCTCTATAAGCCCAATAATCATAATTAAGAGAAAAATCATCTCTATAGATCAAATATCATAAGTAAGAGGAAAATAAATCTCTATGGGTCAAATATCATAACTAAAAGGAATATGCATCTCTATGAACCAAATATCATAACTAAGACAAAAATGCATCTCTATGGGCCAAATATCATAACTACGAGGAAAATGCATCTCTATGGGCCAAATATCATAACTAAGAGGAAAATGCATCTCTATGGGACAAATATCCTAATTAAGAGGAAAATGAATCTCTATGGGCCAACTAGCATACCTATGAGGAAAACGCATCTCTATGGGTCAAATGTAATAACTAAGAGGGAATTGCATCTCTATGGGTCAAATATCATAATTAAGATAAAATAACATCTCTAAAGACCTACTATAATATCTAAGGGAAATTAACATCTCTATAGTTCATTAATCATAATCTGATGAAAATCATCATAATTTATCATTTCACCAAATAAATCTCGTAAGTTAGGCTCATTGGTCTCAACTAGGCTTACATCCACAACTAAGCCCACAAGGGCTAACACAAGTCTTGGCCTAAGTGGGCCGGATGATCCCATTTCTAATTCTCAATCTCCATATTTAGGCAAACTATGCAAAAAATTAGGCTAAGGTATATAGTTCAACTTCTAGATGTCAAATAAGCCATAATCAATCCTAAAAAATGAAAATCATCTAGAAACGTGGGAAATTATGTCAATTCTACCCCAAGATACGGTTTCAAGATCACTAGAATAGTCATGATTCCAACACTTGGACCATATCCCAAACCTAGAACTATAACATTTCTATACTAAAAAGTAATTCAATCTAGGGAGAAGGCAATAGGATTCTAAAAAGGGCCATAAACATACTACCTTACGGGTCCAAAACCTTCATCCAATTCTCCAAACATCAATAATCAATACTAGGTTATTTATTTATAATAAGGCCTAACATTTATATTCACATGCCATACATAGCACACATCATCTTCGAAGAAGAGTAGGTAGAATCTTACCTCAAGGCCGAACCGCAAAACCTCACATTATACACCACATGTTCGTCTTCACTTCACAATCCCCAAATTGTCATCATGTTATCAAAAACTTTATCTACTCATCAATATGAGTCTAACGATACCCATATTTCACTGTTATATTTTGGGTCCAAAAATGACACCAAAAATTCCAAGTAGGTCCCACATATGAAAATCATATTTTCGAGGTCAATCCAATGCTCATACATGACCAAGGAATCATAACCCTCAATTAATGGGTGCAAGCAAACAAAATTTGGGGCTAAATTAAGGCCTAATATAAATTGGGGTTTTGGGTCAAGAACTAAGAAATTCACCAATAAAGTGATGAAATCTTACCTAAGTTCGGATGATAATCATGATAAAAGATATTTACCAAGCTCCCTAGACACCCACAAGAATGAATTTAGAATTATCATACCCATTTAGGGTTTTAGGCTCTCAAAGATGAAGGGAAAATGACCAAATTCTCGACCATGGGTTTATTTATAGACCCCCTCGTCGAAGAGATGCGATATCCCCGTGACAGCAAAGTCAAAAACTTATTTTTGACCCTCAGAACTCATTCGTAACTCAAATAACATGATTCAATAGTGAAATTTTAGTGTAAACCACATTTCTAATCCATTGGAATCATCAAAAATTTCAACCAAGATTGTTTAGGTAAAATGTGGGGCCCACACCTATAGTTTCATTTTTAATAAAATTCACTCAATAGTGCAAAATAAGTTCAGAAGCCTTGGGACATAACCAAAGGATTTCCTAGCCTAAAATTGATGTTTTGGGAGCGATGGAGATGTAGTATTTTCAATTTGAGGTCGTTTCACTAAAGTTTTCTACCGGTGGCCATTTGGAATGAGAGAAGACTTCTAAAGAGAGAATTGGTTCTAAAAAATAAATGAATTGCCTAGTAACCAAATCATAGGTCCCAATGTAACGCCCCAGAAAATGGGTCCCGGAGCGTCACACGGTGCTTGAGGCTACGAGTATCCCCAAGCTAACCCTTTTATCCATTTTCATTCAGTTCAACACTAATCAATGGAGTTTCCATAAATAACCCTCAAATATCAATAGAGTAATCATCATCCAAGAATAAAAGAATTTTAGAAAGATAACAAAATACGACTTATTAGTCAACTCCCAACATCTGTACTAGTCTGACAAGCCTCTAAGAAAATTAATAAAACCAGTGAGCCATTGAGACATGCCCCAACTAACTCATACTCGGTTATCAAATGTAAATAATTTTGTGAAAAAAACATCAGACATCACGTCCTCGGAACATGAGGACTCACCACAACAGAGGATGTAGAACAGTGTGCCCGAAGAATCACTGTCGAACCTAGAACTGAGCACCTAAACCTACATTCCGAGAAAATGCAGCCCACATCCAAAGATATGGGTCAGTACCATGGAAAGGAAACGAGTATATGGGGGTGTATGCAGTGGTATAAACATCATCATCATAAATATTTATAAGTAATATGTAGGATTTATGAAAGACTCACATAGCCTGAAGAAAATCATCATAATCATGAGAGGATGAAATAAGTACAATAACACATGTGAGTCATCATATAATTTGTCAATCACTTTCAGTTTATCAAGAATATCAATTCTCATAATGTAAATATCATTTAAATTTTTCAAAAGAATAACTTTCACAATTCCACTTTCAAATCACTTCACCATTCACCATAGACACAAGGAAACACACACACACTGAGAGATCCTATAACCGACATAAATCATGTGAGCTACATGGAGTCCAACGTATAACCCACGTTGGGGAGAGCCATCCTATCCTTTCCATCGGAGTAGGACTATCGATATCAAATCCACATAAACTAGTGATCACTATATAAATCAGCCTCAGTCTCACTCCTTAGGGGGCACGTAGTCCTAGGGAAGTAAGGTCGCTTTATACCTTCCACTCGGTGCTAAAGATTTCTCCCGGACTTGTCTTAGATCATTTAAAAGACAATCCATAACAAAATAATTTCAGTAATATATAAATATACATCGGGAGCAATCATACTTCCCATCTATCAAAATCAACCACGTTGTGGATTTCTTTCACACTCGAGTTCAAAATAACTCCATTAATACCAAAAGGTCAAATCATTCAAAATATCTCAAACATTCAATATCAACGTTCTTATAACACACACTTTCTTAAAAAAACACAATTTTCAATAGGGATTCATGACCCAAATATCAAAATCATGATAAATATCGTTCAAGATTCATGCTTTATATCACCACACATGTAAATTCATCTTTCAAAATCATAAAAATCAAGATATCATAATAATCATCATAAGATATGGGTACATGCTTTAAATTCATAAAAATCAAATAAAAATCATGCCTTTGTAAAGAAAATTACTTTTGGGCACAAAAACGAAAGAGAGTTCTTGTTGAAAAACCCCACATACCTTGAATGATGAACTTTAGATTGATACTCATTTTTGAGATGTTAATCATGCCTTTGAATGATGGTTCTTGGAGTTCTTGAACTAGGAACTTGGAATCTTGAATAAATTTGCAGAATTAATGGTGAACTTTGGAGGTTCTTGATGTTGGATGTAGGAGTTTAGGATTTTCTTTTTGAAGGAGTTTGATGAAATATAACATATAATGCTTCTAATAGGCTTTAATATAGGGTTTGGATGGATTTTGGGTAAGGGGGAATGACCAAAACACCCCTAAAAATTAAAAAAACTCTCGAATCTATCCTTTGGTGGACTGGTTTGATAGTCTGAAGTAGATCAATCATAACGTTTTACTTCGATATTCAAATTTGATGAAACCAATTTCATTAAAAATAGGACTCTCATATCTTTCCGTTAATCTATAGTATCTCACTCAGATCATTGTGTATGAGGAGTTATGATCATTTGAAGTTGATCCAAAAATTCACTTTTGGTAGGCTGAAGTAGATCGACCCTAACTTTTTGCTCCGATAGACAAATTGGATGAAACTAATTTCATTCAAAAGAGGACTCGCAGAGCATTCCGTTGATATATATTAGATCACCCATATCATTATGTAAAAGGAGTTATGATCATTTAAATTTGGAGCAAAAATACGCCAGGCCTCAGTACTTTTTCCTGAATGTTTTTTACCATTCACTACTATTCACGGTTCGATCGAAATGTTCATGTCTTTGAATGAGTAAATCGACTAAAAGCTTTCAAGTAAGGGAGCCAGAGAAAGAGAGAGCGCGGGTCCGCAGCTCAAATAAAATCCGTGAAACAAGTAGCTGGTAAATGAAAATTCGAACTAGCGCAATTCGCTGCCGTTACTCTTTAGTTTTCTGTTGAGGTCTATCCTACAGAGGTACTCAAATTGGATCAGTGATCGATTTCTAGGTTTCTTCATAAACCTAATTGGTTATTTCCAATTACGTAAATCAATAGTTCAAACCGCACTCAAAGGTAGGGCATTTCTCATTTTTATAGGAACTTCTGTACCAGAAACAATGGTATCTCCAATTATAGACCCTCTGGGATGTAAAATATATCTCTTCTCACCATCCCCATAGTGTATGAGACAAATGTATGCATTTCGATTAGGGTTGTATTCTATGGTTACGATTCTACCATATATGTCTTTTTTATTCCGTCGAAAATCGATTTTATGGTATAGACGCTTATGAGCTCCCCCTCTATGCCTTTCGGTAATGATTTCTCTGGCATTACGACCTTTACCACAATGATGCTGTCCATAGATCAAATTATTTCGTGGATTGGGCCTATTCATCCAAAATAATGGTTGGAACTCCTTATCAATTACCTCTCCCGCCACAGCGCAAGGAAGAGTAAACGATGAATGGCAAGTCAAAGTGAAAGGCAGAGACTTCAATTGCTACCGTACTTGACTGACAACTTGATAGAGTGGTTCTTTTTCTCTTCCGGGAGTGTTTTTGCTTTCAACCGGCATAACTCGTCGCTCGGGTATCCATTTTGGATGATGCACATATCGTTGGAAATATTATTCGATACTCTATGCAATGGTGGATCATAATCTAAGACATTTCGCTTGAAAATTTATAATTCATTTTAGAAGATAGAACCCAACACATTTACGCACAAAATTTCAACAAAATATTTCCCAGGGTATTACACCCAATGAGTCATAAATGACTTGGGAAAGCTATGTACAAGCTCAGATGGTGGAAATAAGAATAAATATAGAAAATGACCTAAATGGGCATTACACATTGCTTCCACCTAGCTAGGATCTCTATAGGCCCCATAGTAACTTGTAGGTTCAGTGACACAAAAGATTTCAGCACATAGTCCTTGAAGGATGAGGAGAGTTTATCATATGACACATGATTAGCAATAGCATGAGGTACTTTCTTTGTACTCTTGAAAACAAAATCATTCATCCATCCTGGTGGCTTTCTACCTCTAGTTGACTTTCTTTGATCCTGAGGTACAGAAGACTAAGGTGCAGGAGTAAGAACCACTTGACCTTGCTGCTCTTGCTGGGTGTGCATAGTAGGAACCATCTGTACTTGTTGCTCTTGTTGACCAACTGAATTAGGGACCCTTGACCTCTAGTTGATCTTATTTGATACACTAGAGTTACAGGTTGTGATTATGTAGGAATAGAGAGACCTATAGTTGATCTTCTTTGATATACCTGAGTTACAGACTGTGCATATGTAGGAATAGCTTGCAGTTGCTGGTCCCCTTGACGTGACATAGTTACTGGAATCTGTAGGTATGTCTCATCACTACCTTGTACTAGATATTGATCTTCCAAAGGAAAGATATGATGGGGTGACTGAGTTTGATACTTGAATAGTTTAAATGGAAATACATCTTCCTTGAATGACACATCTCTACTCACAGAGAAAATATTAGTTGACATATCATATACCAAGTATCCCTTTTGAGTGCTAGAGTATCTCATCATGAAACTTGTCCTTGATCTAGTTATGAGTTTATCATGCTCATTTAACACTTTGACGTAGCAGAAACACCCCTTTACCGTTAGGTGACCACATGTTGTTTTTCTATCATAAAACTTCTCATAAGGAGTTAAGAACTGAATGACTGAACTAGGTGATGTATTGATGATATATACTACAGTCAGAACACAATAACCTTATAATCTTATTGGAATTCCAGCCTGAAACCCGATAGCTCTTATCACCTCTAAGATGTGTCTATGTTTTCTCTCAACAACACCATTTTTTGAGGAAAATATGGACATGTTGTTTGATGGATTATACCATTATCTTGAAACAACTTTTTACATAATGAGTTGACAAACTCAGTACCATTATCAGTCCTGATGACTTTGACTGTCTTCTCAAACTGAGTCTTGACATATATAAGGAACTGTTGTATTTGAACAAAGAAACCTGACTTAAGCTTTAGCAGAAACACCCAGGTAAATCTTCAAAAATCATTAACAACTGTTAGAAAATATTTGTCGCCATTCATAGTTGGTACTTCGTAAGGTCACCACAAATCCATGTGTACAAGATCAAAACAATATGTACTCTGATTATTAGTTGACAGAAATGGTAACCTAGTTTGTTTATCACTAGGACAAATGCTACATTACTTTATTCTATCTTTTATTACTTGTACTTCTTGATCTACAATTCTTTCAACACAACAGTTGAAGAATGTTCCAACCTTTGGTGCCACAAATCTACTTCATCTTGAGTCTTTTCCATAGTTACTTTAGTAGTTGCTTTAGTTGCTACTGGAACTTCATTCTTTGAATGATCTGCCAGTAGATATAAGCCTTCATCAACCTTCCTAATCCCCTACACCTTTCTAGTATAAAGATCCTACAAAACACATCGTTCACTCCTTAGTCACTTGTGACACTGATTAAAGACTGCATGAAAACTGTGGAATATGATAAATATTTGTAAGGTGGTTTCCTTCTGATAAATAGCTAGTTCCCACATGATTGACCATTTGTTGAATTTATAAAGAGCAGAGCAGAACAGAGAAGAAAGGAGCAGAACAAAGAAGAAATAACATAGACTAGTTCATTTTTTCTGTTATAACTGTTTGTTCAATAGTTAGTTACAAAACTATTAACGGCTAGTTAGTTAGCCCATACAAAAGTCTGTAAATGTAGAAGTCTATGTACATTAAAGAATAATAAAAATACTACTCTACTTCTCTATCTCTAATGATCTTTCTCTCCTCCTCACTTCTTCATCTTCTTCCTCCTAATCTATATTTCATCTTCAATTACTTCTACCATGAAGTGTAGCACTGCTTGGTTAATAAAAAGAACAACTGGATCCTTTTTGATTTTTTCTTTTACCTGTTTTAGTTCTGGTCGTGGGGCTTGTAAATAGCTGTTGGAGTAGAATAATAAAATGTTTCTCGTTGACCAAAAGAGATAAAGAAGAGAAGAGAAGGGGGGTAGTTTATTTCTTCATTATTTCCAATTCATGTAGGTACTTCTTTCTTTCATATTGTTAATTGGCAATTGTGTTCGTCAAATATCTCAATATTTAAACTTTAGGTTACAGAATACTATAAATAGATCATACGCATCATTACAAAATATTGGGGTCACTATATCCCATACTTAATTAGAAACTACAAATATTCTGACTCAACTTGTTTAATCAAGAAATTAAAAAACAAAAGGAACTTGTTTTAAGGGGTCCTCCAATAGGAAGTGCACTGCAAAACTGTAAAAAAAAAAAAAGACAAAAACATATTACATTTTTGAAAAAGAGAGTGAAGATTTTATTAATACCACTAATTGTCAACTTAAATCTTGGAGGAGTCAACAACCAGGGCAATGATGTGAGGTTTTATGATATCCATCTTCATTGTGTTTATATGTTACATCAACAAGTCTAGCAAGATTGAGAATGAGAGATAAAAAATCAATAATATGGGAGTGGGCCTAAGCATTCCTTCATTAATATCCTTCCATCTTGCCTTACCCATTTCCTGAAATTTAGCCATTGCCTCTTTTATTGATACACTATAATCTCTCATGTAGCACTCAATTCCTGTTGAAAGTTGTCCCCTATTTTTCTCGACCTGCAAAGGTGATTAAATTAGGGGTTAGCTTTTATTTTTCTTCGATTATTAAAAACAATCTATTTGATCAAATAACTTAAATGTTATGACTTTATGATATACAAATCATAGTCTCATTCCTCGTATGTGGCTATGTCATCAATAACTCGGCATATTGTCACACAACCTTCAAGAGTTTTAGGATTTTTCAACAACCATTCAAATTATTACTCCTTAGCATACTTTATTACCAAATATGATGTTGTGGCTGGATAGTAGTAAGTGGTAGTTACAAATGCATTGCGCAGGTATTCAGAACCAAGTGGCGCATGTCCTTCAATAAACCATTTTGCCTCAATATTGTAACTTCTAACCAGTTCTTTCAGCTGTGAAAACCAAGCATACGAATTCAAAGTGTTAGAAAATTATAACCCAATTACTTCTAGTTTAGATTCACAAAAAGATGTGATGAAAAAGCAAAGTTAGACATGTATTCAGGAGAAAAGTAAATTGATAGGTAGGTCGTTGAGACTCACTCTTTCTTTTGCGTAATAAACAACATGAGATCTTCCATCGCTATACATTTCCTTTTCATAGTCCTCATAAAGATCTAGAAGAGCTTTATAACTAATTTTCTTGTAATCAGGGTGTCGACCAATTTCTTTAATATCCCATCCGTGAGGTGACAAAGATAAGGTAAATTAGTATAAATATAATTAGCAGAAGCTTGGTTTAATCTTTTTCATGATATTCTCTTTCAAGGTATATTTGAACAAGTGAATTGGTGATGTCCATACCTTTGTATGACGTCCGTGTATAGGGAAAGTTCTTCAACTGTACCATAAGCATCATAGGTGTCATCCACAGTCGAAATCACTGCTATGGTCTTAACGAGCATGACACGACCTTGAGAATATTGAGGCTCATAATATACTCCTAATGCCTAAAAGTAGTATTCAACTACTCTATCTCTAGCATATGGAAGTGCGTTCACGAAATTCAAATCCTTCCACAACCAGCAGCATAACAAATTAACGTCAGTACTTGACAAATGATCAATCAAAAGGGTTTTACTATTTTTATAGAATCTCACCTTGATACTTCAGCAAGTTCTTATTTGTGCAGCATTTGGAGCATGTTGTAATCCAATTTAGAAAATCGGAATAACATATCATTCTTTGTTTCCTACTTGTCATAGATTGATGATATGAAGAATTGAATCTCAATTCAAGGAATACCTTTGTGCGAAGATTACTCAAGGGCATGCATCACTTGATCCTTAAGAAGAGAGTTCAAATATGGAGCTGCGAACTCAAGATGAGTAGTGGAGAAAGCGAGTGCATTTTCTAAGATGTCTTCACCATGACTCCATACATATGAAGCTTCATACAAGATCAATAATCCTAGCACATCACTAGCAAGAGACTCCTTGAGTTTGCCATTTCAATCTTGGAATTTGCTAAAGATTTCTGATTTACAATGAAGAATACACAAATATTAGCCTTCATATCAGATGGATTATATATCTATATACATGATTACGACAATATTGAACTTGTAGTACTTCAAGAGGTACTTACTTAGATAGATCTTGTAACCATGTTGCCTAAGCAATTGGAATTAAATAGCACAAGTGCATAGATCATCATTAAAGACATCGCCCTCGAAGATTGAATTTTCATTGTAAATCTGACCCAAATTTTCATCGATCTCTTTCTCAAAGTGAAAGGCTACGCCAAGGCATTCAACAACATACTCCTTGTTTGTTCCTTCAGCGGTTCAATTTCTTGAGCATACTTTTGTTCAACCTACCAATATATCTAAAAGAAAAAAAGAAATTGTTAAAACTCATGAGAATACATTATGTAAATAACTACTATTCCATCAGTTAGTTAGTACTGTTACGTTGGTTTGTTAGTACTGTTACGTTGGTTTAGTTAGGAGGTTGTTAGGAAGCTTCTTGAAGACCATGTGTTCATCATGTGAGTATATAAATAGGAGGTAACCATACATTGTATTCAATACTTTGCTCAATACAAAAACTGCAATTCCTTTAACTCAGTTCTCTTCTTTTATCTCTTGTTAAGCTCAAGCTCAGCTGGAATGGCAGCATCATATGAATTTTGTGATGTTTAAGAGATGTTTTAGCATGGTATCAAATCCATGAAATTTTGGAACTGAAGAAACGAGTAATTGAGTATAAATGTTCCTGCAATTGTGTAAGTTTTGTATGAGTTTTTTCATGTGTGTTAGTAAGGTCAGAAGAGCTTAGATCTTTATTTGTGATCCATAGATCTATAGTTGTAGGACATAGATTTCGAGTTTATTGTGTTTTTTTTTATCGAAGCTTTAGCTATAATCTGGAAATTGGTCATGGCACCTAAAATTGATCCTAGTGATCCTCTATTTTTTGGAACATCAGATGTAGCAGGAGTGGCATTAATTCCCTTCAAATTGACTGGTTCATAAAACTATGGAGTTTGGTGTAGATCTATGAATATTGCACTATTTCTAAAGAGGAAATATGGATTTGTAACTGGTACTTGTAGCAAGGAAACGTATAGAGAGGAGTTACATAATCAATGGGAGACATGTAATACGGTAGTGCTCTCATGGATGATGAGTTCAGTGAGTACAGAGTTACTCAGTGATATCGTATATGCAACAAATGCCCATGAGGTATGGGAGGATCTTAAGGAGAGATTTGACAAGATAAATCGCATGAGATTGGACCAGTTACACAGGGAAATCAATAACCTTCACCAAGGAACTAATTCAGTCTTAACTTACTTTACTAAAATGAAGAACCTTTGGAGTGAACATGATGCAATTTACCAACTCCATCATGTTATTTCCCTAAGTCAAAGGAGTATGTAGAATATTTGTATCATTTAAGGCTAGTATAATTCTTAAGTGGGTTAAATGATGCATATGATCAGGCAAAAACACAAATATTAATGAAAGGAACAACACCTATACTTAATCAAGCATATATAATGATTAGTGAGGATGAAATTCAACATCTTGCTTGTGCTTCAACTATTGGTGATAAGACTAAACCTATTGCTATTCAATTACACAGAAACAATGCAGAGGTTGGATATGGAAGTTGGAATCAAGAATCTACATGTTTTCAAGGACAAGGCTATAAAGGTAAAAGGTGTGATTACTGCAATTTTACTGGTCATACAAGGGAAAACTGCTACAAGTTACATAGCTATCCTAGTGATTAGAGGAACAATAAAAAGGGCAACTACAATAATCCAAGGGGAATACCAAATCAACCATTTTACAATTGTTAAGGCAGAGTTGGTGGTGGATATGGATGCTCAGTTGCTAGTCATAACAATAGTCAGTCATCAGCTCATAATTTTTCTAGTCCTCAGACAGATAACTCATGTTTAGCTAAGTAATCCAGCAGGCAGGGAGGTAAAGACATTAACAATGCTACTCTGGCAAGGGGCAAGGTTTCTCAGAGGAAGAATACAAGCAGATTATAGCACTGATTAACAAAGAATCACATAACTCTGAGCAGAACAACATGACAGGTACTGTTAGTTGTTATTTTAGTCATGTCATTTCACATGATTGGATAGTAGATTCTGGAGCCACACACTATGTAGTATCACATAAAGGTATTTTCTCATACTTTCATAAAGTGGATAATACCATATCTGACAAATTTAACCTGCCTACTGGAGCCAAGGTTGATATAATACATAGAGGAGAAACACAGGTGCTGAAAGATGAGGTTGTGAAAGATGTGTTATATGTTCCAAATTTCAAACTGAATTTGTTATCAGTATAAAAAATGACTAGGCCGCTTTCTTGCTTTGTTTCATTTTACCCTAACTTTTGTGTGTTTTAGGACCTTCACAATGGCAAGGTGAAGGGTATTGGAAGGTAAAGGAGAGGAATATAAATCCTTAAGAATATGTGTGAAGTGAATGGAACTCTTAACAATAAAGGTTCATCAAAGACAGGTCGCAGGAGTAGAAGTAGAGGTGCATGAGTGTAGTCTATGGCATAAGAGGCTGGGACATCCTTCTTATCAAGCATTAAAGACTCTCAATCTCATAAGACATAGTAGTGATGTAGATATTCTAAAAAAGTATCATGTTTGTCCATTAGCAAAACAAACTAGACTAGTTTTTCCTGTCAGTACTTCCAGAGCTGCAGGATGTTTTGATGTTGTACATATGGACCTCTGGGATCCTTATAATATACCTAATTTTGACTAGAAATACTACTTCTTAACTGTTGTTGATGATCATAGTAGGTATACATGGTTACATTTGTTGCAACTAAAGTCTGAGTGTATTGTAGCCATAAAGAGCTTCTTCACTAAGATTCAGAATCAGTTTGGTGTTTAGATAAACATACTGAGGTCGGATAATGCGACAGAGTTCATTAACTCTAAATGCAAAAAGTTATTTCAATCCGTGGGAATCATACATCAAAGTAACTGTCCATACACACCACAAAAAAATGGTGTGGTTGAGAGAAAGCATAGATAGATACTAAATATTGCAAGGGCAATCAAGTTCCAATCATGTCTATCAGATTTTGGGGGTTGAATGTTAAGGCTGTTGTATATCTCATTAACAGACTACCATCTTCATCCATAGAAGGTAAAAGTCCTTATGAGATGTTGCTCTACAAGTTCCATCCTTGACACATCTAAGAGTAATTAGTTGTAAATGTTATGCCTCAATATTTCCAAGAGGTGATAAACCTGAAAGGGCCCAGGTTGCAGTATTGATGGGCTATTCTGCAACTCAGAAAGGTTATATACTATTAGACTGATGTACTAATAAGTTGTTTGTTACAAGAAATGTGGTGTTCTAGGAAGATTTATTGCCTTTTATAGAGGAGCCAAGTTCAGAATCTTCTATAGAATTTCTTACACTAAGATCTCCCATTTATGATAAAGCAGAAGTAGAAGAAGATGCAGACAATGCAGACAGTCACACAAGTCCTAGTGAACTTTTACATGAGTCACAAACTGAAGATGCATCAATACATGATCCTAATGGCATTCAAGAAGAAAACACTCATAACTTGCAGAATATAGAAGAGTCACTCTCAGTACCTACAAAAGTTGGACTAAGAAGATTGTCTAGAATTACCAAACAACCTGCATGGCTAATGGATTATGCTTCACTAGAGAAGAGAAGAGGAACTAGATATCCACTGGAAAATTACCCGTCTCATACTAATACTAGATCAAGATATCAAAATTTTGTTTGTAGCCTATCAACGGAAGTTGAATCACAATCTTATAATAAAGCTAGCAAAGATGAGAGATGGATTGAAGCCATGAAGTGGGAGGCTAAAGCTCTTGAAGACAATTATACATGGGAAGCGGTTGACATGCCTTCAGATAAGAACATCATTGGATCAAAGTGGGTGTATGAAAGCAAGTATAAGGCCAAATAAAAAGGTTTAATGCAAGGTTGGTAGCCAAAGGCTATAGTCAACTAAAAGGACAAGACTACCATGGTACATTTTCTCTAGTAGCCAACATGGTTACAGTAAGGAGTGTTATTGCCATAGCAGTATCAAAAGGGTGGTGTTTGTACCAGATGAATGCATAAAATGCTTTCCTAATCTAGATCACCTTGTAGGAAAGCATTTTATGCATTCATCTGGACTAATTAAGTCTTTATATGGACTTAATCAAGCATCAAGTTAGTGGAATGTCAAGCTGACTGCAACATTGCTTAATGTAGGTTTTACCCAAGGCAGCTATCATAACCCGAGCTAGGGCCCTATACATAACAAGCATCACAAACCATAAAGGCTCGGGCGCTTTTCTAAATCTGGTAATCATGCACAATATTTACATAGTATAAGAAAATTTGTGGAAAGAAATACATGACGAAACTATGGACAATCTCATAAGTTTGAACAATTTAATAAAAATAATTCTGAATACTCTAAACATGTGACAACCGTCTGCAAATTCTCTAATGTTACAATAACCATCATAAGACCAAGACAAAACTGGGACAAGGCCCCAGTAGACCAAAAAAAAAGGAAAGAAACAATGAAATATGAAAATTAGGCCTTCTAAAATAGAGAAGGCTCACCAACTGCAACTTCTGTCTAATAAATCTATGACTTAGCAAGACCCTTGACTAAGCCTCAGACCCTGAAATATAGGGGGTCAATACAATTGTACTGGTACTCAGAGAAATCCAAAATAATGAATTTATATATATATAACATAGGTAAGAACAAATCATAAAACAATGTACATGAGGTAGTTTAAAATACATAGATAAATCTCAAATGATCTTAAAACAATCTTGTCAATGCAATTTCATTCTTTGTATTACTTCTGAACTAGGTGGTACACCCTACATTTCTGAAAGTATCCCATGGGCTATATGGGATCTTCCCTTGACTCGGTGGCTAAGCCCTCAACCCTAGTTTTCCACAAGAGTTGAAGTTTCTGATTCTGATTTTGATACGCCATAGGGCATTAGGCCAGCATATAATAATAATATACCCGTATAGGCAAAACACAATTTCGAGCAATGAATCATGTGACCCATGCCTACTTTAGGTAACCACCTAATTCTCTTAGTTCCCATTTTTATCCTGTTCTAAACATGCATTTTTCTAAATTTAAAATTTGAAATGTAAAATGAAATCTGTATTTTGTTCTAACTTTTACCATGGCCTTATCTGATTTGGTATCGTCATACAAAGACTTACAAGTCATATGTCTAAACCATGAATTGTAATGCATGATTCTTTCATTTAAAACAATGTTCAGACCACCCAAGCATGAAAATATAAATAGATAATTCATATGTTGAAAAACAAGTCATACCATGCAAAGAAGCTCATCTTTTTAACAATTTCAAAAGGTGGTGGTCAATTTCTAAAAACATTCCTGAAATTCCTTCAATTATCACTCTTAGCATTTAAATCATAGTAATATCTCTCTCTCCAACTTTCAACCATCATGAAATTCTTATAAAATAAATAAGCTCTTGGCTCATTCTTTAAATCATGTAATTTAGAAATTCATAACTTGACATAATGGGACAGGAGAAAATTTGATAATTCATGCTCTCAATTCATATTAAAAGGATTCAACACATACATACATATATACTAGTCAAATTTCTTTCAAGGGAAGGCCTCAAGACCAAGGCAATATTATCAAAGGCTTCAAAAGCATGATTATAAGTGTAAACCCTTTTTGTAAATTCATGATTTCTAAACCTTCAACATGAGTAAGAAGAGTTTACTATACCTATGTAGTTTTAGGAAAACCCCACGTACCTTAATTACAAAGAATTACGAAGAAATTTGGAAAAGATTGGACGTCTAAGATTGATTTCCCAAACCCTAGTTGTTTTCTCCTCTTGTGTTCTTGAAAGATGAATTAGGAATCTTAAGAGAGAGTTAAACAGTACTAATAGGTTTAATTTCGTTTAAGGATGATTAGGGACAGAATTTGGGTGAGGGAATATGATTAAATTTCCCCTATACCCTTTAGGAATTGAAATAACACGTAAAAAAACTTTAGATTCACGTCGAGTTTTGTGTCGTGGCGCAGTCGACGCGACGCGTCAAGATCGCGTCGGTTTACTACCTCACACGGAAAATTCCATAACTTTTTGCTTGGTTATCAAATTTTGGGGAAATTTGTATCATTGGAAAGATAATGAATTATCTACAATTTAGTAGGTCTTGAGATGAAAAATTCTATGTGTATCGAAAGTTATACATGTTCAAAGTAGATCATTGTAGAATCCAATATCCAAATTTGTATGAATGAATGATTCTTAGCTCAACCTTGCTCTAACTGATTTTTATGAACACTTTTAACCTCATAATCACTTCATACACTAGGAGACGGATCATGTAACATGAATTTAAATATAAACCATGGAATTTGAGCTTCGCACATAGTAACGACGGTTCAATTTCTAGCTCGAAAATGCGGGGTGTTACATTATCTCCCCCTTGGGATCATTCGTCCCCGAATTATGGGTAGGGACTTGTTGAAGCTCTAAAAGTGTAGAACAAAGAAAAAAACCTTGCATTGAACATGTTTCCTTAACAAAATATTTAAAGGCATCAAATGACCTTCATGATAACCCTTAGTGAAGTGTGAAAGCACGAAACATGAGATAATGATACTTTACATAGGGATAATCTTGCACATGAACTCTATGCACCATAATCATCACAACATAAGGCAAGAGTTTATTTGATGATCATAAACATAATTTATATTGGTACTAATCATGATATAAGATTTTGCAAAAGATAGGGATAGAAGTATTCTCCACTTTACAAGGTACCACGAATAGACTTAGAGGCACTAATCGTCCACACCCCAAACAATAAATAGCATACTTCCCACTTTCCAGCTTACAGTTCTCCATCACATAGCAAACCACAAGAGTTTGAGTCCTAATGCAAGTGCTTTTATGTTGAATCCTAACTCGGGGTAACAAGGTGATAACTTTAGCTACAGTACCTGTACTCTACATCCTACTAAGAATATTACCTTATCTTATCACTATCATCAAACACCCTTGGGGTTTTATTTAGAGAGTACTAACCACATAGCACATAGGTTTGTGTTTTCAGCAACCACAACATTCAAGCCTAATCATTACTACATGCACTAAATGGATCTCCCAACTAAGACCAACAATTTCAATCACTCTCAAAAATATTTTCGCCATATTCCTCCTTCTTAGCTATTTCACACAACAAAAGTTTATCTCCTTCTTTTCTCTTTCACCTATAACTTTAGCTCTATAATTCACATTAAATTTTTCACGTTCAAGAACATCTGCTCCCCTACCTAACACATCACCACACTTCCACAACCACCATTATACTATCCTACGGAGGGCCACTAAAGGACCTGAGCAAAAATGTCATGAATGGGAGTAACACTATTACACCATAACTTATACTTGTTCCACTACTTTAGGAGGGACATGAAGTGAAGAAACAATAAAATAGACACGAGGTGCTCCATATATCAAGTGTCTGGAACATAAGTAGAGAGTCATTCGAAAGAAACACAATACTGCATGAATTCTTAGGATAGAGCATAGTGAGAAAACATTGGTGTATATATCAAGATAAAATGAGGGAAAGAGACTGAATTACCCTCCTGGAACTAGAAATCAGTAAGATGAACTAGCCACTCAATGCGTTAAGCGATGCGCTGCATCAGTCCTAACTGATGTGATTCCTGGTGCGACACATCGACATTGCATTAGCCCACTATATTGATCATCCAAACATGCCTTAAACATTGTCTAAAAATTCAAAACTTTCCTGAGACACCCCCTTTACACCCCTGATCATTAATCAACCCAAAAATATACATCTCGGGGTCGAGAAGATCAATTTGAAAATTATGGAAGTTAATAACTCAAAAATATGACTAAGTCTTTTAACAATTAGAGAAAAAATTCAGGTTGTCAGCTCTCCATACATGCAACCATGAGTGTATTGAGTCGAGAATGCTACTAGGTGTTACATTACAGCTAAAATAAAGATTTCTGCTTGAAGCGATTACTCCTCATTTAAGGAACTGAGATTTACCATGAGTTTGCATAAACTTTATCACTTTGGCTAAACCCAACATAGAATGAATTGGTGACAAATAAAAACATATTTCCTTAGAACCAAGCATGCTGAGAGATACAGATTTTCATGGATTACGAACAACACAACATATGACTTAAATACATGAAAGACTGTAATACTGAGAGACATAATGTCTTCTAGTTTTGGAGATCAGGTCATAAACATAAGTCCATAGAGAACTCGAACCTAGGCATAGGCATGACTTGAACGTAAGACATTAGCATGATACTCTCCTAAATTGAAGTAGGAGGATTATGCTTGAGTTGAAATAGGTTTATCATGGTTCCTTCCAGCAACTTGCCATACTGAGAAATTTGGGAAATACCTTAATTCACCATCTCCCCCTTAGATCAAAGTCACAATCCTTGACTTACGGACATATCCCCACATCAAAATCTATAGCCACAACTCTCAACATAAAAAAGACATAACCACATACTTAAACTCTAAACTCTCCATGAGGAACTATACTCTAAAGGCCTTGGTTTTCTATAAATGCTACACTTAACTTTTGCTAGCCTCTATAGCCATCACTCAACAACTCCCACTCTCATGAGTGCACGCATCCACACTCCTTATCACAAAAGAGGATATCAGTATATACATGAACACAATCTCCTCTCATTAATCACTTATACAAAGATACTAAATTATTTTCTAGGACATCCCCTTTAAGGGACACTAATCTCGTAATTTTTTCTAACTCCCAAAGTCATCAACTTACGACTAATATTTTCATGGGCATAGACACCCATGCTTCTAAACACTTAATGCTCTATCTTCAATTTCTTAGAATACTATCATTACACCTAAAAGCACATAACCTACAACTACACAAAATCTGTAAGACTATACCAATGGCACGTAATGCCTACTTATTTTTCCTCAATTCAACTCTAAAGAGCACCATACAAAAACTTCCCAGACTTCTCCAAACTACAAGATTCAAGAATTAAATTTAGGTATACAAAACACTTATACACATAAAACTTTATATAACAACCTGCTACCTAGGGTTTAACTTATTCCTATAGACTAATGTTCTTATCCACTTAATGATTCAACCACAATTCATCGTTTTAACACTTGTCCTCATATACATATATAACTCACAATTACCACTTAAAATTTTCATAAATCATCAATCTAGGCCATTTCGCACATCACATCAAGCCTGCTAATTATTCCACATAACATGCATCATTAATCTTATGCTATTATTCTCACCATTACACTCCACTTCTAAAGTTCAATCTTGTTGTCTATTCTTAATTATATACCACTGGTAAATCATGCCACATACTATACTAGTCCATCAAATTGGGAAATAAATCCAAATATTTCACTTCACTTAAGTACTACCTACAATCACAACTTCTCCATAACCTCATTATTACAACTCAAAATTCACTACATACTTTCTCACCTGAAGTGCTAGTTTACTCCTACTAAAGAAAGGACCATCAAAGGTGTAAAGTCACATGATAGGATTAGTCGATCTTAATCTTATAATATAACCCATTTCAATCTTATCAATATATTCTAATTTCTCTCCTCATACTTACTTACCTAATCATACATCATAATGATCTTCAAAACTTAATAAACACTAACAACTTGTTAACTAATCTACCTCTTTCCATTCAGAAGCTATAATTGATTTCTTTAACCACCATAACTATCCACTCTAGGCTCCTTCTCAAATTCGAATAGATAAAAATCATATCCAGTCACTTCCTTTATAGACTACCATACAATCTACAAATATTCCTATCACATTAGTTTAGCACTATACAATGGAAACCCACTCTTCAATCTATGATTATAGAACTAAAACTATTTATTTACGCAAAAGTCATCCTCACTCTGACTTCTAACATTGTGACTTTATATCACTAACTTCTTGGCCAATCTCGCTACCTATAAGTCATGACACTTTAACATACACTACTACTCAGGTGGAAATACAGTCCGAACATTCAGCTATATATCACTACCCTTACGAAAGACATCTGCAATAAGAATTTTGAAAGGGGATTGAATAGACTTTGTACCTCAGGCTAGAAAGCATGATTTCATCAGAATAAAGGCATACACTCAAATCAATACACCTTGAAGCACTAATGGACTCCTCTTAAGTCCTTGTGCTATCTCATAACTTTATGGATAACTCAATTTGAGAGAGCCATATTATTGGGGGCGCTAGACTCTTAGACTTGTATCACGTCGACAGTGAGGCATGGCCTATGAAATTAGAACAAGGAATGAATTTGGATAACTTTCTTATCGACAACTCTATAGCATGAACTAGTGTATGAAAGATTAAGAAACAACTCGTAAATACCCGGTAGCCTCCTGATTATAAGTATGGTGCACAACACACCCATAAGAAAGACTCTACTAGACATAATTCTTAGACACCCTAGGACCATGAACCGTGCTTTGATACCAAGTTTGTCATGACCCAAGCCGAGGCCCTAGCTGTAACAAGCATCCCAAACCATGAAAGCTCGGGCACTTTTCTAAATCTGGTAATCATGCATAATATTTACATAGTATAAAAAAATTTGTCAAAAACAATACATGATGGAACCATGGTCAATCTCATAAGTTTGAACAATTTATAAAAAAAAAATTCTAAATACTCTAAACATGTGACAACATCTGCAAAATCTCTAATGTTACAATAACCATCATAGGTCTGAGACAAAACTGGGACAAGGCTGTAACGCCCAGAATATGGCACTTGAAATGACACATGGGGCTCATGACCCCAACGGACCACAAGTTAACCTATGAATGATATCTGTAATGAGAACTGCATAACATACTGTATAAATGCAAAATAAAAGTTTGAATGGCCATAAGGTTTAAATATCTAATAACACATAACATCTAAATAATATGGTATCACCATACTAAAACTGAAATAACTGTCTGAACATGCTAGTCTAAAAGACTCTAAACTATCTGAATGAGGAGTTGATGGGACATGTCCCCAACTAACTCCAACTACTGAAATAAACTAAGTAGTGAAGGAATGAAATAGTCAAATAATAACATCCTCAAATAATGAGGACTCACTGCTAGTCTGTCTACTGAACGTCTGGTCTACTATGGGTGATCTAGATCTCGTGCTTCTGAACCTATGGTATGAAACACCATAGCACAAATGCATCATTACGATTGAATATACTGGTATGCAAGTGAGGAAGGCTGAATGTAAGGGGTTTATATACATAAATAATACTAACTGACTGAATACCATAAATATGAGAATACATGCATAAATATGTGAACTACATTTAGATCATGACATGACTGAATCTGAATACTAATAACATAAGTTTTGTATGACTGATATACTATTATTTGAATAACTATGATCGACAGTCCTATTTTTGATGGAACTAGCTGTGTTTCATACTGAACTGGGTAACTGTATTTGACAGTCCTAAATTTTATAAAACTATCCGAGTTCTATTAATGAGACTGAGACTGAGACTATAACTGTGGGAAATAGTCATCTAACTGACATGCCCCAAATAAGGTAATATAATTGAGTTGATGTCCAATATGTAACCCCAATTGGAAGGGTATCAATACCAGGCCACTGGTAAGGACAAGCTGTGAGTAATCCCTCATCTAATAAGTACTCTAAGAAAAATGGTGGGACCCTCATATTATAGGTTAAGACACCTTATCTACCTTCAACTAGAAGGTTTGATGTCTCAACCTATGCTGGATACATAGTTCTGGAGCACAAGGATTGCTTCTAAGAATCACACCCTCTACTCACAGGTGAGTTCCTATCCTTAGACTCACTCGATGTAGAATCATACTCCTATCTGATTAGACGCTTAATTAATTATACTAAGCTGACTGAATTGAGTTCACTGAGTTCTGTTGACTAACTAAATATTATTAAGATTATTGAATTTCTGAGATTACTGTGTTTACTGAGTTTTCCTGAGTCATATGACTGACTGAGTTCTATGAATCATGGCTTGACTAAGAGTATCTAGAAACATGACACTGGCTCTAGGCACACAGCTAAATTATTAGGTACAAGTACCTCCAGGACTCGATAGCATGAAACTAATAAGACATGACACTTCTTGACATATGAACGTAGTCAAAAATTCATAGTACAATCATTGGGGATTTTCATGAAGTATTCGCATGCTATAAGCTTACACATTAATAGGAATACATGTAAAAATATCATAATTTCATAAGCCTAATCTCATGAGCATTACGTCAATCCATTACAAAACATAACAATAATATGAGAGTCATATCAAACATAAGGAAGAAACATGGATTCAGGAATTTTGGTCACAAAAGAGTCATAAGGCATAATTCCTATTCTCTTAGGCATTTTATCAAACACCTTGCATGCATATTTTTAGGATTAGGCATGAATATTGAAGTAATACATCATGGCAACATTTTACACTTCTAATGAAAGAATTTCAACCACATACTAACATAATTTCATGATAATCATTATAGACTTCAACATGGAAATCAAACCACAACATAAACATGGATATAATTCAATTCATACCATGGAATCCAAAGTTTATATTTACAATAGGGTTTCTTGAGCTTCATGGGTGAAAGGAACCCATGAATCAACACTTGACATACCTGGGTGGATGATTTCTTGAAGATTTGTGGAGGAAAGCTTTAATTCTTGACTTGGAATTAAACACCTATGGTTTCTTGTTCTTAGGGGATTGATATTTGAGAGAAACCCTAATTTGGTGTTATAGATGAATAGTGAAGTTATGAGCCCTAGTATAGTATAACTAGGGGTTAAAATAGGTGGAAAAAGACCCAAATACCCTTTTAAAAATGAATTAAAATCACTGATCGAAAGTTCAAAAGGTTTGTGTGATGGTCCATCGCTGGCTTGACGGTCCATCGGTCCTGACCGTTGCACTTGGCTAGAACCTGAACTTTCTGCTTTGTCTGTGACAGTTTAGGCGACAATCCGTGACTAGCTCGACAGTCCATCGGTCTTGGCCGTCGCACTTTACTAGAAGTCGGGTTCACTACCTTAGTCATGATGGCTTGGGAGATGGTCCTTCACTAGCTCGACGGTCCGTCGGCCTGATAGTCGCTTCTAGGCAGTTCCAAGAGTTCTCCATAAAATGTTCATAACTTTTTACTCGGATACTGGATTTGGACGAAATTGGTGTCATTGGAAAACTAATTCAATTTCCCATATGATAAAAAGTTGAAATTGGGGAAATTCTATCTGATTTAAACATTAATCATTTAGGAAGTCATCACTAACTCTTATGGAGACTAGATTTGACTTAAAGAAAGTTTGGGGTATTACAATATCTCCCCCTTGGGAAAATTCATCCTCGAATAGGAGTGACTAGACTGGGAAAGCTGATAGACTAATCTTACTTAAGGGACGTGAACATTTAACCATGTTTATGTGACTGGAACTTCTGATTTTCTAGAATCTCATACCGAATATTCATGTTTGATGCATGGATATGTGTTAGATAGTCTTCATGAATGCATGATTGAAATTATAAAGAAGCTGAGTTTCTCGTGATGAGAATACATATCTAATGCATGAATACATAACTGTCATGATACATGAACATATAATTGGATATGGAAAGGTATTTGATACCAAGTTTATAAGTGAAATCTGAACATGAAACTGAATATGCTTGAGGAAAGCTATTACCTGGGGCTGAGTCTGAGTTTCCAAAGAAAAGGTGAGGATAGTTGGTCCTTATGTCTGCTTCTGCTTCCCAAGTAGCTCCCTCAATGGACTGATTCTTCCAAAGAACTTTAACTATAGGGACTTCTTTGTTCCTCGGTCTGCAAGTCTAGTAGTTAAGAATTTCGGCTGGATATCTTTGAAAGAAAGGTTGTTCTGAATATATAAGCCCTCTACCGGGACTACAACTATTGGGTCACCTATGCACTTCTTTTGCAAGCAGACGTGGCACACTAGATGAATTGAGGATAGATCTGAAGGCTGTAGACACATAATTTTGTCCCATCAAAAAAATATTTTTTATTTCAATATCACACAATTTAATCCCATTTTTATAATTTTTCCCAAGAAGATAAATAACCACCTCATCTTTTACTTATTTATGTATTTATGTTTTTTTTGTTTTGTATTATCCAAATAACAAGTCATAACAAACTTTGTCTCATTCTAATAGTCCAACAACCCACCCAAGCAAAAATGGACACCTAACCTCTATCTCTCCAATCAAAAAAAACAACACCTCACCTCTCACCTAACCAACCCATACCCCTACCCTCACCCCTACCCCACGTGACCCCTCTATTCTTCTTGGACACAAAGAAATGCACAATATACTTATACATAGACTGAACCTCACCATGAGAATTCCACACACTCTCAGCACATATACACATAGAGAAAGAAAAGGGGGGAGACACTACATACACATCTCACAAAGAGGGGACCTCACGGATGAACCCCACTTTTCCCTTTGGTTTTCTTCTTGAGTGAGTACATATACAGATATAGGAACTAATATTGAAGGGGTTTTATCATCATCTTTATATCATACATACTCACCATCATATCTCTGACCCAACTTAGACCTCCCATCGACATATCAATACACGCACAGATCTGAGGAAGATTAGAGAATAAAAGGGAAAGAGAGAGTGAAATTGAGTGAGAGATAGAGGGGAGAATCAAAAGGGTAAATGAAATTTGGTTTCAGGTTACTGTGTCGTCGGAATCTAACCTTTTCAATCATCTTTTTCCCCTCACAGCTCGTCGGAGCTAAGGTTTGGACTGGTTTTCAGTTATTGCTCAGATTTTGGAGACTTTGGTTCTTATTTGTTCTCGATTTTCTTCTGATATCATACTTTGGGGTTTTTGATACCGGAATGGGTTTGTCTATTTTAAGATTTTCCATTGGTTTTTAATCTGTTCAGGTTGGATCTCTATACTGATTTTGGTTCATTCATCGTTGGGGTTCTTGTTCGAGAATTTCAATATTGGATTTCTTTATTATCAAGGAAAATAAGCTCTATCGAGGTCCATCTTTTTAACTTGTTCTCTTTTATCTTGATTGGTTGAATTGGTTGTGATTATATGTGGTGTGGTCATAATTGTCGAATTTTGTTGATATTATGATGTTATGGTTATGTGATTGATGACATGATTTTGGGGATATATGAAATGAATTGGAGTAATTTTGGTGTAATTGATAAAAACGAAGCTAGCAGGGGTGGAATTGAAAAATTGATAGAAGTTGAAAGTAGGTTAATTTTCATTTGTTGTCTTTTTGTTTAATTCAGAACAAGCATAAATGGGATATATTTATGATATGTTAAAATGGATAGGCAATATAGGTTTGGGTAGACAAAAACTCAGGAGTGATGTGTTCATTGAATTCTTTGAATGTCTAAATGTGTATTTTGAACATTTTTTTAGTTAGCTTATTTAATTTAGGTGTATTTATTCAGTCGGGGAATACCCCGAGGTATTTGTGTTTATTTTTTGGAAAATGCCCCAAAGTATTTTATACCCGGAGGACATTCGTGATGAAGGCCCGAGGCGGCGGATGGAGCTTAGCCTAGGGGTAGTATAGAATAGGATTTATATTTTTTGCAATTTTTCTATTTGAGATTGTATAACTCAGACTGGACATTATTTTGGTTTTGAACGTTGTTTGATTTGTTTGTTGCTTGTTTTTATGTGTTTTATGTATTTTATACAATCATAGTGCCAAATTAGCCGATATGCTCCACAAAGAGACCGTGGTCGAACCATGGGATAAAGGGGTGCCTAACACCTTCCCTTCGGTCAACAGAATTCCTTAACCAGAATCTCTATTCGTGGATCAGTTTAAAAGAGTTGAAATCATTTTTTCAAAAAAGGATTTCCGGTGGTGACTTGGCACACCAGATTATGCAAAGTGGTGACTCTTAGTTTAAATGTAAATAATCTTTTTCACGACAAAATCTTCATTTTTTTCACTTTAATAACAAAAACCCTTTCGAACATAAAATCTATATCTTTTTGGAGTTATAAAAAGGGTGTGACAGCTCTAGCGACTCTGCTGGGGATCTTTTTTAGAATTCGAGCTTATTTTTGGAGTTGTATCGGCTTTGTTTAGCATTATGGGTGTATAGACATTGTTTGTGTTGTTTTTTGTTATTGTTTTATCATTGTTGAGTGCCTACATGCTCTATGTTTATAGTCTTTACCTTATGTGTTACTGCTTTATATCTGGCATCATGTGCATAACCTGAGTCATTCTTTCTGCAACAAGTCTGTAGTACATGAGTTGTACACAACCTCTAGTTGAGTCACCTTTATCTTAGGATGGGGAGCCATCGGTGTTATGGAGTGGGTAGAAAGCTCTAGCATCCACTATCGACAATATGCACCCCCGAACAACCTTGTTAGTGAACCCCAGCATAGGTCAGCCTTTAGGACATACTTATTTGCATCATATTAGGACCTAGCGGGACCCACATAGCCCTTTGTAGGAGACTCACCTCTAAGGCATCTCTACGTGCTAAATGTTGCTTCTCTGAAGGTAACGTGGTCATTTGATGGACTTATATTGGGAAAGCATATGATAGAAGTAAAGTGTGTAGAATATTAAGTGTTGAAGAAAAAAAAAGAAAAATAAGTCAAAAAAGAGAGTTTTGTAGTTTTAGAGTTCTTTATGGCCTTTGTTTTTCAAAATTCAAAAAGATTTTTTTTTTATCTTTATCTTTTGGACTCATTTGTCCAAAAACAAAAATATCAAAAAGATTTTTCTTTGTTTCTTTAGCAAACATTCATAATTCAAAATTTTCAAAAAAGATTTTTAGGAGTTTTTATGAATGAAAATGAAAAAAAAATGGTAGAAGTTTTGTACATTTCATATATCGAAAATGCCAAAAAGATTTTTCCTTCATAATTGTTGGTGTCAGTTTTATTTGAAGTGTCTAATTAAAAACCCAAAAAGATTTTATTTATTTGTCTTTGGTTCTGTCTCTTAAGTTAGGCTCAGTCTATCAGTTAATCATTAATTGTCCAATCTGGATGAACTACGTAGACCTGATTCCCTCCCCTCAAGGTGGGATACGTAGCCAACCCTCTGTGGGTTCAATAATATTTTATATTTGGTCTTTGTCTTAATCTTAGCCAGGGTCTTTCTCTTCATAATCTAGTGTTGTTAGCTGGTCCTTGCCAAGTAGGCTAATTTCATTCGGTGGTACTGTTCGGTGATTTGAAGTCATAAGTAGTATGTCCCTTTGACATATGTCTGTGTGAAAGTCCCAAGGGTTGTGAATCTTTTTCTCTTATTGAATTGATTGTTAAGTTAATGACCTATGTGTTATTTCAGGATGGACCCAACCATGAGGTCTAGAGTTCGAATGGTTGCTAAAGTCCCTAAAAATCTAGTCAAATGGTGGGGTACGTTCAACTACACAGAGCAGCATGAGCTATAGATAGTATTGGTTAATATTACATCCCTCTTATGTCTTACGCCCCATCCATAGAGGCAGCGTCAACTTTCTTGGATCCTAGTAGTTTGGTTTTTAGGTTTAGAAAATGTGAGATGACGCCTACTCAGGCGGAAATATCGGGTCTGTGTCGGTTGTCTTATATCAGTCTAAAGATGATCCGAGCCCACAATCATATTGGCTCGAGCTTTCTTCAGCCTTATGGTTTAAAGAGTAAGAATATGCTTTTGAGATGTCTTAATCAATCATAGATTTCCCTAGCTTACTTTTTTGCTCAATTCGGATCATTGGGAGGTTTTGATTATTTTTGGGATGAATTTCATATAACTAAGAAGAAATGGGAAAGAAAGCTTCTTGAAATCTTTGCTCTTGCTTTTTTAGGCACTTTAGTGTTTCCAGAATATGAAAGACGTATTAATACTCGGTTGTAATCTGTAGTGATGGCCTTATTTTATCAAGATCAAGGGGCAAGGTTAGTCTAGCGCCTATGATTTTAGTAGAGATATATAAGGCCCTAACTGAATTAAAATGGGGGATGCAGTTCTTTGAAGGAAGTAATCTAGTGTTGAAACTATGGATGATGGAGCATTTCCATGCTCCGTCTTTGATGAAATCAGATGTCATTGACTTTTGCCTCTCCGATCGAGTGAAAGCCATAGAAGAGAGAATGTGCATTAACAAATTCTCATTGCCAGTGGGAGTCGAGGCTTGGATTGAATTTCTCGAATAAAAAATAGATGACAATGTTCTGTGGAAGGGTATCAGAACAGTCTTTTCAGGTGCACTCCCTAAGAGGTAGTAACACGTGCTAGGAGCTTTCTCCCTAATATCAAGGTTTCATTGTAGGTTATGTTGCAAAATTTGACTGGTAAGGCGAGATTTTCATAGACAGGGCCATCTCAGCCAGGGTCGTCACACGGCGCAGCAGTTTGAAGGGGAACTTTTTATCTTAGTTTGAGTCCTTTATTTTTCTGTCATTGCATTGTTGTGTCTTTATTGAATTCGTGTCGAGTTTGTTTTAACTTTAGGTCCTTTATTAGGAATGTCATGTATGTTGTCCTATGGGTGTAGAGTGTTGTTTATTCTTTGTTGATTAGTGTTAAGGTTGCCTTAAATTTGAAGTTGATTTTAGATGTCTTTTTATGAAATGTTGTGACGTTGCGTTGTTCTTTCTTTTGTTTATTTTTAGTCAAACAAAAATTCTACTTTGTGATAGTTATGCATGCGCTTCCCGAACTACAAAAGATCTGATTCATGTACAACATGATATGTAGGCAACCTACTTTTGGGTTTGATCTAATCATTTTAAGAGAAGTGATGGCGAAAGAAAGGAAAAAAAGAGAGGAAAAAAAAAGAGGTGTGATTGAAGTAAAGAAGCAAATGGGTGTAGGAAAAGATCAGGATAATGTTAAAATGACCTTGCTACCCTCAAAGGTTGGGAGAAATATGCATGAATCTAGAATAATTTTACAAATGTGATTCCCATGCTTGTTGTGTGACCTAATCCTAACGGGTTTTGTTTTTGATGAGCATGTTCTTTTAGATAAGTGGTTGGGTCACAACACTCTGGATAGTCACCCTTAATTCACTAGATCAAAAGCTAAGCTTGCCATGGCTAGTAGAGAGATTAAAAATTCACTCATTGACCTAGATCAGGATCCCAGGGAAGAAAGTTCAGAATGCAATAATGAGGTATTGAGACTTAGAAAACAATTACTAGATCTACACCGAGCATGGCCTAGTGTCATGCCTCCTCCTCCACTCCCTGAAGATCTTGGGAACATCTCCAATTTCCCACCGCTATCTCTAGCACAATTCTCTATTCCCATTGAGTCACCAGAGCACACACCAGGATTCTCTCCGCGGCAATATTACCCTAGAACTTCTAGTGTGCCCCTGGCAGTTTCTCAACCAAGGCCCGCGACTCAGCCGGCACCACCGAAAGCGCTTGTGTTCGTGGCTCTCCCACCACCTGAAGCTCCCACCTATACTATGCATCTGACAATGGTACTCTCTCGGTCTGCTAGTGAGCCGGTATTGAAGGTTTCAGGTAATCAGTATTATACCCCGGAACCTACTTTGAAGAAAAATAAATCGTATGGGTATACTAAGCCACCTGCATTTCCATGTGATAAAGAGAAGCCTGTTGCAATAGAGGAACAAGAAGTCATGGCACGGAAGTTTAAAAGTTTAGAATAGGCCATGAGGAATTTGTAGGGAGTTGGAGGTTATAAGAGTGTTGCCTATAAAGATCTTTGCATGTTCCAAGACATTAACATCCCTCTTGGTTTTAAAATTCCCAAGTTTGAGAAATATGTGGGGCACGGTGAACTCGTGGCACAATTGGGATGTTATTGCAACCAATTGAGGGTTGTAGGGGGAAGAGAAGAGTTGCTTATGGCTTTTTTTGGCGAGAGTCTTTCCGGTCTGTCTTCAGAATGGTTCGTCGATTTGGATATTAAAAATTGGAACAACTGGAATGACCTAGCTAATGAATTTTTGCAACATTTTCAATATAACGTCGATCTGGTTCCTGATGATAAATCCCTGGTCAACATGAATAAGAAAAGTACTGAAGTCTTTCGGGAATCGTAATAAGATGGCATGAATATACCGCAAGGGTAAAACCTCTAATGAAGGAGAGTAAGTTGGTACAGGTCTTCATTCAGGCATAGAATGAGACTTATTTTCAACATTTACTTCCGGCGATGGGACAGTGATTTATTAAAGTCCTAAAAATGGGAGAGATGATAGAGGAAGGAATCAAGACTGGACGTATTGTGAGTTTTGCTGTATTAAAGGCCACCACCCAAGAAATTCAAGGTGGCTCTGGAAATTTTGGAGGTAAAAAGAAGGAGGACGTAGCGACCATTGTAGCTTGATCCCATTCCTATCCCAAAAAACTGCCTTGCCCCTATCACCAACCCCAAACCCAAGCCTATGCCCAAGCTCCATATATTCCTCCCCATTATTACTATCCCCGTAAAACCCACTATATTCCATTCCTCCACCCTAGTACCCAGTATATAGCGAACAGCCATATTCTTAAAGCCCTTCTTACCCACAATAGAGTGTGCAAGCTCCTCAAAATTGTCCTTCAGCTCCTCCAAATTACCAAAACCCCTCCAAACTCGCTTTCTAACCTAGGCCCGAGTATAAGAAAGAGAAGGAAGCCAAAAATCAGTTCACACCTCTCAGGGAGTCGTATGCCAATCTGTTTGATAGGTTGAGGAAGTTGAAGGTCTTGAGCCCAATTCAAGGAAGGCTTTCGAATCCACCTCCAAGAAATCTTGATTATTCTGTAAGATGTGCGTATTGTTCTGACATATTGGGGAACGATATTGAGAAATGCTGGCATTTGAAGAGATTTGTCCAAGATTTAATTAATGAAAATCAAATTCTGGTCCAGGCCTCAGAAGTTCCAAACATTAACCAAAATCTGTTGCCAACCCATGCTGAAACCAATATGTTAGAATTGATATATGACGGGAAAGAGTCATCAAGGTGTCATAAGTCTATTGTAAGAATATAGACCAATAAAGACAAATCAGTGAATGTGGTAGATTCATTAAATGCAATGTCATTGAGCTGTAAAGAAACGATAGAAGATAATGCTGAAGAAAGCAAACAGAAACTCGTGATCACGGTGAAAGAAGGCAGAACAGTTGTTGGTTCAAGTCAGGATAAACCTAAGTTGACGGAGGAAGGAGCTACGAGTAAGCCTATCTTGACAGTGAAAGGAGTGCTTGCAGTCCCTATTATCATCAAACCGGTGACACAACATCCGATAGTTGAAATGAAAAAGGTCCCCTGGAGCTATAAGCAGACTGTGATGACTACCAGGAGAAGAAAGTCATGGAAGAAGTAGATGAGGTAGGGGGTCTGACTCGGTCAGGAAGATGCTTTATGCCTGAAGGTTTAAGAAAGACTAAATCAATTGTGAATGGGCCTTCATCTATCAAGAATCCAGTCACCGAAGAAGAAGCCAAAGAATTTTTAAAAAAGATAAAATTGCCGAAGTATTCAATTATAGATCAGTTGAAGAAGACCCCTACTTAAATTTCCCTCTTATATTTGTTTCTACATTCTAAGGAACATCGCGATGTTATATTGAAGGTATTGAATAAAGCTTATGTTCCTAGAGAGATTACAGTAAATCAGCTTGAGAAAATGGTTGGAAAAATATTTGAGGTAAATCGAATCAGCTTTTTTGACGATGAATTACCTGTTAAAGGTATAGGGCATAATCGGGATATTTATATTACCGTGAAGTATGAAGATTTCTACGGCGCTAATGTCATGATTGATGGAGGTTATGGCACAAATATTTTCCCTATTTCCACCTTGCGAAAGTTGAATATTGGTGTTGAGGATCAGTCCCAACAATGTATATGTCAGGGCTTTCGATGATGCAAAATCAAACTCTATTGGCGAAATAGAACTAATGTTGATGATAGGGCCTATTGAGTTCGCTATAGAGTTTCAAGTATTGAATATAGACTCCTCTTACAATCTGTTGTTGGGAAGACCATGGATCCACAAGGCAAAGGAGGTTGCATCTACATTTCACCAAATGATCAAGTTTGAGCATGATAGGAAAGAAGTGGCTATTCATGGCGAAGGGGATTTGTTCGCCTACGAAGATTCTCCCTTGTCCCTTATTGAAGAAAACAATGTAGAGGAGACATTTGTCTATCAAACTTTTGATACATTGTCAGTGAATCGTATCTTTGAAGGTCAGGTTATTCCAGGGCCACAATTGTCTCCCGCTTTTGTCATGATGATAAATGAAATGCTAAAATATGGATTCGAGCCAAGAAAGGTTTTGGGAGTGTCTCTTCATGGTATAGTTCATCCCATATGTTCGAGGGAGAACTTGGGCACTTTTGGTATGGGATTTGAACCTACGGATGAAGATCTGAAGAAAGCCAAGGAAAGAAAGAAAGAAATATGGTCACTCTCTCGCCCAGTGCCTCTACTCAGTAAGTCATTCATCAAGAGCAGTGTCGTGGCACCTGATGAGTTTGAAGCTGAATTGTTTGATGACTTCCATAACCTGTTGATCAAAGTTGACATAGTTAAAGCAGGAGAAGGTACCAGTAAGGCAAACATGCAATTCATAGGTCCATCTATCCGGCTCAACAATTAGGAAGTCACTCATCTCCCCATCATGAGGGAGTTTTGGTAGTTTCTTTTGTTTTTCTTTCTATTTATCCGAGTTATTTTAGGGTTATAATTTGTATTTTAGTTTGGGTATGTTATGTTGGCATTTATGTTTAAACCCTCCCATCTTTCCTTTCAATGAAATGCAATGTCCCTTTTGTTTCGTGTCTAATATATTTCATTTATTTGTCTTTTCTTTATACAGTTCTCTTTATGCTGATTCTAATGATATGACATGCATGCGTAATTTTTAGCCTGATCTTAAAATCCAAGCTAATCAAGATGTAATGAAGCAAGAGGGCAAATACGATAAATAAGAGGTGCTAGAAGAAATAATCAAAGAGTTGGAACAGTTTGAAGACAAGCCGAATCTTAATTTGAATGAAACTCAGCCAATTAATCTGGGGGATCAAGAAGATGTTAAGGAAACTAAAATAAGTGTACATACTTCGCCACTGTTAAAAGATGGAATGATTCACTCATTAATGGATTATAAAGAAGTTTTTGAATGGTCTTATGATGATATGCCTAGTTTAAGCACTGAATTAGTGGCTCATAAATTGCCAACTAATCCTACCTTCCCCCCTATAAAACAGAAGTTGAGGAAGTTTAAAACTGATGTAAGTAGATAAATCAAAGAGGAAATCATGAAACAACTTGAAGCCAAAGTCATTCGAGTGGCTCGTTATCCTACGTGGTTATCCAAAGTTGTACCTGTCCCAAAGAAAGATGGAAAAATTCGAGTATGTGTTGATTATCATGATTTGAACAGAGCAAGCCCGAAGGATTATTTTCCGTTGCCCAACATCCATATTTTGCTGGACAACTACGCTAAACATGAGTTTGCTTCTTTTATGGATTGATATGCCAGATACCACTAAATCATTATGGATGATGAACACGTAGAGAAGACGTCTTTTATACACCATGGAGAACTTATTGTTATCGAGTAATGCCATTCGGTTTAAAGAATGCTGGAGCAACATACATGAGATCCATGACCACTATGTTTCATGATATGATGCATAAGGAGATTGAAGTCTATGTAGATGATGTGATTATTAAATCAAAGAGTCAGGCTGACCATGTTAAATATCTAAGAAAGTTCTTTGAAAGGCTTCGCATGTATATTCTCATGCTCAACCCATCAAAATGTGTATTTGGAGTTCCATCCAGAAAACTGTTGGGGTTTGTAGTCAGTCGTCGGGGTATTGAATTGGACCCTTCTAAGATCAAAGCCATCCAGGATCTGTCGCTGCCCAAGAACAAAACAGAGGTAATGAGTTTGCTTGGTAGGCTGAACTACATCAGTAGGTTTATTGCTCAACTCACAACTACTTGTGAGCCCATTTTCAAGTTGTTGAAGAAGAGTGTTGATATTGAATGGACTGCAGAATGTCAGTAAGCGTTTGATAAAATTAAAAGATATCAGTCAAATCCGCCTGTACTGGTACCACCGGAGCCTGGTAGGCCTTTGATCTTATATTTATCAGTCATGGACAATTCCTTCGGTTATGTCTTGCGTTAGCATGATGTCACGGGAAAAGGGGAGCAAGCTATTTATTATCTTAGCAAGAAGTTCACAACATATGAAGCCAAGTACACTCTTCTTGAAAGGACGTGTTGTCGCCTGACTTGGGTAGCACAAAAGTTGAAGCATTATCTTTCGTCCTATACTACTTATGTCATCTCCCGTATGGATCCGTTGAAGTATATATTTCAGAAGCTTATGCCAACGGGTTGATTACCAAAGTGGAAAATATTGGTTATCGAGTTTGACATTGTATATATGACTCGAACCGCCATGAAAGTCCAATCCTTAGCAAATCATCTTGCTGAGAATCCCATTGATGAAAAGTATGAGCCATTAAAGATATATTTCCCTGATAAAGAGGTATTGTGTGTCGATGAAGTCATTATAGATGTTGATCCAGGTTGGAAGATACTCTTTGATAGCGCCGTTAACATGAAGGGAGTGAATAGGTGTAGTTCTTATCTCTGAGGTGGGGCAACATTTTCCAGTAACAGTGCAACTTCGATTTTATTGTACCAATAACATGGAAGAATATGAAGCTTGCATTCTAAGTTTAAGGCTAGCTATTGATATGAGAATACAGGAACTATTAGTGTTGGGGGATTCAGATTTGCTCGTCCATCAGATTCAAGGTGATTGGGAGACGCGAGATTTAAATCTAATATCGTATCGACAATGCTTGAAAGATCTATATCAACGGTTTGTGTCTATAAAGTTTAGGCATATTCCAAGAATTCGCAATGAGATTGCTAATGCTTTGGCCACTTTGTCTTCAAAGCTCCAACATCCTGATAATGCCTACATCGATCTAGTGCATATACAAAGTTGTGATCAACACTCTTATTGTAATGCAATTAAAGAAGAGATAGATGGTGAACCTTGGTTCTTTGATATCAAGCAGTACATTCAGTCAGGAGAATACCCAGCACATATTACCAATGATCAAAAAAAGACTATTAGGAGATTAGCTAGTGGATTTTTTTAAGCAGGGGAGTCTTATACAAGATAACCCCGGATCTGGAACTTTTGAGGTGTGTGGATGCAAAAGAAGCCTCGGCGATCATGGTTGAAATACACTCCAGAGTCGGTGGTCCTCTATAACGCCCCAAAATATCATCCTAATATGCCACATGGTGCCCAAGGCTACACGTAGCCTCAAGCTAACCCTTTAAGCCAAAACACTACCCTTGGGTTCCAACACAACAATATACACGCTACACTAAGGATATATATATGAGTACATAGCATATCACATCGCACATGGAACAGAATATCGTTAGACTGTACATATATGGAATGTCTATACACAAACCAACCTAACAATACACTAGTCTAACATAGCCTCTATATAGAAAAATCAATGAGCCATTGGGGCAAACCCCCAACTGACTAAACAGACCAAAGGGGTCACAAAACAACAGCATCAAAACTAGCAACTTGGTCCTCGAACCATGAGGACTCACTACTAAAGAAACGTAGATGCGGCACTCGGATATCACTATCGTGGCTGCAGCTGAGTACCTAAACCTACATCATGGTAAGAATGTAGCCCATATAGAAATATGTGGGTCAGCACAAGATATGTACTGAGTATGTGGGGGCACATGAAAAATATAAATAATATCATAAATTTTGTAAAAACGTACATACGGACAATAATGACACACCTGGCTTGAGTGACATTAAATTATACAACTCATAACATCTTAGATAAGAAATGTAGGAGAAAAACCTCATAAATCATTATAGATCATCATAGACAACTTGAATTACCACATCAACACTCGGAGTGACTCGGTATTTCAATAAACATGACTCTTATGGACAGGGGAGTTTCCTATAACCGACAACCCTACATGAGCTATGTGGAATACCAATATTTGAAACCCCCGTTAGTGGGAGCATCATACTCTTTGCCAGGGAGTACGACATTAAAACTGCAATAATCATAATCGGGCTCTCTAGCCAATAATATCATCATCAAACAACCCTATGGTGGCACATAGGTTTGGGAAAATACCAAATTTCCCTCTCGGTGCTAAGTACAACTCCTCGACAAGCTCAGAACGCGTTAGGAAATCCACCACAACATTACAAGGGTCTATCAAAAAGACCAAATCAAATCTCTTTCTATTTATCAAATCATATCAATTTGTGGATTCCTAAATCAACACATTTTAGCTCAAAACATTTTAATCTTCCTCAACATCAACAAGGTATCAATGCATTGAACCATAACTGACTCGACATTTGGACAAGGATATGAAGACTCAATACATAATATTTTCAACAATTTAACTCATCAAAACCATCCGAAAAATACAAAGACTCATTGCAACTTCAATATTAACATTTCTCAATTTTCCATCCAACTCTCATTTAAAGGGACTTGAGACATCAACCCATAGTAGGGATATAGAATTTCCAATATCAATTATAAATTCATAAGAGCATAGTGAGAAAAAATTGGTGCACATATCAAGATAAAATGAGGGAAAGAGATTGAATTACCCTCATAGAATCGAATATCGGTAAAACAAACTGGCCACTCAATGCGTTAAGTGATGCGCCGCGTCAGTCCCTACCAACATAATTCCTGGCATGACGCATCAACATCTCATTGGCCCACTATTTTGACCATCCAAACATGCCTCAAAAATCATCTGAAAAATTTGAAACTTTTTTGAGACACCCCCTTTACACCCCTGATCATGAATCAACTCAAAAATATACATCTCAGGGTCAGGAAGATCAATTTGAAAATCATGGAAATTAATAGCTCAAAAATATGACTAAGTCTTTTAACAATTAAAGAAAAAAATTTCAGGTTGTCAGCTCTCCATACATGCAACCAAGAGTGGTATTGAGGGAAGAATGCTCCGCGGTGTTACATTACAACTAAAATAAAGATTTCTGCTTGAAGCAATTACTCCTGATTTAAGGAACTAACATTTGCCATGAGTTTGCATAAACTTTATCACTTTGGCTAAACCCAACATAGAATGAATCGGTGACATATAGAAACATATTTCCTTAGAACCAAGCATGATGAGAGACATAGATTTTCATGGATCACGAACAGCACAACACATGACTTGAATACATAAATGACTGGAATACTGAGAGACATAATGTCTTCTAGTTTTGGAGATCAGATTATAAACATAAGTCCATAGAGAACTCGAACCATAGGCATAGGCATGACTTGAACAAATGTCATAAGACATTAGCAGGTGATACCAAACGGTATCTACAAGAGCACAAAATAGTCCCCAAACTCACAAAAATAGTCCGCACGGACAAGACATCAAACGAGAACAACAAACACACTAACTTGAAAAATAAGAAGATAGATAACTTAACACAAAGAAAACTTATTAGGTAGCAACTAAAGAGTGTAAAAAACTCTAAAACCTCTATAAAACAAGTTAACAAGCACCAAGTTCTTACGGGAAAACAATAGGAATGCGGTTCTCTCAAGCACTCTAGTTTCTAGCCGTTTCACAACACAAGTAGAACCTTTCATTTGTGATCTTTAAATGTTTGGTGGTCTAGTCTCTTCTTGAGAGGAAATATGATGTTCAATATTATAAGTGTTTTCAAGAATGAACTAACTAAGGAACCAATATAAAGAAACACCTCAAATAGTCTTTACAAAAAGGATGGAAAAAGGACCCCTTTGCCCTTAATGAAGGGGTGGCGGTTGTGGGCTGTTTGGGACAGCCTTGGTGTGTATTTTTGAGAACCTAAGGTCAGCCCCCACATGTCAAGACATAAAATCCCTTGGGAGAGTTCACAACAATCTCAACTGCGTCCATTTTCATAAACACACCTTAAAGTCATTATAGTTCATGATCTTGACTTTTAGTAAATGGTCTCGAGCTCGTGACACCCGTATCATCGTCTCCATCTTGAGAGGAGTTTGACCTCAAAATCATGGTTTCCTCATCTTCAATGGTATCAATCTGTGAGAGATAACATACATTGAATGTGTTGTGCACTTGGTATTTCGATGGTAAATCGATATTGCAAGCATTATTGTTGATTCTTTCAAGAACTTGGAATGAACTGTCACCTCTTGACTGCAACTTGCCCTTTATTTGGATGGGAAACCGATCTTTCCATATGTTTACCCACACCCAGTCTCTTGGCTCAAGCACAAGATGCCTTCTCCCTTTGTTGACTCGTTTGGCCACCTCTTGCATCATCTTCTCAAGCTGCAACCTCACCATCTCATACAAGATTTAAATGGCTTTGACCCTCTTGTTTCCATCTAAACTAACAACAACATCACTTGGGAAATGAGTTAGATCCTAGAGGGTTAGGGGATTGAAGTTGTAGACATATTCAAAGGGCGTGATGCCCGTACTCGAATGGATCACCCAATTGTAAGCAAATTCTATGAGAGGTAGGTGATCTTCTCAAGATGTCAACTTACCTTTATCCATGGAACATAGCATAGAACCCAAGGTTCAATTTACTACTTCCGTTTGGCCATCGGTTTGTGGGTAGCAAGACATAGAAAACAATAATTTAGTTTCGAGCCTACCCCACATTGACTTCCAAAAGTGACTAAGGAACTTAGAATCCCTATCACTTACAATGGTCCTTGGGATGCCGTGTAACTTAACAACATTTTCAATAAACAAAGAAGCTACACTAGTTGTATCTTTACTATTTTTGCAAGGAATAAAATGTACCATTTTGGAGAAACGATCAACGACAACAAAGATACTTTCCCTACCCCTATAAGTTTGGTGGAGCCCCAACACAAAATCCATAGAAATATCAAGCCACGGGCGTGATAGAGTGGGAAGCGGGGTGTATAACCCATGAGAAAGGAGCCTAGACTTAGAACTCCTACAACCCATGCATTGGCCGCAGATTTTAATAACATCTTTGCGTATCCTTGGCCAATAGAATTGCTCCTCCAATATTCCGAGAGTCTTATCAATTCCAAAGTGACCCATGAGACCACCGTCATATGCCTCCCTCACAAACAACTCTCTCTAAGAACTAGAAAGTACACACAACTGTCTCCCTCAAAATAAGAACCCATCAAACATTGCATAAGGACTAGAATCCAAGGCCTTCTTTACCTACCCATGGCTTCACTTTCCCTAAAGATAGGAGCGAAGTAAGGATCCAAGGGATACAAAGTCTTAAGGCTGTCAAACCTCATCATCTTGGATAACAAAGTGGACACAAGAACATGATTTCTAGACAATGCATCGGCTACCACATTGTCCTTCCCCCTTTTTGCATTGAATCACATAGGGAGAGGTTTCAAGAAATTTAATAAATTTGGCATGCCATTTGTTAAGTTTATCTTGTGCTCGAAGGTGCTTCAAGGATTCATGATCCGTTCGGATTACGAATTCCATGGGCCAAAGATAGTGTTGCCAATTGCCTAATTCTCTAACTAAGGTATACAACTCCAAATCATACGTAGAGTAGTTTAGAGTTGCTCCTTTGAGCTTTTCACTAAAGTAAGAAATGGGCTTTAAATCTTGTATCAAAACAGCCCCTATGCCTACTTTACTTACATCGCACTCAACTTTGAATATCTTATCAACATTAGGCAGTTGCAACAATGGTGCCGAAATGAGCATATCCTTCAAGGTCCTAAAGGCCTTAGATTGCTATTTACCCCAGTTGAAAGGTTGGTCCTTCTAGATGATTTTGGTCAAGAGGGCAGCAAGGGTACTAAATCCTTTGACAAACCTCTTATAAAAACTTGCCAATCCATGTAAGCTCCGAACTTCCCCTATGGTTTTTAGGGCTGGACAATCTTTAATGGAGGTTATCTTGGATTCGTCTACCTCCACTCCCCTCGAGCTTACAACAAATCCTAAAAACACAACTTTATCAACACCAAAGGAGCATTTTTCAATATTATCATACAACTTTTCTTTCCGAAGACATCAAACACACTCCTTAGATGTAAAACATGTCCATTAAGGGACTTACTATAAACTAAAACATCATCAAAGTACACAACCACAAACTTGCCAATAAATGGCTTCATCACATGATTCATTTGTCTAAGTTTCTTTCCTTGTCTCTACTAGTTTCTTTCAATTTGTCTCCTATACTAGTTCATAACTAAGTAACAACCTACTAAGTTGTGAACTAGTTTTTGAGTATATCTTTTGTGTCAACGTTCTTTATGGTGCTTTGCTCGTTTATAATTCGTAGTTGTTCTTGGTTCAAGTGCGTACGAAACTTCCTTGAGACTTCAAAACTGAAATCCATCACAACTCAAGAGTAGATGCATTCCTAAGCACTCAAGGATTGATAGCTAGCTTACAACATTTGAAGGGCCAAGTGGGTGAGCCAAGTGAAAAGAGTGTGTAATAGTATTTTCAGCTAATGTTTGCTCATTTTGTACGTACATTTGCAAATGGAACCACCACATGGAACCTAAAATGTCCAATGCACAAACTGTGGATCATAATGTTAGGAATGCCCTTGTATCTAATCTTGAGTCGTTGTCTCGGGATGTTGCTAGAGTGAATGCTACAGTTTAGAAGTTGGGAGTGGAAGTGGCCTCTACTAGTGGCCGAATGAAAAGGGTAAAAAGTCAACTCCCCTAAACACATCCCAAACCATTACCCCCGAAGACACACACCAAAGAATGTACCCACCAAATGTCATTCCTCAAGCCAACTATTATTCACAAGTCCAAAGCCTTAAAGGACCTAGCCATTCTCCACATCCCCAAGTCCTACATGATGGATTTGGAACCCAAATTCCACCCTTAAATCCGACTCCTCCAAAGCAAAATCAGCAAATCCAAAGACCTCCACCACTAAATGCCAATCTGCCATACCAAATTCCAAATCTCCAAAACCCACCAATGCCAGAAGAGGGATTTATGAAGGAGAACTGAAGGGAAGGGTATGGAATGTATGATGATCCTTATTTTATGGAAGATGGGATGAGAGGTAGAAGGGTAGAACCTAGGGAGAATTGGGGGCTTGAAGATAGAGGTGGCCAAGGTGCTCAGGAAAAGGATGTTGGCCTCAACACCATAAAAATAGGGCTCCCAATCTTTAAGGGAGAAAGTGATCTTGAAGAGTTTCTCGCATAGGAATCGCATGCGAGAGAGTCTTTCAAGTGAATGATCTCACGGAAGAGAAGAAGAGCTACTACGCCATTGCTCATTTTGAGGGATATACCACCACGTGGTAGGAGTATGTCAAATGTTTTGGCAACGTATTGATTCAGGGGAAACCCCCTCCTTGGTTTTGGTTAAGGTATCTTATGAGGTAAAGTTACCTTCCCGAAAGCTATCAAAATGAACTCCTTGCAAAATTGTACAACTTGAAGCAAGGAAACAAAAGCGTGGTAGCCTACTATGACGAGTTTCAACAAATCATCTTGAAACTTGATCAAAGAAGAGAGCAAGTGAGCATCGACATCATCCGGTTCAAGGTCTTCCTAATCAAGGAAATCTCTATGCACATGACACTTCATAAGTTTGAAACTATTGAAGGGATTTTTCAAGCAGCTTTAGAGATTGAACGAGAGAACAAGGAAAGGTTGGAATACAAAATCAAATCCTACCAAGAGTCCTCGGGTTGGACCAAGGATAAAGAAGTGGTTCCATCGTCTTCGGGGTGGAACAAATTCAAGCAACAAGCAGTCAAGACCTCTCCACCCATGAGCAAGAGTTCTCAACCTCCTCCTTTATGGTTTAAGGGAAAATCGAATATTTCTTCTAATGTCAAGGGATTCCAATGCTTCAAATTCCATGGATGGGGACACAAGGGTAGTGAGTGTCCTAATCGGAGAAATATAATATTGAGAAAAGGGAAATTGTATTTCTTGGGAGAAAAATTGGGACTTGAAATGGTTGAAAATGAGGAAGTCTCTTAAGATGGAGAGAGAGGGGAGGCCGAGAGGCCTAGTGATGCTAAGGAACCAATCTAAAGAAACACCTCAAATAGTCTTTACAAAAAGGATGGAAAAAGAACCTCTTTTTCCTTAATGAAGGGGTGGCGGGTGTGGGCTGTTTGGGACAGACTTGGGGTGTATTTTTGAGAACCTAAGGCTAGCCCCTACATGGCATAACGTACACACCATGAGGAGAGTTTGTAATAAGCTCAACCGCGTCCGTTTTGATAAGCACACCTTGAAGTCTTTGTAGTTCACAAGCTTAACTTCTAGTAAATGGTCTCGATCTTGTGACATCCGTATCAGCAGGATAATCTCCTATATTGAAATAGGAGGATTATGCTTGAGTAGAAATAGGTTTATCATGCTTCCTTTCCGCAACTTGTCACATGAGAACATTTGGGAACTACCTTAATTCACCATCTCCCCCTTAGATCAAAGTCACAATCCTAGACTTACGGACATATCCCCACATCAAAATCTATAGCCACAACTCTCAACATAAAAGAGACATCACCACATACTTAAACTCTAAACTCTCTCTGAAGAACTATAATATGAAGGACTAGTTTTTCTGTAAATGCTACTCTTAACTTTCCCTAGCCTCTATAGCTATAACTCTACAACTCCCATTCTCATGAGCGCACGTATCCACACTCCTTATCACAAAAGGGGGTATCAGTATATACATGAACACAAGATCCTCCAATTAATCTCTAATACAAAGACACTAAATTATTTTCTAGGGCATCCCCTTTCAGGAACACTAATTGAAATTTCTTCTAACTCCCAAATTCATCAACTTATGCTAATATTTTCATGGGCATAGACACCCACGCTTCTAAATACTTAATGCTTCATCTTCAATTTCTTAGAATACTATCATTAAACCTAAAATCATATAACCTACAACTACACAAAATCTATAAGACTATACCAAGGGTGCATAATGCCTACCTATTTTTCCTCAATTCAACTCTAAAGAGCACCATACACCAACTTCCTAGACTTCTCCAAACTACAAGATTCAAGAATTCAATCTAAGTACACAAAACACTTATACACATAAAACTTTATTTAACAACCTGCAACCTAGGGTTTAACTTATTCCTATAAACTAATGTTCTTATCCACTTAATGATTCAACCATAATTCATCGTTTTAACACTAGTCCTCATATACACATATACCTTACAATTACCACTTAAACTTTTCACAAATCATCAATCTAGGTCATTTCACACATCATACCAAGCCTACTAATTACTCCACATAACATGCATCATTAATCTTAGGCTATTATTCTCACCACTATACTCCATATCTAAACTCCACATCTAAAGTTTAAGCCTGTTGTCTATCCTCAATTATATACCATTGGTAAAGCATGCCACATACTATACTAGTCCATAAAATGTGAAATAAATCCAAATATTTCACTTCACTTAACTACTACCTACAATCACAACCTCGCCATAGCCTCATTATTACAACTCAAAATCCATTACATACCTTCTCACCTGAAGTGCTAGTTTACTACTACTAAAGAAAGGACCATCAAAAGGTAAAGTCACATGATAGGATTAGTCGATCTTAATCTTATAATATAACCCATTTCACTCTTATCAATATATTCTAATTTCTTACCTCATACTTACTTACCTAATCATACACCATAATGATCTTCAAAACTCAATAAACACTAATGAGTCTGTACCTATAACTTATTAACTAATCTACCTATTTCCATTCATAACCTATAACTGATTTCTATAACTACCATAACTATCTACTCTAGGCTCCTTCCCTAATTCGAATAGATAAAAATCATATCCAATCACTTTCTTTTTAGACTACCATACAATCTACGTATATTGCTACCACATTAGTTTATCACAATAAAATGGTAACCCACTCCTTAATCTGTGATTATAGAACTAAAAATATTTATTTACAAAAAAGTCACCCTCACTCTGACTTCTAACATTGTGACTTCATATCACCAACTTCTTGGTCAATCTCGCTACCTATAGGTCATAACATTTTAACATACACTGCTACTCAGGTGGAAATATAGTTCCAACATTATGCTACACATCATTACCCTTATGGAAGATATTTGTAATAAGAATTTTAAAACAGGACTGAATAGACTTTGTACCTCAGGCTGGAAAGCACGATTTCATCAGAATAAAGGCATACACCCAAATCAATACACCTTGAAGCACTAACGGACTCATCTCAAGTCCTTGTGCTATCTCATAAATTTATAGATAACTTAATTAGAGAAAACCACATCATTGGAGGGGCTAGACTCTTAGACTTGTATCGCCTCGACAGTGAGGCATGCCCATGGAATTAGAACAAGGAATGAATTTGGATAAATTTCCTATGGACAACTCTATAGCATGAACTACAGTATGAAAGAATAAGAAACAAGTCGTAAATTCCCAGTAGCCTCCTGATTATAAGTGTGGTGCACAACACACCCCTAAGAAAGACTCTACAAAACATGATTTGAAGACACCCTGTAACCATGAACGATGCTTTGATACCAAGTTTGTCACAACCCAAGCCAGGGCCCTAGCTGTAACAAGCATCACGAACCATGAAGGCTCGGGAACTCTTCTAAATCTGGTAATCGTGCACAATATTTACATTCTATAAGAAAATTTGCGAAAAACAATACATGATGGAACCATGGTAAATCTCATAAGTTTGAATAATTTAAAAAAAAAAAAGAAATTCTGAATACTCTAAACATGTGACAACATCTGCGAAATCTCTAACGTTACAATAACCATCATAAGTCTGAGACAAAACTGGGACAAGGCCCCAATAGACCAAAAAGAAAGAAAGAAATAATAAAATATGAAAATTAGGCCTTCCGAAATAGAAAAGGCTCACCAAATGCAACTTCTATCTGATAAATCTATGACTTAGCAGGACCTTGATTGAGCCTTAGACCCTTAAATGTAGGGGGTTAATACAATTATACTGGTTTGAAGAGCAATCCAAAATAATGAATTCATATATATATATAAAACATAGGTGAGAGAAAGTCATAAAACAATGTACATGAAGTAGTTTAAAATACATGGGCAAATCTCAAATGATCTTAAAATAATCTTGTCAATGCAATTTCATTCTTTGTATTACTTCTGAACTAGGTGGTACACCCTACATTTCTGAAAGTATCCCACAAGCTATATGGGATCTGCCCTTGACTCCACGGTCAAGCCCCAAACCCTAATTTGCCACAAGAGTTAGAGTTTCTGATTTTGATTCTGATACGCCACAAGGCACTAGGCCAGCGTATAATAATAATATACCCGTATCGGCAAAACACGATTTCAGAAAATGAATTGAGTGACCTATGCCTACTTTGGGTAACCACCTAATTTTTTTAGTGCCTATTTTTATCCTGTTCTAAATATGCATTTTTCTAAAAAAAATCTGAAATTTGAAATGAAATTTGAATTATGTTCTGACTTTTACCATGGCCTTATTTGATTTGGTATCATCACACCAAGACTTGCAAGTCGTATGTCTGAGCCATAAAGTGTCATGCATAATTCTTTTATTTAAAACAATGATTAGACCACCCAAGCATGAAAATATTGAGAGAGAATTCATATTTCGAAACACAAGTCATACCATGAAAAGAAGCTCATCTTTTCAACAATTTCAATAAGTGATGGTCAATTTCTAAAAACATTCTTGAAATTCCTTCAATTATCACTCTTAGAATTTAAATCATAGTAATATCTCTCTCTCCCACTTTCAACCATCATGAAATTCATATAAAATAAATAAGCTCTTGACTCATTCTTTAAATCATGCAATTTAGAAATTCATAACTTGAAAATCAAGTAGTGACACAATGGGAGAGGAGAAAAATTGATAATTCATGCTCTCAATTCATATTTCAAGTCTTCCACACATACATACATATATACTAGTCAAATCACTTTCAAGGGAAGGCCTCAAGACCAAAGCAATATTATCAAAGGCTTCAAAAGCATAATTATAATTGTAAATCCAAAATCTTTTTGTAAATTCATGATTTCTAAACCTTCAACATGATTAAGAAGAGTTTACTATGCCCATGTAGTTTTAAGAAAACCCCACGTACCTTAATTGTGAAGAATTACGAAGAAATTTTGAAAAGATTGGACCTTTAAGCTTGATTGCTCAAACTCTAGTTGTTTTTTCCTCTTGTGTTCTTTAAAGATGAACTAGGGATCTTAAGAGAGATTCAAACGTGACTAATAGGCTTAATTTCGTTTAAGGATGATTAGGGACGGAATTTGGGTGAGGAAATATGATTAAAGTTCCCCTATACCTTTTAGGAATTGAAATAATGCGTAAAACAACTTTATATTTGCGTTAGGTTTCGTATTGGGGCGCAGTCAATGCAACGCATCAAGATCGTGTCAGCTTACTGTCTCACACGGAAAATGCCATAACTTTGCGCTCAGTTATCAAATTTTAGCGAAATTTGTATCGTTGGAAAGATAATTCAATTATCTATAATTTGGTCAGTCTTGAGATGAAAAATTCTATGTGTATCGAAAGTTATACACATTAAAAATAGAGCATTGTAGAATCAAATATCCAAATTTGGATGAATGAATGACTCTTAGCTCAACTTTGCTCTAAGTGATTTTTATGAACACTTTTCACCTCATAATCACTTCATCCACTAGGAGAAGGATCATGGAATATGAATTTAAAAATAAATCATGGAATTTGAGCTTCACACGTATGAACGGCGGTTTGATTTCTAGCTCAAAAATATGGGGTGTTATAGCAGCTATGACTTTTCACTATTTACCCTAAAAAAGTCGGAAGGAATGGTGGTGATTCTAGTGTATATAGATGATCTTCTAATAATTGCTGACAATATAGACATGATCAATGCTGCAAAAGGTACTTTACACAAATAATTCAAGCTCAAAGATCTAGGTGAACTCAAGTATTTCTTAGGTATTAAAGTGTTAATATCTGCCAGTGGAGTGATCCTGAACTATAGAAAATATATCTTGGAGCTTATCTCTGAAATAGGGCTTCTGGTGCAAAACCAGGCCCCACTTATTAGAGACAAATGTTAAACTAACTTCAGTTGAAGTAGATGAAACAGAAGGTGTGAAAGGAGATACTTTTCTAAGAGATATAGCATCATATCAAAGGCTTGTTGGAAAGCTAATGTATGCTACAATAACAAGGCCTGATATCAGTTATGCAGTGCTGACACTAAGCCAATTCATGCAGCAACCAAAAAAATCCCACTTGGAGGCTGTAAACAGAGTGATTAGATATTTGAAAGGAACTATAGGACAAGGTATATGGCTCAAGGCACAACCTACTACAGAATTGGTTTGTTGGTGTGACTCAGATTAGGTTGCATGTCCAAACACTAGGAGGTCTATTATAGGTTATGTCATGTAGTTTGGTAGTTCATTGATATCTTGGAAGTCTAAGAAGCAGCACACTCTCTTTAGAAGCTCAGCTGAGGCACAATATAGAAGCATGGCCTCAACAATAGAAAAAATAACATGGTTGGAAGGTTTGTTCTCAGAACTGAGGGTGCCTATCACTAAGCCTATTGTCATCTTTAGTGATAGTAAATCATCTATTCAGCTAGCTGCTAACCCCATATTTCATGAGAGAACTAAACACATTGAAGTAGACTATCGCTTTATTAAAGACAAGATCAAAGAGGGATTGGTTCAGCCATGTATGCGCAAACAAGTCAACATGTTGCAGCAAACATTCTCACTAAAAGTCTCAGTCAAGATCAGCATTCATATCTCCTCAGCGAGCTTGGTATGCTCAATATTTTTCACCCTACAGCTTGAAGGGGGGTGCTAAAACTCATGAGAATACATTATCTAAATAACTACCATTCCATCAGTTAGTTAGTACTGTTACAATTGTTTGTTAGCTAGTGGATTAGGTGATCCGTTAGTTGACTTAGTTAGCCAACTGTCAAGTTGGTTAGTGAGCCAATCAAGTAGTTAGGAGGTTTTTAGGAAGCTTCTAGAACACTATGTGTTAATCACGTGAGTCTATAAATAGGAGGTGACCATACATTGTATTCAATACTTTACTTCATATAAAAACTGCATTTTCTTTAACTCAGTTCTCTTCTCTTATCTCTTGTTGAGATCAAGCTCAGCTGCAATGGCAGCAGCGTATGAACATTGTGATGTTTGAGAGATGTTTTAACAGAAATCAAACTATAGTGTCTAATAAAAGCAAAGAAATAAGAAGGTACTATGAAGAAAAGATGGAAAATAATAATTAATTACCTGGTTTTCAATGGATAAAGAAAGGAAACGATCACCCCATAGACTTAGAGAGAAGTTAGCGATGGGATGAACAATCTCTTCTTCTGCAATATGGTTAACTGTGTTATTACAAACTGCAGTTGACACCATTGCTAAATTTGATAGTATTTCTTCTTCGTTTAAGTAAGAATGTAACACTTAACTTAAATATTGAAGAAAGAAGTATGTAACACTTGCGTTGAGAGTTGATGACTTAAATGGAAGACAAAGAACAAGTATATATAGTGTGGTAAAGGGACACACAATAAATTTTCTAATATTTTTTTAGTTGTATGTAAGTTGACAGTGAGCATAGTCATCTTTTCTAAACTCAAATTTGGAGGAATATTACCTTATATAATTATTTCTTCCTTACTTTGACTATATACTTGCAAGAGTGGCAGCAGCCATTTTTAAAACTATTCAAAACTATTTGTCTCAAATAATGTCATTATAGAAGTTCAAAATTTTTATTTTATTCTTAATAGTAATTGTTCTTCAAGACTTTCAGCTTGTTGTCCTAAGACTTCATTGTTATTTTATAAATTCTTTTCCATCCATTGACAGAAATGCCAGCTACTATGTTGGTTCTAGTGGTGGTATCCCATAAGGGAGTTGAGGGATTGATTTTTCTTGTCAATGTCTTTTCAGTCGAGGTTATCATTTCGAACTTGTCTAGTGCAATTTATATCTCTTATATCATTTGCAAGCTATTTGGATTTACCCAATGTATACCCAACAAACAACATGAGCTGGTAGTTTCTTGAAAGAAATATAAATATAAAAATTGGGAATCTTTCCTTTTCAATTTATTTCATTCACAGTATATACCTTAAAGGAGTCTTGTTTAGGAGAAGAACGTTATCTTGAATTTCTATTAATTGACCAAACAATGTTACATTATTTTTTTGTTTGTTTTGATGTATTTCTGTTGTTGTCTTATTTATCATCATCCAGGATTTGTTTATTGGACTTTGGATGACACATGACCATATCTATCTTAACAGGTGAATACTGGTGATAAATCCATAAAATTTGTGTCATGGAACTGCTGAGTGCAAAGAATGTTCAATCGTTTAGCTCAATTAGGAATGAAAAATCCATTCTTCTCACTGGCTCTATTCGATCCTCTTCATTTTCTGGCAAGCCAGTTAATTTTACCAAAAGTATCATTTGGTTCACAAGCTCCATGACATATAGGTAGGCATTTGGGTAAGTACTAAAGGAGCAAGACAAGTTTAGAAAACTAATTGGAGAAGTGGTAAGATTACCGGAGGCTTTGATGTGGCTGACATCTTCCCTTCATACAAGTTTCTTCATTCTCTCAATAAGACAAAGAAAAAACTTCTAGATCAAGATGTCCACCATCATGTAGATTCAATTGTTGAGGATATCATCAACGAGCGCAAGAAGAATCTTGCAACAACTCACAAGGGTGATGACATATTAGGAGATAAAGACCTAATTGATATCCTTCTAAGAGTTAAGAAGGATAGAAGTCTTGAATTTCCTGTTAGGTTGTGGAGCCTAATTAATATGTGACGTATTGTTATATATTAATGTTCATGCAGTTCAACCTAAAGAACTCTTTCTCTAGTTTTCTTCATCCTCTCCACAGATTTAGTGTATGTGAACTACTAATCAATCCTAAAAACTGGTATCAAAGCTTGGGAGATTCATCACGATCACTGAAGATAGAAGGATCAAAGTTTGGAATCGAGAAGTTTGATAGATCCTATTTTGGTTTCTAGAAGATGCAGATCGAAGACTATCTGTACCAGAAAGATCTTTACGAACCGTTGATCGGGGTGAAGCCAGAGTCCATGAAGAAGGAGGACTAGAAACTCAAGGATCGGCAGACTCTAGGGCTGATCCAGTTGACTTTGTCAAGAAACGTGGTGTTCAACATCATTAAGAATAAAACCATATCCGATCTATTGAAGGCATTATCAAATATGTACGAAAAACCATCTACGGTGAACAAGGTATATTTGATGTATAGATTGTTCAATTTACAGATGTCTGAGAATGGATCTATTGTTGATCATATAAATGAGTTCAATATGATTGTTAGTCAACTGTGTTCTGTGGATATTAATTTTGAAGATTAAATTAAAGCACTGATTTTGATGTCATCTCTACCCGAGTATTGGGATACTGTTATTACTGCAATTAGCAGTTCCCTTAGATCTGAGAAACTGAAGTTTAATGAAATTTGAGATGTTGCTCTTAGCAAAAGCATTCGCAAATGAAAAATTGGGAAATCATCTGGTAGTTCTCTTAGTATTGACCAAAGGGGGAGAGACCAATCGAGGGGTCAAAATACACATGACAGACCAAAATTGAAGAATTGTGGAAAATCTCTAAAAAAATCCAATGTGACGTTGGAATTTTGGAGAGAGAGGACACTTTCGGACACTTTCGGATAGAGTGCAAGAAACCCAAGAAAAAGTAGAATCAGAAATTTGGAGATGATAATGATTCCGTTAATTCAGCAGAAGACATTGGGGATGCTCTAATCCTTTGTGTGGACAGCCTGGTTGAGTCCTGGATATTGGATTTGGGTGCATCTTTTCATTCATCTCTTAGCAAGGAATTGTTCCAAAACTTCAAGTCTGGAAATGTGGGAAAGGTGTATCTTGCTGACAACAAGCCATTCATGATTGAAGGAAAGGGGGATGTTTGCATAAAAACTCCAGTAGGAAACTAGTGGACATTGGAGGATGTCAGATATATTCTTGGTCTCAAGACGAATCTGATCTCTGTTGGTCAGTTGGATAGCACAGGTTACGCTGCAGAGTTTGGGAAAGGTTCATGGAAGATTGTGAAGGGTGCTATAGTTGTAGCATGTGGCACAAAATCTGGAACATTGTACACCACTGCAGGGTGTATAAACATGGTTGTTGTTGCTGAGGGTGCTTCCGGTTCATATCTGTGGCACAACAGACTTGGACACATGAGTGCCAAAGGAATGAAGATGTTGGCTGCAAAAGGAGCTTTAGAGAGGCTGAAATTTGTTGATATAGGTCTTTGTGAGAGTGGTGTTATGGGTAAACAGAAGCGAGTAAGCTTCACGAATACTGCGAGAGAGCCAAAGAAAGTGCGGCTGGAAATGATCCATATAGACTTTTGGGGACCATCTCCTGTTTCATCACTTGGTAGATCCAGATTCTATGTCACCTTCATTGATGATTTCAGCAGGAAGGTATGGGTTTACTTCTTGAAACATAAGTCAGATGTGTTTACTACTTTTAAGAGGTGGAAAGCTGAAGTTGAAAATTAGACTAGCTTGAAAATCAAATTCCTGAGGTATGATAATGGAGGAGAATATAACAAGTCAGAATTCAAACAATTTTGTGAAGTTGAGGGAATCAAATTGATGAGGACAGTTCCTAGGAAGGCAAGGCAGAATGGAGTTGCTAAAAGGATAAATAGAACATTGAATGAGCGTGCAAGGAGCATGAGGATACACTGTAGGCTGCCTAAGATATTTTGGGAAGATGCTGTGAGCACAGCTGCAACTTAATAAATAGGGGACCATTAGTTCCTCTAGGGTTCAAGAATCCTAAAGAAGAATGGACAGGAAAAGAGCTCAAGTACTCTCACTTGAGAACCTTTGGTTGCACTTCTTAAGTTCATGTTGATCCAGAGAAGAGAGATAAGCTTAATGCTAAAGCTATAAAGTGCTACTTTATAGGTTATGGTTCTGACATGTTCGGGTATAGGTTTTGGGATGACAGGAACAAGAAAATCCTAAGACATTGTGATGTGACATTTGATGAAAATGTCTTGTACAAAGACAGAGATCAAAATGTTTAAGAAACTACAAAGCAAGTGGGAGTTGAGCTTGAGTTGCTGAAGAGTACACCCAAATATGTTGCAGCAGATACTCAACGAACTCCAAAGACTATCATTGAGAAACCAAATGTGGAATAAGTGACACTTGAGCAGGATGAGAGGAGATCATCTAGGACCATTAGAGCACCAGATAGGTATTCACCATCATTACATTATCTGTTGTTGACTGATGAAGGAGAACCAGAGTCTGTTGCTGAGGATTAAATCAAGTGGGAGAAAGCCATGGATGATGATATGAGCTCACTTGAGAAGAATAACATATGGATGTTGAGTGAGTTACCTGCAGGGAAGAGGGCCTTGTTGAACAAGTGGGTGTTCAGAATCAAGGCAAAACCAGATAGCAAAAGAAGGTTCAAGGCTCAGTTGGTAGTTAAAGGATATTCATAAAGAAAAGGTATTGATTATGCTGAAATATTTTCTCCTATTGTGAAATTAACTACTATCCAAATTTTATTGAGCATTGTTGTATCGGAGAATTTGCATCTTGAACAAATGGATGTAAAGACTGTGTTTTTACATGGAGATCTGGACAAGAAAATCTATATGAAGCAGCCAGAGGGGTTTGTAGTTCCAGGAAAGGAACACATGGTCTGCAAGCTCAACGGGAGTTTTTATGGGCTGAAGCAAGCACCTAGACAGTGGTACATGAAGTTTGACTCCTTTATGAGCAAGAGTGGCTTCCGCAGGAGTGAAAAGGATCAGTGTTGCTACTTCAAGAAATACACTGATTCTTATGTATTTTTACTCTTGTATGTGGATGATATGTTGATTGTAGGATCCAGTATAAAGGAGATAAACTCTCTGAAGGCAAGCCTATCTTCTGAGTTTGAGATAAAAGATTTAGGTGTAGTGAAGCAGATTCTTGGGATGAGTATTTCTCGGGATAGATCTGCTGGCACTTTGAATCTATCCCAAGAGCAGTACGTTGAGAAGGTGATGACCATATTCAGAGTTAATGATTCTAAACCTAGGACTACTCCATTGTCAAATGACATAAAATTGTCAAAGGAGAAGTCACCGAAGACAGCTCAGCAGCGGGAACATATGGCACTTGTTCCGTATGCTTCTGCAGTTGGGAGTCTGATGTATGATATGTTCTGCACTAGACCTGACATAGCACATGGAGTGGGAGTTGTTAGCAGGTATATAGCAAACCCCAAAAGAGCATTGGGAAGCTGTGAAGTGGCTTCTAAGATATCTGAAAGGTACATCCAGTACTTTATTTTGTTTTAGCAGTGGTGAAGTGATTCTGCAGGGTTTTGTTGATGCTGATCTTAGTGGGGATGTGGACTCAAGCATGAGCACTTCCGAATATATTTACACCGTAGGTGGTATAATAGTGAGTTGGATGTCCAAGCTTCAAAAGTATGTTTCTCTTTCATCTACTGAGGCTAAGTATGTGGCAATAGATGAAGCTGGAAAGGAGATGATATGGCTAGTAGATTATCTAGAAGAACTGGGCAAGAAGCAGCTTAAGAAGATTCTTTACATAGATAGCCAGAGTTCCATAAGTTGGTGAAGAACCTGGTCTATCATTCGAAGACGGAGCACATTAGAAGACGGTAGCATTTCACTCGCAGGGCAGTGGAAGAAGGATATATGTGTTTGGAAAAGATAGAGAGTGCAAAGAATCCAGAAGACATGTTGACTAAATGTGTTGATGTTGGTAAACTAAGGTTGTGCAAAACCTTAGTTGGCTTTCTGTAGTTGTGCCTACAGATGTTCCGGTGTGGCAAACATATTGATGATGGAGGAATATTTTTTATTTTTTTTTGAGAATGTAATTCTTGGATGACGGAATCAGTCTCTAAGTTGGAGAATTGTTAGGTTGTGGAGCCTGATTAATATGTGACGTACTATTTATTCTCATTCTCTGTATAATTTTACATACTCCAAGTCATTAATATAAATAGTCTGTCCGCCGTGGAGGTTACCCACGGGTGTTACCACGAAATTAATTCTCTCTCTCTCCTAAAGAACTCTCTCTCTAATTTTCTTCATCCTCTCCACAGATTCAGTGTGTGAACTGCTAATCGACCCTAAAATTTCCCATTACCAACAACAATATCAAATCTATTATTATTGTAAGTATTGAATAATATCCATGTTCTTACTTACTTAACATATAGTCCTTCAATATCCTTTGCCATAGCTAAAATATTAATCAGAAAATATTTCTAGTTAGGAATACTAAACTTTTGGTGTGTAAGAATGAGATTTCCATTAAGTCTGGCGTAAAAGTCAGGTGGTCAAAATAGATGATGAAAGAGAAGGTGCGGTAGTCACATTATACAATGAACATAGCTTGTGTGCTTTTGATATATTAACTTGGCCATAAATTGCAGGACATTCTTGGTGCTGGAACAGCGACTTCACCAACAACGACTGTCTGGGCTATGGCTGAAATGATGAAAAATCCAAGTGTATTTTTTAAAGCTCAAGCAGAAGTGCGAGAAGCCTTTAAAGACAATGTAACATTCGATGTAGAAGAGCTAAAATACTTAAAGCTAGTTGTTAAAGAAACTCTACGACTTCATCCACCAGTTCAACTTTTTACCCGAAGAGAATGCATTGTAGAGACCAACTTAAACGACTATACTATTCCACTAAAAACCAAGGTCATGGTTAATGTTTGGGCAATCGGAAGAGATCCAAAATATTAGAATGACTCAGAAAGCTTTAAGCCAGAGAGATTTGAGCAGTGCTCTGTGGACTTTAATGGTAATAATTTTGAGTATCTTCCCTTTGGTAGTGGAAGGAGGATTTGTCCCGGGATATCATTTGGTTTAGCTAATGTTTATTTGTCATTGGCTCAATTACTTTATCACTTCCATTGGAAACTCCCTAGAGGAATGGAGCCAAGAGATTTGGACTTGGCTGAATCGGCTGGAGTAACTTCCTCCCTGAAAAATGACCTTTACTTGATTGCCAATCCTTATCAACCTTAATGGCATCAACGTTTTAGAGTTCGATTGTCATCCTTACTCTTGTGGCATCTTCCTTCTGGGTTTTTCTAGTGCATATTTCTTTTATCAAAAGAGAATGTATAATGGCAGTAAGCCTGAGATCTAGTCTGCTGAATAACATTTTTAATTTGTTCATTTTATATAACACCAACTTCTTGGTTGATTCTTCAAAATTCAGTTGTTTATGCTTGATTTGCCATTGTTTTTGATTGCCACTCAATTTTTGGTGATGCTTCAAAGTTTAGTTGCACATGCTCTGATTTAATTGCAAATAATGCGATATGTTGAAACAAATACATTTCTATTTTTCAGCAACTTGAAATTCAATAGACTTTTGACAAAACAAATAAAAAAGTAAATAAAATTCAATAGGTCAAAACATGAATATTTGTAGTTGCCACCTTGAAATTATGTTAGGACTGAAATAATCAGGTTTCATGAGGTAGTTAGCAAAGAAAACCTCAAAAAACGCCAAATAAAAGGACAAACAAGAAATTCACCAAAAGAGACACGAAAACGTAGCTCGATCCAATCGACCTGCATCCACAAAAGGAGAGCAATCCACTATATAAAAAACAGTACAAACTGTCAAGAGAGACAATTCTCTCAAAATAAAAAGAGGTTCACACAAGTGATATCGTAATACTTGTATCTCACAAATTCTCCCCCCCCCCCCACCCCCCCCCGTCAAATAAAACTCTCAAACTCCTAGGACTACATTGTGGATGTTACCAAGCTTGAAGAAAGGAGCTTTTATTTATAGAGTCTATAAACTTTACTATAAGAACATTAATTAGCGAAATATGGAGAATATATTTTTCCTTTCCGGGAAAACTCAATTATGGTAAAAAAAAAAAAAAAAAAAAAAGTCAAGACAAACACTAACAAGGCCTTTCTTGAATGTTGTGGCAATTTTTATTGATGTGTAGTATATTGACTAATCTTCTCTAGCATATAAGGTTCGTGGCTCTTCATTTATTTAAGGATTTAAATTAAACACATAAATGAATATGCTCAAATATGTCGTCGTACTCTTAGAAAAGACCATTCATGTCATTGTTGTTCAATAAAGTACCCATTTATGCCATAATATGCCTCGAGCCAAGGGCCTGGACGTGACATGCACCTGCTACTATTACTAGTACGCGTGAACATTCTATCATAACACATGAGAATACAACCAACATGAAATAATATAACTGAAACAATATGAGACTGAAATAATATTTCTTATAGGAAAAATATTTTCATCAAGATTTATTAACACCACTGAATATTATACAATACTAATAGTCATGATAAAGACTACAAATTACAAAGTTTGTTTGACAAAAACACCAGTCCGTGAAACCACTAATAAGTTCCAATACTAAAAGGAAAGAAAATAAAAGGAATTCATCATATCTCATCCAGCATCCTGGTAGGAAAGAGGCTCACCAAAGGAAGAAGATAGAGATCCTAAAGAGGTGCCTGACCGCAGACTTAAGAGCCAAAACCTACATCATGAAACAATGTAGCACCAAAGACGGTCAATACATGGTATGTATTGGTATGCAAAATGATTTCAGGGGGGTAGTTCATCAAGAGATGAAAAATAACAATAAAATTCAAATGTAAGTGGAGACAACTGGAAACGGACAAGAATATAAACTAAATTTATAATTGACCAAGTAAGGCAGATTTAATTCCTTTGATTATTTGTGGGAGAAAGTAGTGAACCGTCATAAACCACCATGTGGGCGCATGAAGTTTGATCTCAGCCTAATCAGCTAAGCCATCCTATACCTTATCAGTCATGGAACATGACATGACATAATTTGCTAGCAAGTATCTATGGTTAGCCCCTTTTTGGGATACGAGAAAAAAAAGATTCATCCAACTGGTGGAATAATCTCTATCTTATGTTGGAAAATATAGTTTCGAACATTTGTTATTTAAACTTATGCCTTCACGATCAGCTAACTAACTCCCTTAAGTTCATAATGTTATGTGTTTATTTTCTTAGTTCATGATCAAAATATTTGTTTTGTTAGGCTCATATTCATAGTTTAGCCTTGTTAGGCTCATATTCATAGCTTAGCCTTTTTTTGGCTCATAGTCATGGAATCCCACTTAAGGGATCAATTGAGGGTTAACCATAATAGGTTCATAAATCATGAGTTAACATCCATATTGGAGAGGCATGATAGGTAATTTCATGGTTAAATGTGATATAATTCATGAGCATGACTGGAAGCATTCTTGTAAAATTATTCATATAAATATTATTATCTATTAGGTCAATGGAAAATTCCTGAGAAGTTGGTACTATTATACTAAGAATTGAAAATTCATAATGTATAGTTCACAATGCAAAGAGTTTTACGAATGTTGTAGGAAGGTGACCTTCTTCTGGATTATGGAACAAGAATTATACTTTAAGAGTTCCATAAATTATATCTTATAACTTTAATAGAAACATTCACATGATCGTATGACTGAAATTTTGACATGGAAGATTGGGCTAAGATATAGTATGACAAATCATCTAATGCCTGAGATTCTGGAAAATAGATTAACATGAGATCCCAGTAGAAGATAAAGTAGTTATTAACAACAAAAAAAGAACTCAAACTCCCAATCTAAGAATCTGATGATGTCAATATGGGGAGTTATAATTTCAAAGAGTTATTTAACAGGAAAGTAGGTCAATATTTTTCAAAAACAATAAGAAAATTATACAATGCAACTGATGAAGCAGTCATACAACTAGTGCAACAATTATACGACCAGTGCAATAGTCATACAATCAGTACAAATAGTTATTCAAATGTTTATAGAGCTACAATTGGTTCAGACCTAATCAACAATTAAAAGGATGGAAGATGATGAACAAAGAAAAATGTTATTTTTATTTTCTTAACCAAAATATCTAAAACATATTTATGCATTTAGTTGAGGGATAGGAGTATGAGAGTTTCTTCGATCCTAGTTTATCTTGAATAAATTGAATTGGTGAACATGAAATTTGAAGAATACATAAAAATAGTAGTCTTACATACCACAAGTCGTTGAAGAAATTTAGATCGCAAAGAGGAAATCAAACTTTATTTCTTGAACCACTTTTCTGGAGCTTCTTAGGAGTATGAGATCCAGAGGAGGAATTAGGATAATTGTTGATGAATATCGTATGAAAAACTGATGGGAAAAATTTATTATGATTCGGACAGAATAAGCAAATCACAAGTAAAATAAAACAAGAACAACACACAGATTTACGTGGAAACCCTTGTGGGAAAAATCACAGGCAGAGGCAAAGGAGGTTTCACTATAATGGAGAGAGAGTACAATGTGGAGAAGGCTGAATTTTCTGAATAATGAAACTAACGCACTAAATTGCAATTATATAGTACGTGTGTACAAATAGACCCTAGGCCCAAAAACATAAAGGTCCATACCGCAGGGGCTTTGCCCCGCACCAACATCGGGATCAGTGCTGGGCTCCGGGACTATGCTATCACCACAGACCCTATTGAAAATCACAAACATAGGTATCACCATGAAACTTTCAAGGATGAATCAACAAAATTTGGGTCACAACTCTAACAATGTCCACCTTGACAAGAATTCTAATTCAGAACTCAAATCCATTTCAAGAAAAACTCTCTACCTCTTCCACAAAATCCCCTAAGGGCACATCTTAACAGCTAACACCAACCAAGTCCAAGAAATGCTCAAACTTGGCACATGGTAGTGTCTTGGCCATCATATCAACAGGGTTAGCATGGGTACTAATCTTGCTTACCACAATATCACCACGAGCAATAATTTCACGCATAAAATAATATCGAACATCGATGTGCTTTGTCCTCTCATGAAACATCTAATATTTTTGTAAGGAAGATAGCACTCTGACTGTCGCAAAATACTGTAGTAATTTGTAAGCCTTTTCTAAGTTCACTGAACAAACTGTTTAACCAAATAACTTCATTAAAAGACTCCATAATAGTCATGTACACTACCCAGTAGTTGACAAAGCAACCGTAGTCTGTAAGGTAAATTTTCAATTGATAGAAAACCACCAATGGTGAAAACATAGCCTATAAGGGATCTTCTTTTATCATGGTCTCCTGCAAAATCAGAATCAACATACCCGATTACTCTACCACTATTTCTCCCAAACTACAAACAAACATCAGCAGATCCATGCAAGTATCTAAAAATCCATTGAACTACTTTCCATTGTTCTTTGCTAGGATTTGCCATGTATCTGCTAACTACACTGATGACATAAGATAAATTTGGTCAGAAACACACCAACGCATACATAAGAGACCCGATGGAACTTGAGTATGGAACTCAAGACATATAGTCACTCTCATTATCTGTATTTGTAGATAACATGGCCGAGATTTTAAAGTGAGCTGCCAATGGAGTACCTACAGGCTTGTCATTTTGCACATTGAACCTGTGAAGAACTTTCTCAATATACCTTTTCTGACTCAAATATAACTTAAACTTATGTCTATCCCTCATAATTTCCATGACATGAATCTTCTTTGTTGCTCCTAGATCCTTTATCTCAAACTCCTTGCTGAGATAGGCTTTGACTTTTATTATCTCTCTCATATCCTTTGCTACAATCAATATATCATCAATATATAAGAGAAGATACATGAACGAACTATCAATATAGCAGGTATGTTGTTGATTCATGTCACTATGCTCATCGGGGGGCGAAGCACTAGAATCGGAAGCAGCCCAAAAAATGGCAGTTTCATCAAACACAACATACCTGCTAATTATAACCTTTCTATTTTTTGGACACCAGTACTTATAAACTTTAACACCAGGCTTATAACCCATAAATAAGCATTTGACAGATGTAGCTTCCAAATTTCCATTATCAACATGAGCATAAGTAGGACATCCAAATATCCTCAAATCAGAATAAATAGCAGGAGTACCAGACCATACCTCTTGTGGATTTTTTTATCAATCGCGATTGAGGGATAGCAGTTAATAAGAAGACAAGTTGTGAAAGCAGCTTCGGCCCAAAAAGACTTGGGTAAACCAGCATTAGAGAGCATACAATGCACCTTCTCCATTATAGTCCTATTCATTCATTCATTCAGCCACACCATTCTGCTGCAGAGTATGATGAACTGTCAAGTGTCTCATAATTCCATCTAACTTTCACAGAGCATTAAATTCATTTGAATAAAACTCTAAACCATTATCAGTCCAAAGGCGTTTTACCTGCTTCCCTATTTTCTTTTCAATCATAATCTTCCACTTTTTGAAATTAAGTAACACATCATTCTTTTTCTTCAGGAAGAACACCCAAACTTTTCTGGAATAGTCATCAATAATAGTCAATAGGTAATTAGCACCTCCTCTAGAAGGTACTCTAGATGGACCTCAGAGATCAGAATGAATGTAATCAAGTGTGCCTTTAGTTGAGTGGATGCTTTTAGTAAATCTGATTCTCTTCTGCTTCCCAAAAATACAGTGCTCATAGAACTCTAATTTGGTAATACTCTAGCCATCAAGAAGTCCTCTCTTAATTAGTTCAGCCATCCCATTTTCACTCATATTCCTATGCCAAAGTTTAGCAAAGTCACTTTCTGATAGAGGGGGGTAGAAATAGCTACATCATCTGTAATCGTAGAGCCTTGAAAGACATATAAATTTGCAAACTTTCTCTGTCCCTTTATCACAACAAGATCACCTTTAGTTACCTTCAGGACTCTACCTTCACTAGTGTACCCATATTTATTTGAATCAAGGGTACTCAAGGAAATAACATTTCTTTTCAGGTTTGGGACATACCGCACATCACCAAGTTTCCTCACAACCCCATCAAACATCTTAATTCTAGTTGTTCTAATACCAGCTATCTTACAAAGTATGTTATTTCACATCAACACAACACCTTTAGAGGTTGTTTCATATGTTGTAAACCAATCTCGATTGTGACACATATGAAACGTGCAAGCTGTATCAAGAATCCAATCCTCACATGGTTTGAAGTTACCATCAAAAACTACCAAGAGTTCTCCATCACCACCACCATCTTCAACAAAACTAGCTTCACCAAACTTCTCTGGTTGGTTTTCCTTCGGTGTTGGATCTTTTCTTTTCTCTTTATTTTGTAACTTCCAACACTCGAATTTGATATGGCCTTTCTTCTCGTAGTAATTACAGGTTTTTTTTTGTTTTAAAATTTTGATCTATTCCTATCATCAACCCCAAAATTCCTCTCACAATTTCTTTCTCAAACAATGAGACTATCTCCTTAAGTCTCCAACCTATTCACAAGATGCTTCATCTTCTCCTTAGAGAACAACATATCATAGACTTTATCTACCGTCAAGGTATCACGACTATATAAAATCGTATACCTAAAGTTCATGTATGATGTACGCAGTGAACACGACAAAATCAACCCTAGATCTTCCTTATTGTACTCAACCTCCAGAGTCTCTAAATCAGAGATGATTTCTTTAAATACAGATAGGTAATCCTCTAAGGATGCACCCTCAAACATGCGATGGGAATAAAGTCATTATTTGAGATGCAACTTACTTGTTAGGCTCTTTGTCATACACAAGGATCCCAGTTTTAACCACAACACAAAGGCAGTGGTCTCCTTCAAAACATCCTGTAAAATTTGATTGGATAAATGAAGGTGGATCTGAGATAGAAACTTCCGATCCTTACATTGTTTATTATCATATATCCACGATAAGGGCATGTGATCAAAACCTAACAGAACATCATTTAAATCCATCCACGCGAGCACAGCCTACATCTTAACCTTCCATAATGAAAATTTGGTATTGTGATCCAACAATAGAATATCATACTTAATAGTTACCATCCCCAAGAAAACAATCAAAATAGGCTCTGATACCAGTTTTTTATTATTCTAACAGAATAAGCAAACCATAAGTAAAGGAAAATAAGAACAATACAAATTTATGTGGAAACTCTTGAGGGAAAAACCATGCGCAGAGATAAAGGAGGTTTCACTATAATGGAGAGAGAGTACAATGTGAAGAAGGCTGAATTTCCTAAATAATAAAAATAACCCATTATATCTTACTTATATAGTACATGCGTACAAATAGGTCCTAGGCCCAAAAATATAAAGGTCCATACTGCAGGGGCTTCTCTCCTGCACCCCTGTCGGGATCAATCCTAGGCTCTGGTACTACGCTACCACCACAGACCCTACTGAAAATCACAAACATAGGTTGCACTGCAAGACTTTCAAGGCCAAACCAATAAAATTTGGGTCACAAGTCTAACAAAAGAAATAAAAATGATGGAGAAAGTGACATTTTTAATGTGTAAACTTGAGGAAAATAGTGGGACTTTTAACGTAGAAAACTGATAGAAAGAGGAATTAAAATATATTAGGGGTTATGGGAAAAGGAAAGGATGAAATAACCATCCAAAAATGTGAAAGGTTGAGAAGAAAATAGAAAGTTCTCATCTGGTATATGGCTATTATGATTACTCTTAGTAAATCACACAACTTTTTACTCAGGACTCAAATTGATGAGACGTTGGCGGTGTTGGAAATGAGACTCAAAAAGCTTTAATTTGATAGGTAATGGGTCACCTAACTCTAATAATTCTAGGAGTGAGCATGTTTAAATTTGATCTATGTATGAACTTGTACGAAAACTTAATCATTAAAGGACCTTTATAAATTATACTCAAATGTATTTTAGAGATTTTTTTATGCCCTTAATTCATATCTAATATCCCTATGATACTTTAAACATGACCTTTATACTTAGATACAATAAATTTTCTAGATTCAGGTCTAAGTACATATGAAGAGAGGTCCAATTTTTTTTTGTTCGAAAGTTCAAGGTGTTACATTATATTTTTTAACATAAAATACAGATGGTTTTTTCTATGCCATATTTCTCATGCAACCTTTTATTTGAGGTCCAGGTCATTAAAATTAACTCACCTCACCCTTTACCCATTTAAAATTAAACCCTGGATCCATTAATGTTTACCAACATATCCTGACCTATCAAATAAAACCTAAGACTCAAACCCGACTATAATGTTGATCTCAACTTGATACTCAATACCCGACCCTGAACCTAACCTAAAACTCAACCTCGACACAAAATTTGAGCCTCGACCCCACCAAGCCACAACTCAAGACCCTAACTTAGCATGTAATAACTTGGCAGATGATCTGCAACTTGTGCCCTAGAGGCAAAACTTAATGCAACAAACGAACAAGTCATGTCCCATGGCCAAGCGTTGATACTAGATTAGTATGTGATGATTTGGTGGATAATTTATTAGTCTTGCCCAAGAGGCAAGATTTTTAGACCTCAAAGGAACAAGTTATTCCTCATGGGCAAGAGTTGACACTAGTTTATTCTGCAATGATTCAACAAATGATCTACAACACTTGCCCTAGAGGCTAGACTTAGACATCAAAGGTGGTTCAACTCATAATATTTTCAAAGAACATTCTTCCTCTACCATAAAAAATATGTTTATAGGAATATTACAATCTTACAACCATACAAGAATCAATCTTCTAGACCAAAAACTAAAATACTATAAGCCAAGAACAAAAGCAATAAACATTAAAAACTACAAAAAGAAAAGCACGGGAGGGTATTCAATTGCGAGTAGAAAATAAGATGATACCAATCAATAAAACCAAGCATCTAACTAAATAAATAACAGTGGAGAACCAACTACTGAGGAGGAGGAGATGACCCTTGGATTACAAGGTCTAAACTATTTCTTATTTTATGCCATTTAATCTAGGACAAATGTGATTGAAAATTTCACAATGATCAAAATACTCATATAGCAGTTGCACATAATTAATGATAAGACAGCCCCCATAGGAATAAGTTATACCTCATGGGCATGAATTGGCCCTGCCACATTGTTTACTAATTTAGAAGATACTCAATAACTCTTGCCTCAGGGGCAAGACTTGCAACAAGGAAAGAAAAAAAATATTCTTCGATAATAAAACATAAATATACAAAGATACCAGCAAATGAATCAGTAGCAATTCTACATTGTATATTTCACATTATCGTATCAAAAATAGCTGATTCAATTTAAAAAGACTGTTTAAACTTTACATAATTGTATAAAAATAGCTAAAAATCCTTAATGTTCACTGAATTTCAATAACTACAAAACTAAAAATAGCTAAAATTCCTTCATGTGCAGTGAGTTTCAATAACTACAAAACTAAACTACTACTCGTGGTGCATCCTCTTCCTTTTTTCCTTTTCAAATAATCTGCCAACTTTTTCTGTAGTGTTGTATTTTATACCTACTAGTTTTCTCTTTCCATAATCCCACAACAAAGCTCCATACCTTATGTGAACATGATTAATGTCAATCTCTTTAGGAATATCTATACCATGAATGACATATTCAGCAAACGCACAAACAAATGCTCCACAATCACTGTGATACAAAAGAAATATATTGTGTGAATATATGGAAAACAACAAAAAAAGAAGTAAAATTAACATTTAAAAAATGATTACAATGATATACCATTGAGTTTGTTGTGGCAGCTCATCAACCATTTTTATCGGCAAAGTGTCATTTTCCAATTTGGCAATGCCCTTCTCAAGATAGAAATTGACCTTTTTTAGAAATTATGGTATCAATATTTTTTAAGGCAACATCACTCTTTGAACAACTTTATCACTGTCCTGGTACGGTTGGAGTCATATATATATATGCACCAATCAGTAAAGTCAAAAACTCCCAAAATCCAGTGTCTAAGTTTAGATTTTTCCCGTGGAACATAAACTGAAAATCACACATAGTCAACCTTGTTCCATTGTACGTTTGCATCACAATAGAAGCCTCTGATATACTCCTCAACCTCATGTTTCTCGGGGATGGAAGAAAAATCATTCCCATTTTTCACAAAATCGTGATAAAGAGTATCAATCTTGCTTCTAAATACAAAATTAGTTGTAGTGAACTTCACAACAATATTAGGTTCATATTTTGCCTTCTTCCTCATATGGTAGAATATTGTGTCCAAACTCTGCAACAAAATAATACGGCTCATAATCCCATCTAAACAAGTATCAAGATGAGTCTTAATAGAAAATGTCACTCTCTACATGAAAATTGAAAAAAAAAAAAAAAAGATTACTAAATTAAGTTACAAAATCAACATTAAATTATGTTTTAATAGTAAAATAATAAATTCTAATGATTTTGATATCTATTAAATCATCATGGATCAATTCACCAGATCTACCTATTTTTCATATTTAGATGTCTTACACTGTAGAGAGATTGGCACATATCTATATTGGAGAGGTGGTTCACCTCTCGAATAATGTAATGTAAGCACCCATACCATGTTACAATAATGTATGTGTATAGAAATAATGTCCTGATTGTGCAAATAAATTTTGCACGGTATACCTTTTTCATCTGTGAAACTAAAGTAGTAACCTTCTTGCTACAGTACATACATAAGTAAGACGACCTTATAGTATAGTTTACTGATGATATACATGATTATATTGTTTCATTAATATACAGGCATCAAAATCAAGTAACCAGGAAGAAGGGTGGGCAGTGTACCGTGTGTTCAAGAACAAGAATTACCATAAGGCTCTTGATAGTCCTCAGAACTCATCAGCAGCACTCTCCAGAAGTACAATTATTCAGAAATCAAACGATGGTGATGTTCTTGATCAAATACTAATGTACATGAGAAGGTCGTCATGCAAACAACAAGACTTTGAAAAAAAACACAACAAAAATCCCTATTCCACATGAAATGCACTATTCTTGATCTTCCACATGTTGTTGCAAACATGTCACAGACTAAAAATTTAAGCTTTGTAGGAGGGGGTATGTTATAGTCTATTCCCCATGCTGATGCTATTTTGCTTAAGGTATGCACAAAAGTTTTATTCTTAACATGTCTTTCAAAGTTCTATTTTGCTTTATGCTAAAGGTATTCAAAATAGAAAAAGTAAAAACATAAAAAGCTAACGCAATTCAACATCTACTATATAGAAATCAAATACGATTTTGATCTTGTATATATAGTGTAATTTTCTAATTAACTCTTGCAGTGCTGAGTATTTCTAGTTTGTATAGTAGAGGCTACAGGTCACTGATTATGATGTTTGAGAAAATATGATTTTTAGCAACTAGTTAACATAATTGGAGTGACGAAGATTGTGTGAAGATCGTATAACGATGAAGTAAGAAAAGGAAAGGTCCTTATCATTGACATGGTATTGAATAGAGATGAAGATGAAGCAGACATGACTGAATTGAAGATCCTTTTTGATGAACTGATGATGGTGCTTCTTGCCTGGGGGAGGGGGGGGAGCAGAGAACTGAGAAAAAAATGGAAAAGGCTATTCCTTGAGTCTGACTTTATGAGCTACAAGATTATTCTTTTTCTTTGTCTAAGATCCCTCATTCAAATTTTCCCTTAAAATTTATACACTCATGGGTCATTTAGTAGGGTGCACTAGTAATGTTGACATTATCTTTTATTGACAGTTTAATTTTTTATATTTAACAAATATGTTGTGTTAGAATAAGAATGGTATTTAATAGGGCTTATTTGAATAAGAATAGTACTCATGTTGTTAATGCCGTGATTTCTATGTATTAAACTCGTAGGAGTACTAAATATGCTGCATAATTACATGTACTACTTATACATAGGATTAAATAAGTAGAAACGATTAAGTCTTTCTATCAAATGATTGACTTTAATAGAAATTCATAAAGTCTTTAATTAAAAACTGAACTACCGAAAGCAACTACGATGGGATAACAAATCAAAACAACAATCTGCATTTCAACAACAATAAAAGATCTAGTGTAATCCCACAAGTGCGGAAATCAAAATAAAAATGTGCATTTCATCAAAAGTAATCGAACCATCATCCAAGAGGCAAAATAAAGATATCCACATTGCAAAGGCCTATTACAAGACCTCCAACTTGATACAATAGAAATTACATAGTACTATTAGAAATTATCAAAGATCTCAAATCTAGTAGCACATAACTTTTTTGGTTCAATTGGTAATAGGGTATTACAAGATGGAAAACCAAACCCTCACCAACAAGGTCAAAGTTTCGTCAACCAACCAACTGAGCTGCTTGGTTTCCTGGTAGCACAAAATTTAGGTAAACCAGCTAAGCTACTAAGATTTCCCAATAGCATAAAGTTCAAATAGTCAATCAACCGAGCTACTAAGATTTTTAGAAACATAAAACTTTTAATTTCAATCAAGATTTACTTTTTCCATGAAATCAAGAATGTGGGATTATTCAAAATTCACTTAGTAACACACAACTAACAAAATTGAAACTTCTTAACTATACAGCCACCAATCTGACAAATCCCTAAACATAACTTCCAAAAATACAACAATTTTGTATTATGAGTTAAAAACTTAAACGTAAACAACATAAAGAGATTTAAATGCCTAATTCAAAAATAACGCACCAAAAAAAAAGATAAAATACATATAAATGACAAACTGAATTTAATAGCAACTTACATCAACAATGATGTCAATTAAATTTGAAGGCAAAAGTCCCAAAGAGTTGAAAGCAACATCCATCGAGAGGCGCTCTATTTCTTCATCAGAAGCAACATCCATTTTTTCTGTTAATGAGGTTTGAAATTTTGAGAGAAATCGGATGAAGGGGGAGAGGAGCAAGAGAAAGGGTTTTGAGAAATGAGGAAAAAAGTTGAACGAGAAGGAATAACTGACGTCTATTTTGGGAAGAAAAAGAGAAATTTAAAAAATGAGAAATTTAAAAAATTCTAAATAAAGTTTAAAGATAAATAAATTTTAAAAAGGGAAAAAATGAAAAAATAACAATGATTGGAAAGAAAGGAAAAGAGAAAAAAAATAAAGATTGAGACAAATAAATTAAAACATGAAAATAAAGTTAAAGGAAAAACAAAAATTAAAAATAATAAAAATCACAATAATAAAATTTAAAGGAAAAAAAAAAGAGTGAAAAAAAAATAGAATGATAAAAGTAAAGGAAAAATTAAAAAGTGAAAATAATAAAATATAAAATTTGAGAAATAAATGAGTATGGAAAGGTTATAAATATATTTGAGGTATGGAGGGGCAAAATGGTACTTTTAGTATATTAAAAAGTAAGAAAGGTTATTCTTCAAATACATTCTTATTTAGGATCAAATATCTAAAGTTACCCATATTTGAGTCTATGGCATGCAATTTCCTGATCTGGGACCTAATAAGCCTAGACTCAATACTCAAGTCAACCCATCCCCTATCTTAAGATCTTAGATAGGCCCAACTTGGGACCCAAGATCTAATTAAGCCCAAGACTCGATCCAAGATCTAAATTGGCTTATAACCTAACTTTTAATCGAGTCCCGAGACCCGAACGATACTCGAGATTTTAGCCCTGGCCCTAATTTAAGACCCTACCCCGACCTAGATGTGGGACTTAAGGGACTCGATTTGGAACCCAAGATTCGATCCTACTGGATGGATGAAAAATATTTGTTCAAAACGTGTGATTTATTAACGAAGACAGAAAGCTGATTGAAATTAAGAAATAAACTGGGTGATCAGTTTGCAGCACGGGTTGCCAACAACCCTTTTTGATTTGAAAAAAAATGGGCAACGTTTTGATTTTTTGACTTTCGAAAAGTGCCTTTCCACTCCGGCCTCGTTTAAAATACTTATCCTATACATGTTAATGCTAAAATACAATCCTCAGTAATGGTGGTAGCATGAGTAACTATGGTGTCAAATTATTTAATCCAAAAAAGAACAAAGGTGTCAAATTATGTCGTAAATTCTCGCTTTTATTATATGAAGGATAACGTCCTGTCCATAGTTAATTAAGTCAAATTAGGTGGCCAGAAAGAAGAAAATAGGAACCTTATACATTTTTTAAAACTTTTTTTGGCATTTAAAAATAAATTAGTTATTCCTTAGCAATAGGTTATGCATTTGGTATGGCATGTATGTACGTGATTAGATAGCAATAAAATATAGTGACAAATGAATTAAGCTATTTTGAAGGAGGATACAGGAATAGCTATTTTGAAGTCAAAACTATTTTTTTTCCAACAATAGTGACAAATGAATTACTCTATTTATTCAGTTGGTTTGTTATTAATTAGTTTATAATAGATGTTGAATTTAGCTAGAAGTTTTATCGTATTCAAGTTAAGTCTAATTCATATATTTACATTGCTTTCACATTCAACAGGCCCAATAACTTTCTTGCACTTTTTCTTCACGCCTAATAATTAGATTCATGGGTGTTATGTTTTGTCTTTCCAAGGAATCAAAGTTGACAGAATGTCTTTGATGGCTATTGCTCAATTTATATTATAGTGTAAGATAAATGGCACATAACATGTAGTTTAGTTCCTCACATATCTCAAACTTTAAAAGTTTCAAGTTCAACACTCGATAACCAACTATCAAAGAAAGATTAGTTCCTCACATACATCATATTGAGAGCCAAGAATGTCTTCCATACGTAGTAACCATTGCTCATATTTTTCTTTGGTGAGATGGGGGCACTGAAATGACAGTGGACCATTGTTTGCCATGACTATAATACCACGTCGTTAGAAAATAATATCCACATGAACAATATTCATGACAGATAAAAAGAACAAGAGAGTAACAAGACACCAAGATTTTTAAGTGTGAAAAATATAATACTCGAAATATGTCAGATAAAATCATTCTAGTGAGAAATTGAAAACTTGATAATCTCAACATACCACAATAAACTTAAAAGAGAAACACTGTTGTATCTCACACACTTTCACTATAATAAAAAGAACTTTACAAACTTGATTTCGTTAAGGTTGATAAGGAGTGGCAATCAAATAAAGGTCACTTGTTCTGGTGGCAGTGGCTCCACTTGATTCACTCACGTCCAAGTCTCTTGGCTCCATTCCAGTAGGGAGTTTCCAATCGAAGTGGTAAAGCAATTGAGCCAACAGTGAATAAACATTAGCTAAAGTGCTAAACCAAATGACATCCCGGGACACATCCTCCTCCCACTGCCAAAGGGGAGATATTCAAAATTATTACCAACAAAGTCCAGAGAGCACTGCTCGAATCTCTCTGGCTTAAATCTTTCTGCATTGTCCCAATATTTTGGATCTCTTCCCAGTGCCCAAACATTAACCATGACTTTGGTCTTCACAGGAATGGTGTAGCCGTTTATGTGTCTCTTCCCTACATTCTCTAGGGACCAAAAGTGGAACTGGTGCATGAAATCTCATAGTTTCTTTAACAACTAGCTTTAAATATTTCAGCTCCTCCACATCAATTTTATCGTGTTACTTTGTCTCTGAAGGCTTGTCGCACTTCTGCTTGTGCTTTGGCGAGTGTACTTGGATTTTTCATCATTTCAACCATAGCCCATACAGTTGTTGCTGATGAAGTTTCTGTTCCGGCAGCAAACATGTCCTGCAATTTATGGCCAAGTTATTATGACTGTTGCACATGGTATTTCCTGATCTAACTTTTTCTAGTGACCGACTTTTTCACCAAAATTTTTGCTAATCTCTTAATTACACATCAAAGTTAAGATTTGTACTACTAACTCTTTGTAATTAATCTTTATATGTATGTATGGATATGGATATGGAAGTAATATGTGGTTAATTAAGTAAGAACAAGCACAATATTCAATACTTACATCAATAATAGCTTTGATACTGTCGTTGGTGATGGGAAACTGAAGACTTCTATCCTTCATAAGTCTAAGTAGGACATCAACTAGGTCTTCACCTCCTAATGCATATCATTGTTGTGAGTTGCAAGATTCTTCTTGTGCTCGTTAATGACATCCTCAACAATCAAATCTACCTTACGGTGGGCATCTAAGAAGTGTCTTCTTTGCTAGACTGAGAGAATGAAGAAACTTGTATGAAGGGAAGATGTCAGCCACGTCAAAGCCTCCTGCTAAGCTTACAACTTCTCCAATTAGTTTTATAAATTCGTCTTGCTCTTTTAGTACTTTCCCAAATGCTGATCTACATATCATGCAACTTGTGAACCAAATGACCCTTTCTGTAAAATTAATTAGCTCGCCAGAAGATGAATATGATCGGATAGATTCAATGAGACGATTAACTTCATCATGTCTGATCGAGCTAAATGACCAGATATTCTTTGCACTCAGCAGTTCCATGACACAAATTTTACGCATTTGTCTCAAATACTCACCTGTTGAGATAGAAATCGCTAGGTGTTATGAAAAGCCTAACAAAACAAATCTTGGATGACCATAAACAAGACGATGAAGAGAAATATATCAGAAGATACATAACAACGTAACATGGTTTGTTATATTAACTACCTACGTCTATATGAAAAATTCTGGTTTACGTTCTCCTCCTAACAAGACTCCTTTAAGAATTATATTGTGAAAGTCATAAATTGAGAAGGAAAACTCCACAAGTTATATGAAAGATATACATATGTATAGATTATATATTATCTTTTCGGAAAGTAAACCAATTATGGAAAATGTTTTGTCATTCAAGAAAAAAAAAAAAAAGCAAACCCATGAAAAATGTAGGTCAAACGCCTATCACTCACCGTACGGGCTAAAGACAATGTCGTGGCTATCATAACAGATAATATCCATGGCCGAGAGTTTAGGCCTAGATGCAAATGCGAGATCATGAATTTTTAGTACTTGTTTAGCCAATTCAGAAGAAGTAACAACAACTGCAGAGACTTCACCAAGCTGAAGATGCATGAGTGGTCCATATTTATTGGCTAAATCTCTAAGGACGCGGTGTGGAAGTCCACCAGCCATATGATGCATGCTTCCTATAAAAAGAAGTTTCCATAGACCTGGAGGCAATTTTTTGGTTTGGTTATTGGAGTTCTTCCACAATTTCCTTAGAAAAAAGAGGGAAAACAGAAAAAGGAAGATGGAAGCCAAGCTGAAGAATTGGATTTTGGGAGAGTACGTTAGTAATATGTTTGTGTTTCTTCAATGCTCTTTTGCATATGATCTTATAACATATATAGGTTGCTGGTTTGATTTGCAAATAATTGGATTATTTTATAATTGTGATAGTTTTTCAGCTACTTGGAATACAACTGGTATTTGGCCCATCTAATTAATTAGGCGGCTACTTTTTTCTTCCTATTTTGGACTCATCATCCAAGTTGGTCCATTACAGACGATTGATTTTATTAGTAGTTGCCACCTTGGAATTCCTACTAAGTAGAAGCAATTTTGACTGATGTCATTATTTTAGGGTTGTGTTTAATATTTGCCTTTCAATGTAAGGGTAAGACTGGGCATATTAGACATTTGTAGTATTAGGTAAATTTAATATTTTATCATGACAACAACTAGTGCTACTTAAAATTAATAAAATAGAAATGATAACCTATTTCCAGTATTCAGTTTGACACCCCATGTTATAAAATGGTGCATTTTTGAAAAAATGAAAACTCTTCCTTCATGTAAATAACTATTTGGTGGATTTTCATATTTAAAAAGAACATCATTACATTAGGTATTTTTATTTTTTGGTCTCTAATTAGAGATATTTAAATGAAATAAAAAATAAAAAATTAAGGACAGCCGCCTGTTCAGTATCTACAGTATCTTGCAAATATGTTCTTGTATGGTCAAGTGGGGCAACTAGAAAAAGAGTAAAAAATCAATTGTCAGTTTGTTACATATTTCACTCCTTTAATAATTTTTCATAAAATTGTCAGTTGCTACAAATATGTTCAAGTGAGGCAACTGGGAAAAGATTAAAATATGGAGGCTCATTCTGTTATTCCAATGTGTCTTTCACCACTATAAATACTTGTCCTTTGTCTGCCATTTATTTCATGAACTTCCGAGTTTCTTACTTCCTCCGTTTCATAATAAGTGAATTGTTGAAGCTAGGAGTGTTTATGGGTCAGTTTGGATCGGTTATTGGTCAAAGCCATAACCAAACCAACTTAGTCGATTTTAAAAATTTTAAAACCAAACCAAACCAAACAAAAAAATAACAGTCGATTTGGTTCTTGTCGGTTTAGTTTGGTTTGGTTTATTTTTTTGGTCATTGACGTCTCACAATTCAAATGTTTGATTATGCCAAAAAAGCAACATAAAATTTATATGAAGTAAGTTGATTTGCATGTCATCACTGCACTTGCATTTAACTTACATGAACATAAATTTTCAGCATTAGAAAAGCTGAATTTTTAGTCAAAATACAACAAAAAACAGCACTACAATAACTGAATTTTCAGCCAAAATCATCAACCAAAAACATCAACTAAAATCTATTTAAATCATTGAAAGAAAGACATTACAACAGTTGAATTTCTAGCAAAAACATCAACCAAAATTTCAACAAAAATAGCACTACAATAGTTGAATTTTCAGCAAAAACATCAGTCAAAATCTAACAAAAACAACACCCAAGTTGGAGCCACTTTTCAGCAAAAATAGTAGTTTAAATCCAGCAAACACACCATCCAAATCGTAGTCACTTTAAGTACAAAACAATAATTAAATTTCAGCAACAAGACCCGCCAACTTCCAGCATATTTTTTATCTTGATCTCCAAACTAATCAATGCTCAAAATAGAGTCCGAATATTATGAAAAAAATTATCATATTACACATTAAATATCTATGAACATGACTTTTTTTAGAAAAAAAAAAAGAGAGAGAAAGAGAAGGAGAAGATAAGTAAAGATTTTTATTATGGTGTCAAATTTAAAAAACAAAAAAAATGAAAGAATAAATCAGTAAGTTGTAGTTGTTAGTACCTTTTTCAATTGTTTCAAAATTTTGAATTTCATCTAAAAGATCTTCAATCTTGCACTCTTTAGATGTTGAGCATAACCATTGTTGACCACAAATAAGAGTTTCGGCAGTCTTTGGTGACAAAGAACTTCAATAACAATCAAGAATTCGATCACTGGTGCTAAAAACTGATTTTGAAGCAACAGTAGATGTAGTAATAGGAAGCACATCTCTTGCAATACGAGAAACAATTGGATATTTTTCGGATGAAGCTTTCCACCAAGTCAAAATATTGAAATCCTTAATTTTTTCCACATCATCCTTCAAATATTTGTCAAGATCAGATTTATCATCAACATCATTCTCTTTTTCAAGATATTTCCCCCATTGTGATTGCCACATATTATAATTATTCATTGCATTAATTTCACTAATCACACTAGTTTGATCTCCAACACTTTCAAAAGAAGTTTCAAAAATAGAACTAGTAGTTCCAGAAATAGAACTTTTGTAATGAGCATACAAGCTAGTTAAAGTATCTCGTACTTTATCAGACTTAGCACATCCCTCTACAAAATTATAATATTTCTTAAAAAGAAACTCAACATACTTCATTTTGTAGCGAGGATCCAACACAACGGCAACAAACAATAACATATTCATATCACTAAAATCACCCCAATATCTATCAAACTTGACTTTCATCTTCTTAGCCATATCAATTAAAATAGAATCATCACACTTTGAATAGTTGACAATTATGCTCTGAAGATTAAAAAGTTCATGAAAGATATTATTTGAAGTAACATGCAAAGTACTATAAAACTTCAATATGGCTTGATAGAAAATCTCCAACAACTTGAGAAAGATATTCACATCCTTCCAATCTTTCGAAGAAGGATGTTCTATCTTTTCTTTCGAGTCAAGACAATATTTAAAGTACTTATGATCATCAATATTCATTCTTGAAAATGCCTTTTCAAATTTGACGGCAGTATTTAACATTAAATATGTAGAGTTCAACCTTGTTTCAACATCTAAACTCAAAAGTCCATTAGTTCAAGTTTAACCTTCTCAACATATGACTTGAAAGAAGCAGCTCTTGCACAAGAAGATTTAACATATTTTACAACATTTCTTACTCGAGAAATGGACTGATTTTGATCACTCAATCCTTCTTTGACAATCAAGTTTCGAATGTGAGCATTGCACCGAACATGTAGAAAATTATTTTCCATGATAACACCTTTCCAATCACCATTTTTTTCTTTCAAGTGTGTGATTGTTGCATCATTAGCCGAGGCATTATCAAGTGTCACTGTAAATAGATTTTCAATTCCTCAATCTAACAAACAAGATTCAATAGTAGACGCAATGGTTTCACCCTTGTGATCTGGAGTTTGAAAAAAATTTAAAATATTTTTTTGCAACTTCCAGTCATCGTCAATCCAATGGGCAATGATAACCATATACGTAAAATTTTGAAGTGAAGTCCACGTATCACTAGTAATTCAAACACGCTGCCCTTTAATAAGTCTTTTAAACTTTTGTTTCTCTTCTTGATAAATTCTTAAACATCGTCGAGCAAAAGTAATTCGAGAAGAAAATACATAATTAGGCAGAATAAGCAACATTAGTCTCTTAAAGCCTTCACCCTCAACGACTCTAAAAGGTTGTTCATCAATTATAACAAACTCAACAATAGCTCTCCTAACTTCAGTAACATTATAAACAACCTTCTCAAAACCTGTCTGCCCTCCTCCTTTAATTGGTTTGAGAGTTGTTTGCTTTCTATCAATAGACTTAAAAGGATATTTCGGACACTTAGATTGTAAATGACCCCAAAGACTAGAAGTTCCATTTTTACTAGCGCAAGAAAAATCTTTAAAACAACACTTACATTTTGCCCTCAATTCACCAGCTTTATTAGTAATCTCTGAATAATGATTCCAAACTTCTGATGTCTTTCTACTATTAGCATCGAGGCTGGAATCTCGAAGACACGGATTTGTTCTTTTCTATTTTTTTTTGAAGGATTAAGTATTGAAGTAATATTTGAAATAGTGTCATGTTCTTGAGTTGCATAAAGTGCTAGTACAGTTGGAGTTTCTTCTACTTGAGGTTGAGCCTCCAAATCTTCAACATCATCTATTGTCCTTTTCATCTAAAACTCAGACAGAAAAAAATTATTAAAAAAACTTAATTTTCATGTCATGCATACTTTTAAATTCTTTTATAAAATTAAAATTAGTTAAGATAGATAAAACAAAAAAATAAAAACACCAAAAATTATCTTTCAAAATATTAATAATCTTCTATTTGAAGCTTTCACTTATCAAGCTTCAATCTTTACATTCACTTTTTACTTATGAGATGAAAATTTAAAAAAACAAATACACGCAGAAGAATTTTTAAGAACAAAAGAAGCTGTTGGATTGTTGGGTGTTCTTCAAGAATAGAAAGTAGCGCAGCTTTGTTGTGAAAAGCTTTTTCTGGAAAGAAACTAAAGTAGGGTTAGCAAATGGCAAATAGCACTTATAAATTACATATACTAGCAACTAAGTAATAGTTAGTTGGACAATTGGGCTTGAGTTAGGAGTAGGACTTTTACAGCTTTAAATAATTGGGCTTAAAGTTGGTTGGGCTTAAATATTTTTTAAAGACTTAGTAAAATTTCAGATTAAGATTAAATGTATAACATGTGTATACTTTATTTATAAATAATACATAAATAATTATAATATATATATATATATATATAAATTATCGGTTCGGTTTGATTATTTTCACTGTTTTTTTAAGTAAAATCATAACCAAACCAAATAGTGTCGGTTATAAAAATTTTAAACCAAACCTAACCAAAACAAAACAAACATCAGTTTTTTTAATCGGTTAGGTTTGGATTGCGGTTCAGTTTGGTTTTTAACCAAACCGTGAACACCCTAGTTGGAGCAATTTTAGTGTTTTAAAGTAAGTGAATGGTTCACAATTCAAGGTAAATATTGAAAAAAAAAATTTAAATTAAATGTGCATTGGGAGTGATGTATCATGTGTCTTTACTTTTTTAAGAGGGTAAAAATGGAAAAACATGATAACTTTATGTCTTTGCTTTCTTTTTTTTAACATGTGTGTCGAAATCCATCAATTAACTTATTGTGGAATGGAGGGAGTACTTAGAAAAAGCAAAAATACTCTCATTGTTTGCTGCAACAATCGCCTCAGTTGTAGTTGGAAATAATGTTGAAAACCATATTGAAGAAGAGATCATACGCCCCGTCACCAATTTCTCTCCAAGTCTATGGCGCGATAGTTTCCTTTCTTTCTCCAGTTTCCTTTCTTTCTCCATTGACGATCAAGTAAATAATTAATATTCGTCATACATTCTCTTCATAGGACCTTCTTTAGTTCTTTACTTTTACTAGACAATGTTAATGTAGTTTGATTTCTTTTGGTTTTGAAAATATTTATAGGTTGCACAAAAGTACACTGAAGAGATTGAACCGTTGAAGGAACAAACAAGAAGTCTGTTGGTAGCAACTAGAAGGAAATTGGCAGAGACATTGAATATGATTGATGCTATTGAACGTCTTGGCATAGCCTATTACTTTGAGAAAGAAATCGATGATATTTTGGAACAGATTCACAAAGAAAATTAAAACTTTGAGAGCGATGACAATAATGATGATCTATATATGCACTCGTGCTCTTCAATTTCGATTACTTAGGCAACATGGTTACACAATCTCTCTAAGTAAGTAGGGGCTTTGGGCCACAGGTGACAAAAGAGTTTTAAAATGAGGTGTACGTGACACAACTCTCAATTATTAGTTGGAGGTGACAATTACTTTATTATGGATTAAGAAAGTTGGGAAAGTTAGAAAATAACCCACAAGTTCTTAAATTTACACTTTAATAACAGATATCTTCTGAAGAATTTCTCCCTGGTAAGCATGTCTGGCGACAATGTAGACTTTTGCATAGCAGATATCTTGTCATTATATTGGAGAAGAGTGATCAGTAGAAAGGCTGAGAGATTGAGCTCGTTTGATTTGTGCACTAACTCGGTCATATTTTTTTGATAGGGTAATTAGCTTGGAGTTACGTAATGTTTGATAGGCTTGGTAGAGTCGGTTTAGATCACACGCTATGTAACCCCATGATTATTAATTTATCAAATTAGTTGAGCAAGATGCATTGAGCAACGCTCGATAAAAGTGTGTTGTTCAACTTTTAGGACCACATCTTCAACGTGCATCAATACATTTTGACCTAAACAAACACAGTGACCCTCCATGTATCCTTTAAGGCTTTTGAAGAAAGTGTTCTGAAGGGCACCTAAAATGCCACAACTTTCAAGGTGGTGTCCCTGATCGAGCTCACAAGAGATGAGAAACTCCGTACCAACTTTGAAGATGATAACGACCAGCTTGAATACAGAATCAGAAAGCTGGAGGCAAGCTTGAAAATTATCGGGATTCACATACTACAACAAGAATCTGATATTCTCTAAGGAATGTTGAAAGCATGCTAAGGTAAGAAAACACAATCAATTATAACCATATTGCTAAGGAAGCAATAATACTCAATTTGCCTTTCAATCTCGTTTGTGGTTTCGATCAGGTCAACAGCAGTGGACTTGATCAGAAACACAAACAAGAAGGCATGGTATGAAATTTAAAATTCAAAAATTGCCGCCTTCGCTTAGATTCCTTATTTTAACTACAGTTGTTGTTGGCGTAAGTTCTAGACTTGTTGTACATCATTTCAACCCTCAATGTCCGTGAGGCTGCTTTGTTGGTTTTCTTCTATTTTCTATCTAGGTGATAATCTCAACCATGCAGCTCCCTAGAAAAGTGTCCATCTGCATTATTTTTCTTTCAGAGAGACAACAGATGAATTACATTACATGATACAGTTTCATATTTGCACTTGATTCAGTTAAGATAATTCCATCAGACAGATTTTCTAGAAGTTACTTTCTACCCTATGTCTCTTCTTCAATTAGCTCTTAGATAACATAGTCTTCCATCAACCACCCATTTTTTCTTGAAGGCATTCTCCGACTGCACTTTCTGGAGTATAATCATCACCCCAAGTGAGCAACCCAACCTTATAAATTTGGGCTAGTGTTATAACAATATTGTTTTTCTGTACTAATATTCGAAGGCCCTCTAAGGGTCCAATGCACCCTAAAAGTTAGTCCAATCGCTATTGAATCTCTTTACAATGAGACCAAAACTAGATCCCTTCACAATGCTTGACAAATAAACATGAGCAACAACCGACATTAAATCTTAATAAGGTATCAGAATCATATTCATAGTCCCTCAACCTTATCAGTTTGGACCTACCAAACTTAACTGTAAAATTGCAAACATCTTGTTTGAACGATCTATGACTAATCAGTAAAAACAGCATTCAAAAAATCAATGGACTCTATGTTTGTTTTCACAATAACATTATCAGTAATGCATACCTCCCAAATATGAAGTGGCTCCATCTTCATGCAACTTATTCCTCCGAACCCATCTTTACTGTAGCCTCTTGTGATGGTCCGACAAAAGTTTATCAACTATCAGTTCCTTATATCTACAAAGAAGAGAAAAAAATTGATGGCACAGAAATAACATTATCCATCTATTGCAATAGATGTAGAGTCTATTGCAATATATGTAGAGTCTGTTGCAACAGATGTGGAGTCTGTTGCAACAGATGTGGAGTCCATTGCAACAGATGTGGAGTCTTATGGAATATATCAAACTAGCCTTTCTGGTGGTTTGATTTGTTCTAACAGTTTCTCCATCTGTTGCAACATCAACAACCACATAAACTACAAATAAAAAACATTAACAACAAAGAAACAACAACATTTATTCCAATAACATCATCAACAACAAAGAATCAACATCCTTTGTTCCAGAACCATCAACAACACCACACCACAAGTTCCAACAACGTCAACCCCACCAACAACATCAATAACTGCATCAACAATAAAGAAACAAACAAAACACATACAAAAAAAATGATACTGCCAACAAAGCTTTTAAACTTCTCCCAACAGATGACTTTTTTTGCATATTGTAATAAAAATTCTTGGTTTGTTTATTCAATACTTAAAAGTTCCTTCAAATTTTTATAATAAATATGATATGGGTAAATAGTAATTAAATAAAAAACAAATTCGAATAACTTGCAAAGAAGAAAATGAGAATGAAAGAGCAATAATGAACTATACCTTAATGTCAAAAAGGGGATCAAAACAGCAATTTCAGTCAAGGAAAGATATGGATTGGTTTAGATCAAAAGGATATTTATGAGAATAGAAGAGAAAAGAGAGAAAAAATATTGTGATAACCCTAAAGAGGAGAGAAAGAAAAATATGAGAGTTGAATAAAATAAATTGCAGCTGAAGGAAGAGAGATGAGATAATTTCTATAGATGTATTGTGTACGTATATGTGGGGGTTTTCAATATTCATTAATTTCATTAATAATTTGAGGGGCACGAGGAAGACTAAGACTAGTGAAATTGAAAAGACAAGACAGGACTGCTCAATGAACTCATTTTTGAGATATCCAAGAAACATTTTTTACCGCCTTTAGTAGTAAGTACTACTTGATATTATCTACTTGGATAGAATCTTGCTTTAAAATTAAAAGATAAAAAAAGATTTACAAACAGATATGTCATTTGTTGCAACATATATAAATATTTGTTTAGAAATCCGAACAACTCAGTCATCTATTACAATATATATCAATATCTGTTTAGAAATCCCAACAGCTCAGTCATCTGTGACAACAGATAAAAATGTCCATTTGATAATTAATTAAATCAGATATGTCATCTATTACAACAGATATAAATATCTATTTGAAAATTTCCAACAGCTCAGTCATCTATCACAATAGATGTAAATGTTTATTTGACAATTAAATCAGATATGTCATCTATTACAACAGATATAAATATTTTTTTGAAAATTTCCAACAGCTCAGTCATCTGTTACAACAGTTGCAAATGTCTATTTGATAATTAAATCAGATATGTTATCTGTTGCAACAGATATGAATATCTGTTTGAAAATTTTCAACAGCTCAGTCATTTGTTGCAACAAATTTTATTATAATTGATTTAGGTGGAACTAGGGATGAATGAATGAGCTCACAGAGTCAACTACAAATCCAATTAAGTCATTGCAATTGCATGGCGTTGGTATTGCTTTCATCCCAACTCGAGTCGTCGATCGATCACTCTGAGTTGAAATGAGTTCTCATCAACTCAATATTTTAAAAACTATATCTTTTAAAAATTTTAAAATTAATTAAGATCAATTCGAACCAAATTAGCAATTTCAAAACTTGTCATTCTTTTCCAAAATTACAAATCAACCCATACAAATCACCCATTTGGTTGAAAAACTTTTCATTTCAAATCTGAAGTTCTTGCTCTTCTCTCTCTTGGGGTCTTCTCTCTTTCTCAATAATACAAACAACAACTACTCAACATATTGCTCAACCCTTCAAAATAGGTCAATTTTCTTCCCATTTACGACCACATATAGTTAGTTTTTTTACTTCATTCCTGCTTGTATCTATCATTTCTCAGTCTTTGTAGGTAACAGAGTTTGAGAAGAGTTCTACATTTGTTATTTATTCTAAAAAATAGGGATTTTTAGTTAATAATGAAAAAGATGACTTTTAGTTGTATTATCTTTGAGAATGGGTTAACAATTTTGAGTTTTGATGCTAAAAAAGTAGGAAGCACCTAAGAAAATCCTAGTTTTTCTATCAGTGTTTTGTTGACTATCGTGGTATTATTAGATGGTGTTTGTGGTGTTGTTGGTGGTGTTGGTATTTGTGTTTTTTGGTGGTGGTGTCGGTGGTTTTGGTGGTGGTATTGGTGGCATTGGTGGTGGTCTTGGTGGCATTAGTGATGGCATTATTTGTGGTGGTGGTCGTCTATCTGTTGCAACGGGTGAAAGATCTATTGGGAGATATTAAATAGGTCTTCAAACAGATTCCCCATCTGTTCCAACTAATGAGTTATCTATTGGAGCATTTTTTGTGTAATGTGGCGTAGAATAATTTATTGAAATTTGTCCATCTGTTGCAACAGGTGAAAGATCTGTTGGAAGATGTTAAATAGGTCTTCAAACAGATTCGGGTTCCCCATCTATTCCAACTGATGGGCTGTCCGTTGGAGTATTTTTCTTTGTTATGTGGCGTAGAATAATTTATTGAAATTTGTCTCACCTTTTTTAAAAAAATTATACAGACATCTAATGCAATGTATTTTTTGTTTTTATATTGTTTGTAGTTAAAAGATGTCTCCTAAAAGAAAAGAAACTAAAAGTATATCAACTTCTGACCACCCAACAAAAAAGGCTAGACTACAGATAGATTCGGAGGAACTATCAGAACAATCTCAGTCAGGGCAAAATGAAGCTGAGGAAAGTGATAACTTCTTCTCACCAATAGAGTGTGAAATAACATTGAAATCCTAACATAATTTTGTTAAAAATATTAGTATCATCAGGTTTTGAGTTGAGATGCCGATGAGTAACCCTAACACAGTATTTCATAATGTTGTACTTAAACGTCAGTTGGAAAAATCTTTTGAAGAACTTAAGAGTATTATGAAGAAGGAAAACATAGATGGACTTTTTAAGAAGAGCTGCTTTGCATACTTTCTTGAGCTGTATGGGGCCCGCCCTCTCCATTTCCCAATGATCATGGTATATGGCCTCCTCAAGCGCAGGGTCAAGTATGCAGGGGATGATGGAGGTCTGAAAGAGGGTGGAAAAAATATGGATGAAGTTTGGATCAACTACTGTGGTATGCCGGTTTGTTTTGGATTGAAAGAGTTTTCCATAGTGACGGGCTTGAGATATGATCGTCCAGAAGAACCTCTCATCAAGAAAACACCCCACAAAGGGTCCAACAAATGCAAGGTAAAAAAAAAGGGTTTTTGGGCATTGTTGGACCTAGCTACAGAGTGGAGGATTTGATGGCGGATCTTAAGAATAAAGACATACCAAAGCACTACAGAGAGAAATTGTGCTTAGTTTGGTTTGTCCATTCCATTTTATTGGCAAGAGACGTCAAGAAAGTCATAGAACATGATTTGTTGGTGCTTACTGATAATTTTGGAAAATTCAATGATTATGCCTGGGGATACGACAGCTACTACTTGACTATTAAATATTTACTGAAAAAGCTAAAGCCAAAGACGACTATATTATACGGCTTTTCTTGGGATTTCATGGTAAAATTGATTACTATTTTTACTCATTCATTAATTTATATTGAATATAGTTATGATTTTTTTTTCTTGCTTCCTATTTACAATTTTTAGGCTTGGGCATATGAATCCATTCCTCCCCTCCGAAAGTATTTGAAGGATTAACTGGATAAGGTTTCTCATTCAAGGATCCTTAGGTGGTTGGCTACAGTAGAGAGCAGCAAAAAATATATTAACGAGGCTGATCTCTGTAACTCTCCAGATGATGCAGTATGTCTTCTTTCAACTAAAATAATTTGCCTTAAAGGAAGATATTGAAATAGATGTTCCATCTATTGTGATAGATAGATCATTTGTTGCAACAAATTACCCGTCATCTGCAATTGGTGCAACCGATGGGTAATCTGTTGTGACAGACGATCCATATTTCACAATAGATTAACCATCTGTTTCTCTGGTTCTCTAAACCCTACTCAACAGATTACCTATCTACTACAAATTATGCAACAGATGGGTAATCTGATGCAAAATATTATTAATCTGTTTCAATATACAGATTAGCTGTTACGGTAGCTAGATCATCTATTGCATAAGTTGGTTGTGTTAACATCTATGTAACCCGAGCCCCATGTAACCCAACTGACTGTAAATTATTATTATATGATTTAAATTCCTCCGGTCTTTTTTTATAGGTTGTGCATCCTTGGATCGTGCCTACCATTAATGAGATGGGGATGACTTATTTTCTTACTTTAGGTCTTGTTGATACAAAAAAAGACTCAACGATGAAGTTAATAAAGAAGGAATTGGCTAGAGAAACATCTATAAGAAGAGCAAATAAGCAAGGTCAGCCTAATGTTGAAGCTCTTCACGACCAACTTCAAACTGCAACAGATCTGGGTGCTTCTTCTGGGGGTGTTTCTGGGGGAGTTGTTTGTGATGGTGGCAGCCATCCTGGTACTGCTGCTGCTGTCAGTCGTGATTATGAGCATGTTAGTGCTCAGCAAAAACTAAATATGTTTGAAAATACCCCTTGCACAGGTCTTCTCTCTTACCCCTATACCAGTCCCTCCCACCCTTACAGTGGTCCCTCTCACCCCTCCTCACCCTCATGTCCTCACTACAAATGCAAAGTGTGTAAGGACAAAGAGAATAAACTCCTTAAAAATCTAGAGGTTATTGCTGAAGTTGCCGAGGAGTTGAAATCTAGGAGGTGTGTCATACTATCCAATGAGGTGAGAGAGCCATGCACTCATACAGTGGAGGTTAGGAGGAAGAGAAGAAAAATTAGACAAATTCTCTTTGTTCTAAAATTAGTGAAAATTGCAACTCCTCACGCTCCAAGAGTTGTTAAAGTTCAGGGGCCTCCGAAGAAGATGGACATATTCGCAATGCTTGGCAAGGAGAAGTTGAAAGAATTCGAAGAATTCATCAAGATAAAGGTTCAAAAAGAATACACCATGCATTTATTTGCCGCCGAAGACTTCTCAAATATGACAAATATGCATGTATGGTACGAGGACATGGTAAGTTTACTTTTGCCAATCTGGCCTTCCAATCTACTAAATGAAGAAGAATCTATGCAACAGATATTTAATCTGTTGCAACAACTTGGTATTTTGTTGCAATATAATACACATATGTTACATAAGTTGCGTTGGCTGGATAATCTGTGAACTGATTCAGAGAACCCTCTACATCAGATTCTTTTCACTGTATTTTTATTCTTTACAATTACTAACCTATTTAATAATTATCTTCTTATACCACAGTATATTTATGAAATTCTCTACCTTATGAGGGCAGGCAATTAGCGTACCCGAATGCTTATGATGCTGCCGATAGGATAATGGACCTCAACTTCTACAATAATTTCAAGGATAGGTATGCTAAACTCTATAAGATAGCTGATTCTAGTAGCCCAGGATTTGATCAGTTAGTTTCTACGTTCCAATGGGATGAAGAACTAATTAAATATGTTAGAGGGAAGAGACCATATACACACGGCAAGAGTTGGACCAAGGCAAAGAGAATCCTTGCATTCATGAATGTGGATGTCACACATTTTCTCACTGTTGAGATGCTACTATACGAGGAAAATATTAAGGTTTATGACTGCAACTTACCTATCTTCAGTGAGAAGACGTTTTTAACCCACATACAGCCACTCTTAAAGTTTTTATCCAAATTATTGACGCAGAGTAATCTGATAGATCATTTGCCAGTCGATGCCTTGGTAAAGGAATCATGAGATTTTGAAGATCGAAATAAGAACATCCATCTCCCAAGAAATACAACCGGTGCAGCGTGCGGGTCGTACTCGCTTGCATACATCGAGTGTTTGTTGATCGGCACACAAATGACCGGTGTGTGCGACACCGTTGTAGGAAAGATACAATGGGTCTGGGCATATGGGTACTAACAAAATGGTTGGAGCTGGTTTATAATAAATAACATGTACAAAGACAAAGACGAACACGATAACAAATTTTTATTTTAAGCCAATCACTTTACATGTAGTGGCAATAATTTTTATGTCTGGCCAAGTTGAATTTTATAATGCAACAGATTTTATATCTGTCATAATAGATATAGTACCTGTTATGACAGATTGATTATCTGTTGGAATAGGTTGGTTATGTATTGCGTTATGCAGATGTTCCCAGTCTGTCTGTCGCAACAAATATACGATCTATTGCAACATATAATCTATCTGTTGCAAATGATCGATAATCTGTTGGAGCAAATAAAAAAGTAGGAAGACCTATTATATAATTTCTAGCAGATGACCTACGTATTGCATCTCATATTGCAACATATGTCTAAATCTGTCTGATAAGATATGTCATCTATTGCAATAGATATATTATCTATTGTGATATTTGAATCTAGTACTCCATTTCAATTAACATGTTCAAAACTAAGGATTAATTATATTCATAGACAGAATAAAATAAATTGAAACCTTCAGAAATTACATGAAATAACTCAACAAATAAATGAAATGTAAAAAAAATCATTATGGGTACAAATGATCTACTCTACAAATAAATCAATAAGTTAAAACAAGGAGGATAGGTTATTACATTGATTAAGCATTTCTTGTTTTGGAAAACTTCCGGCTATTGTTGACAATACCTATCGTAGGCATTATTGATGTAAACTTTGTACGAACAATTGCCTATCGTATATCTGTATTGTTCTTGTGTTTGCAACTTAGCCTTCTTTCGGAGGTAGTAAAAAATGACATCGATGTACTGCACATATTATCAAACATTTTGGACTATGTGACGAAAAAATCAATACGCAGATAGAATTAAATAAAGTATCAATTAATAGTAATATATATGGCATTTAAACCTCATTATTCCGGCAAGTTTGGGGTTGTTACATCAAATAGAACCAATTCTTTGTTTCAGGATGTGCAACAATAAAGTAGAACATATCAAAACTAAGACTCGATTCGTTCACTTTGTAGCGCTTGTCATTTTGTTTTCTACATGATGATTTATATGTGTTAATGTCAGGTTCTTACAACAAGAATTGTATAAACCAATATCTATAAAATTGATTTATGTACCTGCCAGCATGATGCTTTAACAGCCCATCGGCAATTCATTCTGAATAGTCGTTGATCAACTTTGTTAGTTTTTTTGAAGCCTCATCCGAGATATTGAACCCTTCAAATTGGTAATTTTTTCGTTCTCCCAAACTGACAAGCTCTACTTTTCTTCTTCTTTGAAAGTAGTTGATGGATTATCAACTGTGATATTATGCTTTTCGGTAGTAGCTTCTACTATGATATCCATCTAGAAAGCCAGCATTATCAATAATAAGTAGAGATATACAACAGATTGTCCATCTATTGCAACAGATGAGTCTTATATTGCATCAGATGGATTATCTATTGGGACAAATTCAAACAGGTAAATTAGAGCAGTATGATAATCTCAAATAGATAACCCATCTATTGCTACATAAGACTCATCTGTTAAAACAGATAACGAATCTGATGCAACAGGTTAGACAACAGTAGCAACAGATGTATATATCTGTTTGATAATTTCCAGTAGATGTATCATCTATTAAAACAAATATGTTCCTATTTGTTTTTTAGAACAGATGATGTACATTCACCTTTTTTCAGCTCATGCTGCTCTCCTGTGGCCCTTGCACACTGAACATCGGTGCAAGACAAAGATAGAGGCATTAAAATCTTGCTTTTTTTATGCTTGATGATGCCTTGGAAGTGTCTTTCCTTCTCCTCTTAGCTGCCTTGATCTCTAGTGGAGTGTCTGGATATGAAATCCTCTTTGATTGAATGACACCCCTCTTAGATATCATTTCCTTTATAGAAGCCGTTAGTGCATTAATAGCATTAATCACTCCATTGTGTTTTGCCTTGCAGTCTTGACATTTGTATGCAGAACATTCGCTAGATGTGGCAAAATCTGAAGAAAAATCTGTACAACCATTATGATCATAATCATAATGGCTTGTTGTTTCAAAAATTGTAAGAGGGGCATTATTAGCCCCGCACTCCAAAATTATTTTTCTTATGATGGCTATTGCTCCAAACAATTCTATTTTTATTCCATCAACAACCTTACGGTCCGATAAAGTTTACACAGACCGTAAAGTAAGAAAAAATGGTTCGGAACAAGCCACGGATGGACAATCTAAAATAAATCGGTACATATATTAAGAATGGTGATGAAATCATTTAATCATTAATTAAAATAAAAACTTGATTATAATTGGACTTACTTCTTCCTTGGAAATTGAAAAGATCAAGAAATTTTGTATTTTGATCAGTTTTGCCTGACAACCATCTCAGAATTATTGGACAGGAAACTTCTTCTTGGTAGTTCACTTGTTGTCTCAAATAAGAAATGGCTTCAAAAGTCCAAGCCTATAACATAACTCCAATATATCAAAAACATTATTAAATAAAGAAATGATGAATCATATCATGATAAAAGAAATATTTACCATGAAGGTCCATGAAAAACCATTTAAGTTGACTGTTTTTTGGCGCTAATAGAGTCAACAAATATTCGACAGTAATTTTGAAGCTTTCATAACCCTAAGGATAGTTGTTAAATGCCTCAAGATCCTCGAAGAGATTTATTAAACTGAGGCTTATGTTGTTGTTAACGTCTCTCGCCCAAAGAACATTATGTACAAACCAAACTAAGCACAATGATTGCTTGTGCTTCTTTGAAAGTCCTTTACCTTTCAATGCTTTTATTAGATTTTTGTTTTGGAAGCTTGGACCAATAATGGACAGCAGGTCATCACGATCACTCGACTTACCTTTGCTTTTTTAGGGTGTGTGGGGTGCTTTTTTTGGGGTCAGAGTAGGTATAACTTGAGAAGGAGAAGGTGGATAACATTTTAGTCCGGTAACTATGGCAAACTTCTTCCAACCAAAATGAATAGGTATGCCACAGTAATTTATCCACACCTCATCCATCTTATCTTTGTTTTTATATATAAACTTTCACTTGAGAAGATCATATACCATTTTCATCTGGAAATGAGCGTTGTTGTTCTCCACTCCAACAAACCAAGATATTGCCCAAAGCAGCTTTCCCTGAAATAAGAATTCAATTTTTATTCTCGAAGTATTTTTCTGAAGGCGTCGAAAGATTTTCCCATGATTGACTTAACCACGAGATCACCCATTAAATCTGTAGCACCATCGCACTGCATTCTCAGAGGATAATGATCAATGCTGAAGATTTTGACCAACTCTTCGGTGGAAGGACTATTAGCATTTGGATCATCTCTTTTGAAAGATTCCTTCTCCCCATGTTCATTATCTTATGCTCCAGATTGAAATAATTCTTGTAAAGCAAGCTCATAGAGTGCTGGATGTAGCCGAGTTGTTGTACTTGTTTCTTTACTTGGACTTGATTCGATTTTTTTTCTTTTGGGAGTCATATTATCTTAAATTAACAGGAACATAACATAGATTATAATTGATTAATGTATAACAATAATATAACAGTTCCAACAGACCACTAATCTGTTGCACTAGGTATGTTATCTGTTGCAACATATAACCGACCCATATGTTATCTGATATAACATATAATCGACCCATTTCAATGGAGAAGTAGTCCATGCAAATCATAAAAATAGATCACTAATCTGTTGCACCTGGTATTTTATCTGATGCAACATATAACTGACCTGTTGCAATGGATGAGTAATCCGTTGGAAACCATAAAAACATATCACAAATCTGTTGCACCAAGTATATTATCTGTTGCAACATATAACCGACTTGTTGCAACAGATGAGTAAACCATTGGAAAGAATAAAAATACATCACTAATCTATTGCACCATGTAGTTTATCTGTTGCAACATATAACCAACTTGTTACAACGGATGAGTAATTCGTTGAAAACCATAAAAATAGATCACTAATATTTTGCACCAGGTATGTTATCTGTTGCAACATATAACCGACCTACTGCAACGGATGAGTAAACCGTTGGAAAGAATAAAAACAGTCACTAATATGTTGCAAAATGAAGAGTAAACCATTGGAAAAAATAAAAACATATCACTAATCATTTATCTATTGGATCAATATTGTTTAGATTTTTTCCAAATAGAAGAGTCGTCTGTCACAACAGATGAATTAGATTATTCATCTGTTACATCAGATTTTCATAGTTGCATCAAATTTTTATCTGTTGCATCAGATATTTCCATCTGTTGCATTAGATGTATTCATCTGTCACATCAAATGTTTCATCTGATACATCAGATGTTTCATCTGTTGCAATACCATTTTTACCAATACAAACAACAAATCAACCCAGCAAGTAGAAGAAATAGGACACACACACACTAAGAACATCAACTGTGACCAAAAATCACCAATAAATTTGAATCAACAGTACGGCAACAAGAAGAAGAAATGCCAGAAATTAGGATTTTATTCAGTTCACATTTCAATACTATAAGAGTAGTTGACTCAAGTTTCTCTGTTTCTTCATAATTTTTTTTCTATGAAAAAAGAAAATGGGACGATGAAGCACTCGAAGTTATTGTCGCCGGACAAGTCTTCACGTCGATTGATGGTTGAAAGTCAAAAAGGAACTCGCCCGACTATTTACCGCCAGAGGTTGAAGGGAGAAATTTTGCAAAACTGTTGGTTGGGAGAGAATTGAGATAAGTTGTTGAGAGAGAGGTTGATTTGAATTGAATAGAGGTGTAGGTTGGGTTGATTTGTATTTTTAAAAAGATTAGAAAGTTTTGAAAATATCAATCAAGTCCACAATTAACTTAATCAAGTTTCCTAATGGTGTTTGACCCTTTAAGTTGGTCAATGTTACCAATCCTTTATTCAAAGTTTCCTAATGGTGTTTGACCCTTTAAGTTGGTCAATGTTACCAATAAAAGACACCTTTCCTTCAATTTTCTCAAGTAAGTACCTCAATGTTACCGATCCTTTATTCAAGACTTAAAAGACACCTTTCCTTCAATTTTCTCAAGTAAGTACCTCTTGAAGTACTATAAATTCAATATATTCGTAATAATATATATAGATATATATAATCCATTTGATAGAAAGTTTAATATTGTGCATTGTTCCTTGCAAATCAGAAAATTTCAGCGAATTCCTAGATGGAAATGGCAAACACAAGGAGTCTCTTGCTAGTGATGTCTTAGGATTATTGAGCTTGTGTGAAGCTTCACATGTAAGGACTCATGGTGATGACATCTTAGAAGATGCACTTGTTTTCTCCACTATTCATCTTCAGTCCGTGAACAAAATAAAGAGAATTGAAGGAAATTGTATGTCTGTTTTCTTTACTTTTGTATTCTGTACATGTATTTATACAGCTGAAAAAGAGTCCAATTGTAATCAAACTATACATCTATCTATTTTCCTATTGGTTGAGAACAACTCATGTATATCTAATTAAATACAAAACAAAAGAAAAATATATTTACAAAAAAAAATTGTCCAGCTTTTCTTTACTTGGGGTCTTCTGCACGTGACTTTTTAATTTGGATCATGTTCCTCAATTTCTTTTCTTTGCCCAGCATATTCGTTTCTTCCTCTTCTTCATTGTATTCTTCTTTGAGCTTTGAAATTCCAACACCACCAGCCCCCACAAGTTGGAGGGGAAACCAGAGACACCCAACTTGCAAAGGATGGAAAAGTATGAAGGCCCTGACAACGGTTTGGTGAAGAGATCTGCAAGTTGAGCAGATGAAGGAACATATGATAAAGAAATCAGTCTAGCAAGGTATTGTTGTCGAAAGAAGTGACAATCGATCTCCACATGTTTGGTCCGTTCATGGAAGACAAGATTTTTTGCGATGTGGATGACAAATTGACTGTCCGAGTGAAGAGTAATTGGGAGAGATGGAGTGATAGAAAGATCATGAAGCAATTTTACAAACCAGGTCAGTTCACCAACAACACGCCTCATAGATCGATATTCTACCTCAGCAGAAAATAGAGAAATAGAAGATTTCTTCTTATATTTCCATGAAATAGATGATCCCCTAAGAGTAATGAAATAGCCAGAAACAGAGCGTCTGGAATCGGGACAGGATCCCCAATCGGAAATGCAGAAAGCCATGAGCTCAATCAAATGTGAAATTGAGAAAAATAAACCTTGGCCAGAAGCTAATTTGAGGTACCGAATAACTCTGAGTACTGCCAAAAAATGAGGAAGCCTTGGCTGCTGCATATACTGGGTCAAATGTTGCATAGCAAAAGATAAATCTAGCCTGGTATGAGTGAGAAAATTTAATTTACCTAATAGCCGTCGATAAGTTATTGGGTCGGCTAATAACTCACCTTAGTCCATCTTTAGTTTTTGTGAAGGATCCAAAGGAGAAGAAACAGGAGCTGATTTCTGAGAATCAAATTCATCCAGCAATTCCAAGGTAAATTTCCTTTGACTAAGAATAAGTCTATGATTTTCCCTAATAACCTCCATTCCCAAAAAATAATGCACCTCTCCGAGGTCCTTGATTTTAAATTCATCATTGAGAAATGACTTAAGAGAATTGAGTTCAATAGGATCATTGTCGGTTAGTAAAATATCATCGACATAAACAGCAACAAGTGAAATAGAATTCCCTGTATGTTTGAAAAATAAAGAATAGTCATTCAAAGAATAAATATAACCTTTGAAGTTGAGTACAGCTATGATCCTACCATACCACTACCTCGAGGCTTGTTTTAAACCATAAAGAGATTTTCTAAGCTTGCAAATGAGATTAGGATTAGTAGGTTGCATTCCGGGGAGAAATTTCAAAACTTCCTCTTGTAGTTCTCCATGTAGAAACTCATTGTTTACATCTAATTGATAAATCCCCCAATTCATCTTAACGGCTACTGAAAACAAAAATCTTATGGTAGTCATCTTAACAACAAGGGAATAAGTCTCAGTGTAATCGATTCCTTCTCTTTGAATATCTCCTCTTATAACAAGTCTAGCCTTAAGTCTCTCAGCGAATCCATCAGACTTATGCTTGAATTTGTAAACCCATTTGCAAGGAAGAGCTCTATGTCCCACTTGTAATTCCATAGTCTCCCAAATGTGATTAGAAATCAGTGCTTCAAACTCACTTTTCATAGTTTCCTGCCAACCGTGATGCGTGGAAGCTTCTACATAACTAGAAGGTTCCTTAATAATAGAAATTGAGTTTAACATTTGTTGATTAGTAATGGAGAGGGTAGAGAAGGAAAAAATAGGAGTTTGAATAGAAGCTGCAAAACAAGTATCAGTAAGTGCAGTAAAATGTACTGCATTACAGATAAAATCTTTTATGTAAGAAGGCTTATGTTGAGTCCTTCCTGATCTGGTGACTTTAGGAGTTGAATGATGGAGTAAAGTAGTAGAAATAGTATCGATTTGTGAACTAGGAAGAGGTGGAGTTGTAGGAGAAAGAAAACTAGGATTTACATTCCCAGGTGACAAAATAGTTGGACTAGAAGATGAAGTATGAACAAGAGGTGAATTCGGTGGTTCAAGGCCCTTTGCAGGAGGTTTTGTAGGAGAAATTGGCTCCGTAATAGGATCGCTAGCATAGTGAAAATAATCAAAATTTTGTGGGAAAATAAGAATAGAAGGAGATGGAGAAGAATGGGGAAATATATTCTCATGAAAAACTACATCCCTTGAATAAATAATTTTTCTTGTAAGAAGACTCATGACTTTATATCCCTTTTTCCTAGTAGGTATCCCAAAAATATACCTTTGACAGCTCTAGGTTCCAATTTTCCCCTATGAGCGAAAAGAGTTGAAATATAATATAAACATCCAAAAGTTCTCAAAAATTATAGGATGGTTTAGTTTTGTGAAGCACTTCGTAAGGAGTGGTGAATTTTAATACTCTTGATAAATCTGTTTATTAAAATAGTAGAACTAAGAAGACAATCTCCCCAGAAAGAAGTAGGGACTTGTGATTGATGCATAAGAGACCAACATATTTCCAATAGGTGTCTATGCTTTCTTTCTACTATTCCATTTTGTTGGGGAGTTCCGACACAAGAAATTTGATGTAAAATACCTTGAGTTTTGAAGAAGTCTGAAATGATGAAACTAGAACCTAATTCTAAAGCATTATCAGATCTGATTATTTTAACTTTAGTATTGAATTGTCTTTCTTCCATACTAAGAAAGTGTTTGAGAAGGGGAAAAGCATTACTCTTAGTAGTCAAAAGAAATGTCCAAGTTCCTCTACTAAAATCATCAACTATAGTAAGAAAATATTTGAAACCATCTTATGTGCTAGTTTTATATGGAACCCATATAAAACTATGTGAATTAATTCAAAGATTGATATGGTAGAAATAATGCTTGAAGGGATAGGTAATTTAGTTTGTTTGGCCATTGGACAAATATCACAAGGTAAATTAGCATGAGATTGAAAATTCCAAATAACTGACTTTATTCTTTTCATTTATGAATAAGATAAGTGGCCTAATCTCTTATGCCACAAATTTACATCAACCGTAGATCCTAAAACATTACTAGAAAAAGAAGAAAATGTTGAATTAGGAAAGATTGTTGAACTTTGTAAAACTGGAATACTGAAGATGTCTTGAATGCTAGACTTAGGAGTTGTGGAGTTGGATTTGAGCAGATAGAGATCATTACGACTTTCACCAAGAACCAGTGGCCTCTTCATTGAAGGGCCTATAAGAAACAACCAGTGGAAGAGAAAGTTAGTATGTATTTATATTGAAGGCATAATTTCTCAATAGAAAGAAGATAATAATTGAATTCTGGAACAAAAAGAACATTATGTAAAATCAAATTTGGCAAGATTTGAACATTTCCTTTATGAGTAACCTTCACCTTTTGTGAGTTAGGTAGATTTACTGTTAAAGGTGTGACAAAAGGAGTGCGATAAGAAAAAAGAGAAACATCAAAAAGCATATGTTCTGATGCCCCTGAATCTATGATCTAGGAGTTGAATTTGATATGATTAAAACAGGAAAGAAATTGATGAGCAAGATTAGTTATACCAGAACACGCAGTTGGCAGTAACTTCTGAGGGTTTAGCCTCTGATTGACCAATTTTCACTTGTTGAGTAGAGTGAACTGCTCTGGTGAGAGCTGTTGATTTTCATTTGTTTCATGTGCATAAAAACCTTGTGAAGGAGGGGCTCTGTTATGACTGCATTGCAATGAGTTCCTCCTTGAATCTTCTTGTACCTGATGAACTTTAAATCTTACGGAAAGCCCACAATCCTGTAGCACTTGTCTATAGTATGTCCCAACTTCTTACAATAAGAACAAACAAGGCTATTCTTCTTTAAATCAACTTTTCCTTTTCCTGTATAATCATGATTTCCATTTTTTTTATTCCCTGCAGCCCTATTAACAACCAAAAAAGAGGAAGACTCTCCAGGATATTGATTATTAACATAACCTTCTCTTTGTTTTTCATCTTGGATTAAAAGTGAGTAAGCCATGATAACATTAGGAAGAGGAGCGATCATCAATATAGTTCCTCCAATATGAGAAAAAGAGTCATTTAAACCCATTAAAAAATGGATCAATCTTTCATCTTGCATAGACTTAATAATTTTAACTTTTCCTTCACAAGTACAGACACAATCACAACATACATTAGTAATTAAAGTGTCTAGTTCATCCCAAAGTCTTTTGATCTTTGTGAAATAACCTGCTATATCACTAGAACCTTGAACCAAGTCACTTAAATTCTTTTTGTAGGTGGTATAATTTTGACCCATTTGACTGACCATATCTGTCTTCCAAATTTGTCCAAAGGTCTTTCACAGTCTTGGAATAGATCACACTGTCAGAAATCTCTTTCGAGAGAGAGTTAAGAAGCCAAGATAGGACCATGTCGTTGCACCTACTCCAAATTTTAAACTCCGGAGCATCAACAAAAGGTGTGACACAAGATCCATCAATGAAACTTAGCTTATTTTTGGCGATAGGGCAATGAGGACAGACCTACGCCAGCCTTCATACCCTTTGCCATCAAAAGTAGAATTAACCAAGTTCATACCTGGATAATCTGAAGAATGTAGGTAGTAAAGACTACTGGAATCCATCATTGTGGATTCAGTACTCTTACTTATAGATGATTCATCAATTTCCATTGGAAAAACAGAAGCGAAAATAAAAAATTAAAAGAAGAACAAGAAATGAGGAGAAATTAAACAACTTGCTCTAAAACCATGAAGAAAATAAAGAGAATTAAAGGAAATTGTACGTCTGGTTTATTTATACAGCTGAAAAAGAGTCCAGTTGTAATCAAACTATACATGTACCTATTGGTTGAGAACAACTCATGTATATCTAATTAAATACAAAACAAAACAAAAGAAAAGAAGAAAAATATATTTACAAAAAAGAATTGTCCAGCTTTTCTTTACGTGGGGTCTTCTACACGTGACTTTTTAATTTGTATCATGTTCCTCAATTTCTTTTCTTTGCTCAGCATATCCATTTCTTCTTCTTCTTCTTCAGTGTAGTCTTTTTTGTGCTTTGAAATTCCAACAGTCTGCAACTCCACATTTGAACTTCTCCTCTTAAGGAGAAAACGACGCATGCCCTTGAGCAATCTTTGCACAAAGGTATTCGTCGAATTGAGATTCGATTCTTCATTGCATCCATCTATGAGAAGTAGGAGACAAAGAGTGACGTGTTACTTCGTTTTGCCAAGTTGGATCACAACTTGCTCCAAATGTTGCACAAATAAGAACTTGTTGAAGTATCAAGGTGAGAATATATAAATATGGTAAAACCTTTTTTGTTGATCATTTATCAAGTACTGATGTTCATTTATTAGGCTGCAACCAACATGATGTGTTTTAGTTTACAAGAATCTTTAAACTTGAACTAAATGTTGTTACGAGAAATTAAGAGTTTGTATAATTGAAATAATAGGTTGTTAATTTGTAGAAATTAAGAGAAATATATAATAAGTCATGTGTGTGTATAAGTAGGTGTAAAATAGTAATCTAGTATATTCTTATTGGGTTATTGGGTAAACCAATAACCCAATAAGAAATATCGAAACCGAACTAATACAACAACAACAAAAAAAAACCCAGTGTATTCCCAACAAGTGGGGTCTGGGGAGGGTAAAATGTACGCAATCCATACCGCTACCTCTGAAGAAGTAGAGAGGTTGTTTCCGGTAAACCCCCGGCTCCGAAACAGAACCAATAACCCAATAATTTTATTTTATAAAACCATTAGAAAGCCCGTTAACCAAATAACAATAAACCAATAACATTTTAATCAATTCGATTTATTGGTCGATTTAATTTTTGCACACCCCTATATCCAATGCCCCTATGACACTTTAGACATGACCTTTAAACTTAGATACAATAAATTTTCTAGATTCGTGTCTAAGTACATATGAAGAACGATTCAATTTGTTTTTTTTTGTTCGAAAGTTTGGGGTGTTACATTATATTTTTAATAGAAAATACAAATGGTTTTCGCTATACCATCTTTTTCATGTGGACTCTTATTTGAAGTCCACGTACTGAAAATTAACTCACCCTACCATTTACCCATTTAAAATTAAAACCCGGATCCATTAAAATTAACAGACCTATCCTGACCCATCAAATAAAACCTAAGACTCGAACCCGACTATAATGTTAAGTTTAACTCGATACCCGAACCCAAACCTAACCTAAAACTCAACCTTGACCCAAGATTTGATCCTCGACCCACCCAAGCCCTAAGTTGAGATCCAATCGGGGGACCCAATACTTGACCTCGACCACAACTTAAAATTTGAGATTCGAGCCCCAAGCCTGATCCAAGATATGAGATCCGAGATCAACATGTAACCTGACCCAAAACCTGATAACCCTGAACCCATATTGACTTTGGACTCGAGATTTGAACCTGACTAATGACTTGAGACTTGAGATTCGAACCCAATTTAAGACCTGAAGTTAGACTTAAGACCCAACTTAAGTCCTGATTCATGATTCAAGACTTGATCCCAACTACTAACGTGAGACTTGAGATCCAAGCCCTACCCTAGACCTAAGCCCTAAATCAAAACCTGACCTCGACCTCGACCTTAACCCAAGACCCGACATTGACACCAACCAAACCAAGATCCAACCCCAAGCTATACCCACTCTTGGAGCTCAAGACCTAAGCCCCTTGTATGACCACGAACCTAGACCTAATAAGCCTTGACTTAAGACTCAAGTCGACCCATCCCTTATCACAGGACCTTAGATAGTCCCAACTTGGGACCCAAGATCTAATTAAGCCAAAGACTGGATCCAAGATCCGAACTGAAATAGAACCAAACTTTTAATTGAGTCTCGAGACCTGTATGAGACTCGATATTTAAGCCCTGACCCTAATTTAAGACCCTACCCCGACCTAGATGTGGGACTTAAGGGACTCGATTTGGAACCCAAGATTCGATCCTACTGACTGGATGAAAAATGTTTGTTCAAAACGTGTGATTTATTAACGAAGATAGAAAGTGGGTTGAAATTAAGAAATAAACTGGGTGATCAGTTTGCAGCATGTGTTGCCAACAACCCCTTTTGGTCTGAAAAAAAATTGGCAACCCATTTTGATTTTTTGACTTTCGAAAAGTGCCTTTTGACTCTGCTCTCATTTAAAAAAAGAAAAAATTACAAAAAGTAGCATACTTAAGACTATAATTACAATAAATAGCAACATTTTTGTAAAATTACAGTTTATAGTAAGAGTATCATTATTTTACTCATTAACTACGCAAGTGCATGTTTTACTCTCACTATTTTATATTTTACTATTTTCACTCCATATTTCACCTCCCCCAAATATAGTCATATCTTTTACCCCTTTTTTCATCTTATTTTTTTATCATTTTATTTTTTTATTTTATTTTATTTTTAATTTTTTATTTTCATTGTATTTTCTCTCTTCTATTTCTCTTCTTTTTTTCCCTTTTTCATTTTTTTTAATTTTTTTTTTTTCATATTTGAAGATAATTATTTCCATGATCTTCAAGATTTCAATATAAAACATCATTACTATCTTTCACTCTCTTATATTTTTTACCTTTTTTTTTTCTTGTTAGTTTTTTTTCATCTTTTTTTTAATCATTTTATTTTTTATTTTTATTTCTTTTTCATTTTTTTCTTTTCACTTTATTTTCTCTCTTCTATTCCTCTTTTTTTGACTTTTTTGTTTTCTTTTTTTTTCCTTTCCCATATTTTTTTTTTCTTTTTTTTTTTTTTTTTTGTTCTTTTTTTTTCTTTTTTTTTTTTTTTTTTTTTTGTTTTTTCCCTTTTTTTGACTTCTCTATCTCCAACTTTTATTTTGAAAAAAAATATATGTATATGACATATAAATATTCAAAAAACATATAAAATACATAGTCATACAGATCTAGATATGTATTTTAGTACAAAACATACATATGTATTTACGAAATATATATCATATTCATATTAAACAGTAACAAATATAACTATACTATATATCTTCATATATATTTGCGAAATACAAAGGTGACTCATATAAAATAAGAATATACATATGGATCAGATTTGTATTTTGTAAATACATATGCAGAGCTATATGTATTTTATACGATGTTGGATTTATCTTTAAACTGTACGTACTATGTCATTTTAGAGGGTAACAGATGTACTTATTTATTTTCTTTTACTATTTAAGATATGTATCATGTATTTTTTATTACCTATATGTATATGTATATCATTGTCATTTTTATTATAGAGATTTTGTGTCCTATATATTTATATATACATGTGAGTCAAATATGTATTTTTGTAAATACATATGCAGATATATATGTATGTTTTTTTACCGTAAATACATATACAGATCTATATATCTATTTATTTTGTATATTTTTTGAATATGTATATATGATATAGACATTTGTCTTTTAAAAATAAAAGATAGAGATAGAAGAGTAAAAAAAAACAAAGAAAAAACAAAAAAAAAAAAAGAAAAACAAAAAGAAAAAGAAAAATTCAAAAAAAGAAAGAAGTGAAAAAGGAAAGAGAAATAGAAGTAGAAGAGAGAAAATAAAGTGGAAAGAAAAAATGGAAAAGAAAAAGAAATTAAAATGAAAAAAGATTTAAAAATTGAAAAAAACTAACAAGAAAAAATATTTAGAGATATAACAAAATGATATTTTGAAATTTTTAAGATCATGGAAATAATAATCTTCATATTTGAGTTTGATTTGGAAAAAAATCTACTAATTTAAATAAGAGTAATTTATGAAAATTTAATTAGATGGGATAATTATTTCTTATTTAACTCAACTAATTTGAGTAAAATAAGGATAGTAAATCATGTTATATATGTATTTGTATAGCAACTGTTTACTTAAATACAAAATACAATTTATTATTTTTCGTAATTATGAAACTGTTGCGCTATAAAAGTTACAATTAAGGCTCTATAGTTGCTATTTCTGAAATTTTTCCTAAAATACTTATCCTATACTTTAAAAAAAAAACTTTTTCTTTTTTTTTTCTTTTTTTTAATTTATACTTATCCTATACATGTTCATGCCAAAACTAGATACTGTAGTATGTGCTAGCACGGGCCCAACATATATTATTTACGTTATCTCAATTTATGTAGCACAAATAGCATTTAAAGTGTCAATCAAAATGTTATTAATATAAATTTTTAAATAATTTAAGTTGCTAATCATTGTGATTTATAGTATCTTTTATGTAATTTATGTTACTCGCTTTGTCCCAATTTTAGAATTTAGTGAGTCAATCAAATTTTTTTACTAATATATTTTTTTAAATATTTTAAGTTGTTAATCTTTGTGATTTTAGTATCTTTTAATGTAATTTCAAATAATTTATGTTACTTGATTTATCGCAACTTATGTGACACTATTAGAATTTCAAAAGTCAATCATCTTTTTTACTATATGTTTTAAAATATTAAAAGATGTTAATAGTTATGACTTATAATTATTTTTTTGCTTAATTTTTAAATATATACCCCCTCTATTTCAAAATGAATGATCTACTTTGACTTGGCACAAAGTTTAAAAAAATAAAGAAGACTTTTGAATCTTGTGGCCTTAAATTAAAGTTATGTCAAATGTACCAAAATGTCCTTTAATCTTGTGGTCCTAAACATGTCATGTGAAAAGTTGAAATTAAAGTATTGCTAAAAAGGGAAAGGATCATTCTTTTTTAAACAGACTAAAAAAAAAAGTAGGTCATTCTTTTTTAAACAGGAGGAGTAATATTTATCAAAATAAAGTAAATAAATTAAAATAAACAAAGTACTAAATTTTTAAAACATGTTAGATTCGAAAACATCATTTGGATCAACAAATTACTAAATTAACATAATAAAACATGCAAATTATAAAATGTCAAAACTATCCCAAATTTACGTGATACAAATATAATTTAGATAATTAATCAGATTCTTAATATGTTTTTAAACATTTTAAATTGTTAGCTATTGTAATTTATAATATTTTTTATGTAATTTTCAAATAATATATGTTATTCTCCTTATCCAAATTTTTGTGGCATTGATATTCAATTATATTCTTAAAATAATTTAGGTTTTTCATTATTATGATTTATAATACTTTTTCTTCTATTCCAATTTAAGTAACACTGAAATAAATTCAAAAGTCAACCAAATTTTACGATTGAAGCAGCAAAGTGGATATGTCCTAAATGACTTATAATATCTAATTAGAAGTGATATAGAAAAATTACTATGAGAAAATATTTGTGAAAAAACATTTAAATGAGTCTCATACAAGATGTCATGTTAATTTAAAACATCAAGAATTAATTTTCATTTTATGTTAATTTTATTTTTATTAAATATTATTAAATTTTTAATACCTAAATGACTTATAATAATTAATTAGAGGTGATATAGTAAAATTATGGTTATAACAGCTGAAGTAAACATGTCATAAATGTCTATTTTATCTTTTTTTATTAAACATTATTAATTTTCTTATATGTAAATGTCTTACAATAATTAATTAGGGGTAATATAGTAAAATCATGGAGCAAACATACTTGTGAAATTTTTTAAATAAGTCTCATATAAGATGTCCTATTAATTTAAAACATTAAGAATTGATTTATCATTTATATCTATTTTATTATTTATTAAATATTTTTAATTTTGTAATACCTAGATGACTTACAATAATTAATTTGAGGTGATGTAGTAATACTACGATTGAAGCAGCTGAAACAGACATGTCATGAATGTCTATTTTACCTTGTTTTAATTAAGTATATATAAATGACTTAAAATAATTAATTATGGATAATATAATAAAATTACGGAGCAGCTGAAGCATGTGAAGAAGCAGGCATGTTGACGAAGAGTTGTTTGTTTCTTCACTCTTATTAAAAGTAGTAATACCTTTTTTTAATTAAGTATTATTAATTTTCTTATATATAAATGACTTAAAATAATTAATTAATGATAATATAATAAAATCACGGAGCAGCTAAAGCATGTGAAGAAGTAGATATGTTGACGAAGAGCTATCTGCTTCTTCACTCTTATTAATAGTAGTAATACAATCCTCAATAATGGTAGCAGCATGAGTAATTAGGGTGTCAAGTTATTTAATCCAAAATTAAACCAACAAAGGTGTCAAATTATGTCGTAAATTCTCACTTTTATCATACGAAGGATAAAGTCCTGTCAATAGTTAATTAAGTCAAATTAGGTGGCGAAAAAGAATAAAATAGGAACCTTAGACATTCTTTTTTTTTTCACTTTTTATCGATATCTATCTATATCTATCTACTAGTCATATTTGGCCTGTGCTAAGCCCGAATCCAAAATTAGTATTAAACTTTATGTTTGTAAAAAAATTTTAAAGTCTTGATGCTATGTTTTTATTTTTTATTTTTTGTGACATTATCTTAGTTGTAAAGATAGTTCGACAATATCTTAGAATTTTTAATATTAATCTCATATATGTATGTATGTATGTGTGTGTGTGTATATATATATATATATATATATATATATATATATTTATTTATTTTTTCCGCTTCCAACATTCTTTTGAAGAGGAGTTTTGGAGTAACTGGTAAAGTTGTTGTCATGTGACCAGGAGGTCATGAGTCCAAGCCTTGCAAACAGCTCTAGTAGAAATACAAGGTAAGGTTGCGTACAATACACTGTTGTGATGGGCCCCTTCCCCAAATACCGCGCATAGCGGTAGCTTTAGTGAACCGAGCTGCCCTTTTTAATCATATATTTTAAAAAAAAATTAAAAGAATAATTTCTTAGAGTTTATTTTAGATTTTCATTTTAGTTTCCAACACATGCATGTCCCAACATTGTTTTTCTTTTTTATTTAAAAAATTACATAAAACCACAACTTATCTTTACTAAACTACATAAAATTCTACCCGTTTTATTAATTACCAAAATTTCTTTTTGTTTCTTAAAACAGACGGGTAAGTCAGCAAACACATAATTTTTCAAATACATAATTTTAATCATGTATCTCCCTTTTGTCTAGTTAATGTATTATGTATCCCGATCAAATAATTTCAGAAATGGATGTATCTCAATAATCAAAATTATGTATCTTAACTTCAAAGTAATATGTTCGAATGACAATTATGTATTCGGACAAAAATAGAGTAATTAACTTTTACATTTTTAAGTTCAAAATTATTTATCTCAACTTTAAAATTATGTATCCGGATGCTAATTATGTATCCGAAAATATCAAAATAAGAGATTATTTGTAATTTAGCAATAAGTATTGAAAGAGAGTAATTAGGGGTAAACTTGTGGGGATTTATGTAAGTTTTACTTTTTATTTTACTGATAGTTTTGAAGATTAAAGTATTTAATGATTCAAATTGAATTTTACCTAACGTTGAATTTACTTCATCATTTTTGCCCAATTCAACTTATATCGGCTAACTTCGCTAATTTCTCAATTAAAGTTATATTAACTAACTCATTTATTTTTTTTAAAACTCTGACTTTCAAAGTAATATAATAAATATTTAATACTGAAAACTATTGTATGATAACATTCATAAAATTAACTTATGAACAAAAGTAGAATTTAATTAAATAATTAAAAGACTTGATTCAACAAAATACTTCTGTAGATATTCCTTTATATTAAACCATTCGAAAGAAATTTTGAAAGTTACTAATTCTTTTTTAAGTTTTAATAGTTTTTTTTAAAATACATGTTAATAAATTTATATTGAAATATTTTAAACGTGTATGAAACTTGTTAAATTAATTTTTTTTGTCCTAAATTATATAAAGTATTTTCTTTTTTATTTGAAAAATGTAAAACCACAACTTATCTTTACTAAACTACATAAAATTCTACCCGTTTTATTAATTACCTAAATTTCTTTTTGTTTCTTAAAATAGCTGGGTAAGTCAGCAAACCCATATTTTTTCCCATATTATTTTTTTACATCTATAATTTCTATATCTCTGAGTATGTATAAAACTAGTACTTTAAAATTATCTGTCATTTAGGTGGGTTAATTACATATTCTTTAGTTGTTTGTCTTAATCTTATTAATTCCTCTATATTTTCATTAAGGTATTCTATATATTTTATATCTTTGGTTCTCATAGATTCTTCTAAATTTGTTTTACGTCTGGTATAGCGTTATCTTCTCCTTTACATCTCGAATATTGATGGTCTGAATATTTGTGTCCAATTCTATTGCAATATCTTATTAATAATCCATCTGAAATAAATCATTTCTTAATTGCTTTTGCAGTAGATTGTTTTTCTGGGTTAAGTAACGTCATTACCCATTGTCTGACATCTTCCATATCTGTTTATCGTAGTTCTCTTGAATTTGAATAAATCATTTAATGGATCTATTTATTACCCAAGTTATGTGCACCCCCTACAATTGGTATCAGAGCTAATTATGCTAATTAAAGTTACGGAAGTAGTATATATTTGAATTTATTTAATAATTATGATAAAATTTAGATTTAGATATCCACCAAAATAATATTTATAATATTTGTTAAGATGAATAACGTACAAAAACTACAACAATATAAAGAATTAAAACAAATAATATCTAAAAAACGTAAAGAGTTAAAAATAAGGATAGAAAGACTACAATATAACATAATTGTCGGAGTTAGTAAAAAATCAATAAATGCACAAAAAGAAGAAATATCAAATTTAGAATCAATAATAGATAGTCTAGAATATATATATCAACATAACATGTATACATTAAAATAAAATGAACAAAGAAGAATTTATAATAGATGAAAAAACATATGAAAATCACGAAGGATTAAAAATAAAAATAGTATTCTCTAATTTAGGAAGGAAAAATATAAGAAAATAGATAAACATTTATATTTAATGTTAGAAAAAGAAGAATTAAAATTAGAAGATAAGTTGACAACCATGATAAAAATAAAAAGAGAAAATGAAGAGATAGACAGAAGAAAGGAAATAGATAAAATAAAACAACAAACAACAGAAGAAATACGAAAAATAGAAGAAACTAAAAATAGTAGGATTACTGAATTAGAAAAAGAAATACAAATACTAAAAGATTTATATGAAAAAAGACAGAAAGAAAAATAAGAAAAAGATAAAGAACAAAAATTATTAATTGAGATAAATCAATTTTAAAAAAAATTAAAAATAAAAAATAAAGAACTAGAACCAGTGAATTAGAAATAAATACAATAGATGCTGAAGAAATAGATAATTATGATTCCAAAGATAGTGAAACATATACGGAAATTCTAGAAAACATAGGAAAACTAGAAATTAATTAAAAATAAGAAGTAATTAATAAAGAAAATCTAGAACTAATAAATACAGAAGTAAATACTCTAGATAAAAATATAATACCTAGTACATCAGAAATAAGAAAACCAACCTATAATTACAAAAATAAGTTTAAAAGATATAATCCAAAGGATGAATAAAAAAATGGACACTAAAACAAATAATTAATTACAGCTTTTTAGATTTAGACTGTGTAATAGATACAAATAAAATAATACAACTATGGGTAGAATATATGTCTAAATAATTATTAGATAATAAAATAGATACAACAAACACACCAGAATATATAGAAAAGACATTAATAGGAACAGTAAAATTATGGTTTTTAAACCTAGCCGAAGCAAGTGAAAAAGTACTAAGATTTGATAATAAAATAGAAGGAACATCCATACCTACTAAAATACTACTAACAGAAATATTGAAAAAATATAAAATAGCTATAAGAGAAAAATTTAGTAGTATAACAACAGAAGAAGAAGAAGAGCAAAATAAAGAGAAAGATATGAATAGAAATTTAGTGTTAAAATTAGTAATATGTAATATGTGCTATATAGATGAATATACATGCGCATTTAAAGAATATTATTATAAAGGAACATATAATGTAGAAGAAAGTAAAGAAATAAAAATATTATATTTTAGTAAATTACCTGAACCATTTAGTTCAAAAATAATAAAGATTTGGGATGAAGCAAAAATAGTAGATACCCAAGGAGCAAGAATAAAATTTTTACAACAATGGTATAGAAATCTATTTGAAAAATATTGAGAAGAAATAGAAATGAAAAAAATATTAATAAGGAATTTAGCATGTTGCAAAGATAAAATAGCACCTCAATTTGGATGTGAAGAAAGATATTGTAAGAAAAGAAAAAGACATAAGAAATATAAGAAATACATAAAATAAAAATATAAATATATGTAACCAAGAAAAAGATATTATGTATAAAATTATAAACATAAAAGACCACATGAAAAAAAGAAATCTATAAAAGAATGTATTTGTTATAATTGTGGAAAACTAGGACATTTAGCTAGAGATTGTAAATTACCAAAAAATCCGAAAAAATAAACAAATATCAGAAATAAAAATAAAAAATACAAAATATATGTAGATGTATTATATAGATTATGAATTAGAAAGTGAAGATAGTATATATAAAATTTCGGAGGATAAAACAGATAATAAAATAGATAGTGAATTAGATGAATCAAATAACTGAAGAAGATATAAAATGAACCAAATAACTGAAGAAGATACAAAAATAATAACAAAGGAAGAATATTTAAATGAAGAAGGAACAGATCAAAAAATAATATTTGACAGTAATCTATTTGACGAAATAAAAGGAAAATAGTTAGATTTAAGTGTAGAAAAATATTTAAAATACCAACAATGAAAAATATATTTAGTAGAAAAAAGGAAGAATACTACGTAACAAGTCAAAAAGAACATATAATAGACTGTAGATATACAAAAGAAAGAGCTAGTATACCACTAGTAACAAAAATTATAGTTAATAAAGAAATAAACGATATAAAAAATAAAGACCCAATAAAATATGTACACCTTGGAGGAACAGAGATATTAATAAAAAAATGTTTTAGAGAAGGAATAGATACACCAATAGAATTATATTTAGAAGATGATAGAATTATAAAATCTATAGAAAAAATATAATAAAAGCCATAAAAGGAAATTTAATATACCAAAAATTTAGATTTATAATAAGTGTGAATTATTCAGTAGCAATAAAAGATAAAAATATAAATAAATCATTAGTATTATATTAGAAAATATCAGGAATAGAACTAAACCCAGGAAGTAAAATATTTACAACAAGATATAAAAATCTATATGTATTAACAACAAAACATAAAATAACAGAAAAAAATAAAATTAATAAAATATAAATAGAAAATCCTTTTGAACAATTTGTAAAAACAATTGATAATAATGATTATAGTTACAAAGACATAAATATAGAAGAAGATTTATAAATAATAAATGACAGAATAAGTACAACAAAAAGAATAGCTCATGAAAAACTAAAATCATCAAGCTCATAAAAAAGAACAAGTTATGAAGCAACTTCAAAAGTTAATTTAAATCAATAATATATAACAGGAACAATAAATGAAAAAAAATATTTAATACTCTTAAACATAGGACAAGAAGAAAATTATATAACAAAATATCTAGTAAAAAGTGAAGAAATAAAATCTAATAGTGATATATGCCTAGATCTACAAAGGAGTCTAATAAACATTAAAGATATGGCAGAAAAAGAAATAATAATAGGAGCCAGGAAAATAAAAATAGAATTTGAAATAAAGAAAGAAATGCAAAAAAGCAGACATAATATTAGGAATAAAATCATTAGAACAAGTAAAATCATACAATATAGAACATATACAATTATCTATAACATATAATAAAGAAAGATTATTCATAAAAAGAACTTTAACATGATATGAAAATATATGTACTTGTAAAAATAATAGTAGAAAGATATTATAATAGGTATTATACACCTATGATAGATACAGGAGCATAGACAAACTTATGTAGATACAGTTGTTTACCAGAAAATAAATGGGATAAATTAAAAACACCAATAGTAGTCAAAAGATTTAATAATGAAGGAAGCTTAATTACAAATAAAGCTAAAAATGTAAAAATACAGATATGGGATAAAATAGTAACAATAGAAGAAATCTATAATTACGAACTAACATCAAAAGATATAATTTTAAGAATGCCATCTTTAGATAAATTATATCCATAGATAATAACTAAAATAGATTGGTGGTTTACAACATCATGTAAAAAAAGTAAGAGCAAAAAGAGTTATTAATAAAATAAGAAAGAAAACTGATTGGATAGAAGGAAGTGAAAAAATTACACAAATGTTAGAAAATATAAAAAAATAAAAGACACAGTAGAACTAGTTAAATTTTCAATAAATAAAAAAGAAATAACTATATTTTCAATAGATAAGGTAGAAATAATAAAGAAAATATTAAAACAATTATATAGTGAAGATCTATTAAAAGAATGGAAAAAACATAAAACTACTATAAAAATTGAATTAGTAGATAAAAATAGCATCACTCAAAAACCATTAACATATAATTTTGACGATTTAAAATTTTTTAAAATGCATATAGATGAATTATTAGAAAAACAGTATATACAAAAAAGTAATAGTAACACAATAGTCCAGCATTTATAATAAATAAACATAGTGAACAAAAAAGAGGTAAAAAAAAGAATGGTTATTGATTATAGAAATTTAAATGCAAAAACTATGACATATAATTATCCAATACTAAATAAGATATTAAAAATAAGACAAATACAAGGATATAACTATTTTAGTAAATTTGACTGTAAATCAGGATTTTACCACTTAAAGTTAGAAGAAAAATCTAAGGAATTAACCGCATTTACGGTACCACAAAAATTTTATAAATGAAATGTATTACCATTTGGATATAAAAATGCATAAGGTAGATATCAACATTTTATGGATAGTTATTTTAAACAATCACCTAATTGCATAGTATACATAGATGATATACTACTATATACAAAAACTAAAGAGGAACATTTAAAATTATTAGAACAATTTACAGATATAATAGAAAAATCGGGAATAAGTTTAAGTGAAAAGAAAGCCGAAATTATGAAAAACCAGATAGAGTTTTTAGGAATACAAATAGCTAAAAGTGGAGTAAAAAATGCAACAACATATAGTACAAAAAATAATAAATTCAAAAGAAGAATTAGATACAAAGAAAGAAATTACAATCATTTTTAGGATTAGTAAATCAAGTAAGAGAATATATACCAAAATTAACAGAAAACCTAAAGCCTTTACAGAAAAAATTAAAAAAGGATGTAGAATATAATTATAATGAAGAAGATAAAAAACAAGTTCAAAAAATAAAAATACTTTATAAAAAGTTACCAAAATTACAATCCCAGATGAAAATAAAAAATTTACATATATAGTAAAAGCAGATGCAAGTGAATATAGTTATGGAGGAGTACTTAAATATAAATACGAAAATAAAAAATTAGAACATCATTGTAGACTCTACTCAGGTAAGTTTAATAAAACAGAAATAAATAGAAAAGAATTATGTTCATTATATAAATGTTTATTAGCATTTGAACCATATATTGTATATAACAAATTTATAGTAAGAATAGATAATACCCAGGTTCAGTGGTGGCTAACAAAGAAAATACAAAATTCAGTTACAACAAAAGAGATTCGAAGACTAGTATTGAATATATTAAATTTTACATTTACAATTGAAGTAATTAGTACTAACAAAAATGTTATTGCAGATTACATATCAAGACAAACCTACACACACTGATATAATAGAAGATGATGCTTTAGAAAAGATACTCAAAACCCTAACTACGCTATCAATGAAAGTGGACAGTATGGGTAATAAAATAGAAAAGCTAAAGACTAATGAAGTTAAACTGAAGTCTGAAGCTACAAATCAGCAAACTCAGCAGTGTGCAGAGCTATGTCGATCGAAAAACATTAAAATTCCGGAGCTAAAAGGAGATGTTGGGACACTCCATAAAACCATAACGTTTATCAATCTACAATTGTAGGTACAAGCAAAGGAGTTAGTGGACAAAAATACCAGAACATGAATATGAATAAGATATTTGAGAAGCTATTTATACCAACAATACAAAAAGACCCCTTGTACAATCCCCCACAAATTACCACATATCGAAACAGTTTGAACCAAGATAAAAAAAACTTATAACCATCTATCCCGAGGATAGATAGAAAATATCTACAAAGTACAAACTTTTCTAAACCTTAACCCCAGAGCTACAGATAACCAAGAACCAAACACAAACTATATAACCCAAAGATTGCAAGGTCATAACAAGCTAATTGCACTAACCAAAACTAACCCAAGCTTAATAAAAACTTGTTTTGACTATGAATTATTAAATACCATATATACCCAAGATGGAGAAGAACTATCAGCTATGGAAGAATTACATAAAATATTCACCGCTTATAAAAGTGTAACCAAAGAAAATCTATTTTATATAAAGTTTTATACTGCACCAGCAGAGATATTATACAACGAGATCAAATCAGTATTATATCAGAAGATATTGTACAGCAGCCAGAGATACCCAGAATTGAGATACTTGGTTTCTATACAAATAAATGACTTATTAGACTAGCTACAATTATTCAAGAATTAGCAAATAATTATATCAATGAAAACCCAATATGGAGCTATTATTCAAGAGACCATAAAATGATTTATTCAAATTCAAGAGAACTACGACAAACAGATATGGAAGATGTCAGACAATGGGTAATGACGTTACTTAACCCAGAAAAACAATCTACTGCAAGAGCAATTAAGAAAGGATTTATTTTAGACGAATTATTAACAAGATATTGCAAGATAATTGGACCCAAATATGCAGACCATCAATGTTCGAGATGTAAAAGAGAAGATAACGTTATACCAGATGTATAGTTAGAATGAAGATAAGCATGCCAGCTGGTAAGAAGATAGAAAAACAACAAATACGACAAGAAGAAGATAACAACGGAGCAATAATAGAGAGACAAGTTAATTAAAGTTGAAAGTGACATATGGAAGAATAGATACTTTTTCTTGAAAACTTTACGTAAATTATTTATTAGATACTATTTACTTTAAGACTTTTTGGGAAACATGTGCCATTTTTTGTTGTAAAGCTATTCATAACTTAGTCTTAAATTGTATAGATATTTATAGGATTTAATTAGTTTTTGTCTTTTTAGAAGACTTTTTGAAGTTGGTAGGTTACATGTAAAGTTATAGGTGTAAAGATGTAAAAAGTTTGTGTATTTTTTGAACATTATAAATACAAGGCATCAAAGGTAGAATGAGGGAAAGCCTTCATGCATTGAAGCAAACACTCTTCTTTCATAACAAACTTTTGAACATTTATTAGAAACAGATATATTTCAATGGAAAAAGCTATGGATGAACAAAGCTTAGAATTATCAAACCTACCAGAATAGGTATATTTTTTATGATTATGAATAGCTAAATTCATAAATTCCTAACAATCATGATATGATAAAATAAGTTCATGTTAGTTGCTTTATAGTAGAATTATTCAAAAAATAGCATGTTAAGAAGTTCACTAGCAAAGTGGAAAAGGAGAAAAATCCCTAAGAACTATGCCATCTTAAAGGTGAAACCAGTGAGGCAAGAAAGCCATGATAGAGGAGTAGCCAGAGTAGAGGCGTTGTTTAAGGAAAAAGTATCCAGATTACCATGCTAATAGTGACCGAAGAATATGTTATTTAAAATAATCTAGTATATAGTAATCTAAAATGATCATATTTTGTTATGTGTTTGATTGAAGGGAATATTTAGAAAAAAGCATCATATGAAAAATGAATACTTATTTATCTGACAAAATGGTAGATAAATTTAAAATACTTATTTGTATGTACTTAAGGATTTAGAAATTGTAGATACAAGAAAAATCATATTGAAAAAAATATTTGATAAATATGTTATGACTAGAATAAATTACATACCTCACCTACCTAACTACTCTTATAAATACTTACATACCAAACCTACATATCAACCATGATAAATTACGAATATTGGAAAATAGATATGAAAAATATACAATAAATAGAAAAATTAATGAAAACAAATTTAGAATAATATATGAGAACCAAAGATATAAAATATATAGAATACCTTAAACAAAATATAGAGGAATTAATAAGATTAGAACAAACAACTAAAAACTATTTAATTAACCCACCTAAATGACAGATAATTTTGAAGTACTAGTTTTATACATACTCAGAGATATAGAAATTATAGACATAAATAAAATAATATGGGAAAAAATATTTAATATTGAAGATGAAGAGTTAGATACAAATCAGATAGAAGACGAGTTAGGAGAAATATACTTAAGTGTTGACAATCACTATTACTACTTAGATAATTATTCAGATGGATATTATATAGATTAAGAAATGCTAGAATATATTCAAAGAGTGAGAGAAAAATAAAGTTTTTTATACGAAGAAATTAATTATAGAAACCAGCTTAGGAAAGGAAGAGAACAATTAAAAGAAAGATTAATCTGGATAAATAAAACCATAAAACAATTAGAATTAAAAGACAGTTTAGAATATGATTTAGATATAGAATTATTCATAGACAAAAAAAGACAGGATAATTAACGAAATAGATAACTTGAAATTTAATATTAGATATAGTACAATTAGAATAAATTATTACAAAGAAATTTGCAGTGTCACAACTACTTTAGGATAAAATGATAGACTATGGATATTTAAAACATTGGAGACAAGATATGGAAAAAATAAGACTAACAGAAATATTTATGAAAGAAAATTTAATTGAATATTTTAGAACAAAAGATAAAGAATATTTAGAATACCTCCAAAATAATATACAAGAATTACAAAGGTTAAGAGAAAAAAAATAAATAATATCATAGTAAAGTATTTAATCAAATACCATCTAATCACCCCCCCCCCCCCAAATATGAACATTAATAAAATTAAAATAAATACACTAAAAATAAAAATGTTTAGAGAAGTTAAAAAATATCCACATTGTAGGGGGGTACGGATAACTTGGGCAATAAATAGATCTATTATAGTTCTAATGGATCTATTTTTATTTTTTCGTGGATATTTCTTAAATTCTCTAAATATTTTTTTTAGTGTATTTATTTTAATTTTATTAATGTTCATATTTTGGGGGTGATTAAATGATATTTGGTTAAATGCTTTACTGTAATATTCTTTAGTTTTTTTCTATTAGTTTTTGTAATCCTTGTATATTATTTTGGAGGTATTCTAAATATTCTATATCTTTTGTTCTAAAATATTCAATTAAATTCTCTTTCATAAGTATTTCTGTTAATCTTATTTCTTTCGTATCTTATCTCCAATATTTTAAATACTCATAGTCTATCATTGTATTCTAAAGTAGTTGTGATACTGCAATTTTTTTTGTAATAATTTATTCTAATTGTACTATATCTAATATTAAATTCTAGGTTATCTATTTCATTAATTATCCTGTCTTTTTCATCTATGAATAATTTTATGTCTAAATCATATTCTAAATTGTCTTTTAATTCTAGTTGTTTTATGGTTTTATTTATCCAAATTAATCTTTCTTTTAATTATTCTCTTCCTTTTCTAAGCTGGTTTCTATAATTAATTTCTTCGTATAGTCAACTTTGTTTTTCTCTAACTTTTTGAATATATTCTAGCATTTCTTAATCTATATAATATCCATCTGAATAATTATCTAGGTAGTAATAGTAATTGTCATCACTTAAGTATATTTCTCCTAACTCGTCTTCTATCTGATTTATATCTAACTCTTCATCTTCAATGTTAAATATTTTTTCCCATATTATTTTCTTTATGCCTATAATTTATATATCTCTGAATATGTATAAAACTAGTACTTCAAAATTATCTGTCATTTAGGTGGTTAATTAAATATTCTTTAGTTGTTTGTTCTAATCTTATTAATTCCTCTATATTTTATTTAAGGTATTCTATATATTTTATATCTTTGGTTCTCATATATTATTCTAAATTTGTTTTCATTAATTTTTCTATTAATTGTATATTTTTCATATTAATTTTTCAATATTCGTAATTTCTCATGGTTGATGTGTAGGTTTGGTATGTAAGTATTTATAAGAGTAGTTAGGTAGGTGAGGTATGTAATTTATTCTAATCATAAAATATTTATCAAATATTTTTTCCAATATATTTTTTCTTATATCTACAATTTCTATATCCTTAAGTACATACAAATAAGTATTTTAAATTTATCTACCATTTCGTCAAATAAATAAGTATTCTTTTTTCATATGATGCTTTTTTCAAAATATTTCCTTCAATCAAACACATAACAAAATATGATCATTTTAGATTACTATATACTAGATTATTCTTAAATAACATATTCTTCGGTCACTATTAGCATGATAATCTGGATACTTTTCCCTTAAACAACGCCTCTACTCTGGCTACTCCTATATCATGGCTTTCTTGCCTCACCTATTTCACCTTTAGGATGGCATAGTTCTTAGAGATTTTTCTCCTTTTCTACTTTGCTAATAAAATTCTTAACATGCTATTTTTCTAATAATTCTACTATAAAGCAACTAACATGAACTTATTTTATCATATCATGATTTTTAGGAATTTATGAGTTTAGTTATTAATAATCATAAATAAATATACCTGTTCTGGTAGGTTTGATAATTCTTTGATAATTCTAAGTTTTGTTCATCCATAGCTTTTTTCATTGAAATATACCTATTTTTAATAAATGTTCAAAAGTTTGTTGTGAAAGAAGAGTGTTTGCTTCAACGCATGAAGGCTTGCCTTCTCTGCTGCCTTTTATGCCTCTATTTATAATGAGAAAATGAATAATTTACATGGTTCCTACGTATTCTTCCTGATGTTACAAAAGTCAAAAAAGAAAGGCTATCCTATTTACATCTATAAAAGATAATTATGGTAGGTGTCAAAAAGTCTTGACATCTTAAAAACGAGAAAATGACTTAAAGTACTAAAAGAAAAAAACCTATTAGTGCTTAAGATTCCACCTGTACAATAATTTACAATTTACGTACAAGAAATTGTGAAAGTTATTTACATGTCACTTTCACAATTTAATAGCTTGTCATTTTATCTATTCCATAATTGTTTCATGTCTAGCTGGCGTCCTTATCTTCATGGCTGATTTTTTCCTTTTATTCTAGCTGGACTTCTGGGATAATATTATCTTCTCCATTACATCTCGAACATTGATGGTCTGGATATTTGTGTCCAATTATCTTGCAATATCTTGTTAATAATCCATCTGAAATAAATCCTTTCTTAATTACACTTGCAGTAGATTATTTTTCTGGGTTAAGTAATGTCATTATCCATTGTCTGATATCTTCCATATCTGTTTGCCGTAGTTCTCTTGAATTTGAATAAATTATTTATGGTTTCTTGAATAATAGCTCTATATTGGGTTTCCATTGATATAATTATTTGCTAATTCTTGAATAATTGTAGCTAGTCCAATAAGTCATTTGTTTGTGTAGAAATCAGGTATCTCAATTCTGGGTATCTCTGACTGTTGTACAATATCTTCCGGTATAATCATATCTCTGGTTAATCCTATTTTTACAGCTTGTATAACTGGTTTGATCTCGTCGTATAATATCTCTGCTGTTGCAATATAAAATTTTATATAAAATAGATTTTCTTTGGTTACTCTTTTATAAGTGGTGAATATTTTATGTAATTCTTCCATAGCTGATAGTTCTTCTCCATCTTGGGTATTTATGGTATTT
>NC_061122.1:12894222-13081254 GCF_002878395.1 Capsicum annuum
GCATGTCAAATAAGAGATAAGGTACCCCTAAACTATATCTAAAGTTGTTATGACACACTTAAACTTTAAGGGGGACCTATTATCATCTAAACTCATTTTTTGTTGATCTAGCCATCAAGTATTAGAATATTTTTGTACTTCTTTTGGTGGAGACGAAAAATACTTGTGCGTTATCTCAATAAAATAACAATCATAAAAAATACTATTACCTTTTGTGAAAAGTTCATTAAAAAGGTTAAACTAAAAAATTTAAATAAAAATATATAAATACTTGACTAAAATAAATAATATATATTATAAGAAGATATTGCTAATGTCAAGGTTAAAATAGACATTGTCAAGGTAAAAGGGGGGAGAATGCTTATTATTCAAAGTAGAGGGGGGAGTTTGATTTTTAAAGTAAACTTGAGGGGGGGAAATGATTTTCAGACAAAACTGAATGCAATTGTGGATGAAAGAAAAATATGATGAGGACAATAAAAAGGTGAAATCAACATGAATTTTATATAAATTGGTAAGTAATACCTGTTTTACATAGTATGGGAATTGTTTTGATCCTATTTTAAATAAAAAAGATTATGTTAAAACCTATAGAAGATGGAAAAGGAATATTTTTTTTGAATTTTGGCAAAAAGCTATGGAAGATAGAAAGTTTTTTTTTTTTTTTTTTTTAAAATTGCCAAAAGCGCCAGAAAGAATAAATAAAAAATAAATGTATTTAATTGTTTGGGGTTCAAGATGGGAAAAGAATGGATTATGTTTTTAAAATCCTTTTTTTTTAATTTTGGCAAAAATCTATGAAAGATGGTAATTTTAAAAAAAAAATTGACAAAAAACGTAGAAAGAACAAATAGAAAATAAACGTATTTAAAAATTATTTTTGGATATCTTTGGGGTTTTGTGGCGTCCTCTTTTAATTAGGAGTGGTTAGTTTTTTTTGTGAGGAAAGGTATCCTATTTTTGTGAGGAAAGTTTTCTTTTTAATTTAATATTACAAAAATAATAAGAAAAACGTAAAAAGGCGATTTTGTCTAAAGCGGAGACTTTTAATAAAGGGCAAAATATTCAAATCACATTTCTAAGGGCCTTCACACTTTTAATATATTATAGATTATAAATAGATTATATATATGTATATATATATTATAGATATAGATTAGTAATATCTATCTATCTATATAATAATAATAATAATAATAATAATATAATAATAATGATAATAATATAATAATAATAATAATAATAATAATAATAATAATAAAAATATATTAAAAGTTTGAAGACCATGAAAAACGTGATTTGAACTTTTTGTCCTTCATTAAAATACTCCACAATAGACAAAATTGTCTTTTTACTTATTTATTTTAATTATTAAATTATTTTTATAATATTCAAAATGAAAAAATCCTAAAATATATGGTAAGGATTTTCTTACTTTTTCTTATTTGAAATTAATAAAAAAATTCTACTTAGGATTCAATTGTTACATATATTTATATATTTGATGTACAAGTCAAACATAAATAGAGACACTACAATGGCACAATCAAAGGGCTCTCTCCTCTCTTACATGTTGTGAATTAGATATATATCATAATTTTAATTTTTTTCTGTATTTGTTTGTGTTGCAGATATATTGAAAGCAGTGGTGGACCTAGGATTTAAGGATAGTGGGTGCTTAAAAGATTTAAAAACTGAAAAAGTAAAATCATCTCAATGAGGCTCGAACTCGGGGCCTTCTTCCAATGAAGGACCTTAATATCAACCTAAATTCCAATGCACCCACCAAACTTTTTGTTATAACAACAACAACAACAATAAACCCAGTAGATTTCCACATCGTGGGGTCTGGGGAGGGTAGAGTGTACGCAAACCATACCACTACCTCTAATGAAGTAGAGAGACTGTTTTTGATAGACCCCCGGCCTAAGACAAAGGACAGTATATAAAAACATCAAAACCATGGAACACGATAGAAAATATAGATACGCCATCCACAGAAATATGTAACACTAGAAAACAAAAGACACCCAAACCTTCCTACCTACTGACTACGACTCATCTACCCACCTTAACCCTCTATCCTAATATTTTTCCTCCATACCTTCCTATCCAGGGTCATGTCCTCAGTCAACTGTAACTGCTTTATGTCACGTCTAATCACTTTCCTCCAATATTTCTTAGGTTTACTCCTACCCCGCTTGAAACCATCCAAGGCCAACCTCTCACACCAAACTTTTTGTTATAATGGGTGCTTTTATATGTTATATACCTATTTTCCTATATTTTTTTATGTAATTATATCTATTCTGCATCAAAATTAGTGGGTGCCAGAGCACCACAAAATCCTACATAGGTCCGCCCTTGATTTAAAACAATTACATCAGATCAACAACAAAGAAACTAGGGTCTTTGGGCTACAAGTGACAAAAAAGTTTTAAAATGAGGTGTAGGTGACACAAGTCTTAATAATTGAGTGGCGGTGACAATTACTTAATTATGGATTAAGAAAGTTTGAAAAATTTTAAGATAACCCATAAGTTTTTAAATTTATACTTTGATCCAAATGTTAGTTAATATAACAAAAACAAAGAAAAAAAGGCGCATTTTTCTCTCTCCCTATCCGTTGTTATTTTCTATGTCTTCGCGATATTTATTGTTCATTATTACTGTTGCTTTATTCATCATTTTATGATTCATTATCATCATCTTATACTTCATTATCATCTTTATATTCTTCTTATTGATCATTGTTGTTGTTGTTACCGCAACTGCTGCTCTTTGACCAATTGCTTATGTCAAATTTTATTTCGTACATCACTTTCAACTTTGGCATTTATTTGAGAGAAGACTTTGGTAAGTCAAATTATGCTTTTTAGTTGAATTTGTCATCTGGGTAACTGCTAGTGTGCTGTTTTTTCAACAATAGCTAGCATGCGAACATGAATGCAACATAAGGGCAATCTGTTTAAACAGATCCATCATCTGTGGCACCAAATAAATGTTCTGTTGCAACAGTAGACTTATGTTGGAATCATGTTTATGGTTCTAGGTGTTCGTAATATGAATCAAATAGATGGAAATTTTATTGCAATAGATTAATAATCTGTTGCACTAGATTAGTAATCTATTCCAATAGACAAGTAATCGATTGCAAAGAATATTTATCTGTTGCAACAGATAATTATTCTATTGCAACAGATGAATAATCTATTTTGAACAACAAAATACAGCTCCTGTCACAAACCCAACAGATAACTCAACTCATATGTTGATCTCTTGCTATTGATACTGTATTCAAATTGTTTCTTAATTGTAGACATGTCATTTGTTGAGAAAAAGAAATAGACAGCATGAAAATTAAATAAGAATTAAAACGACAAATGCATCAAATATAAATTTTTTATTAAAAATAAATAAATAGAAATACATAGGTAAAAATGAAGCTTAATTACTATTATCATCATTATCATCATTATTATTTGTATGGCTAGCCTTCCAATCTTCAACCGGTAGCAGCAACACCCTCTTCAGCCTGTGGATCTCCCGTAGCATCCTTACTCTAATACGGCCAACTCCCACTACAGGTCATAAACCTCTTTCTGCAGTTCCCGCATGGCGTCTCATAAAATAGCGACATTCCACATTGGATCAGCCATATCTAGAAAACGCATAAGTTGATAAAACACAGACGTAAAAACAAAAGTAAAGTAAAGAAAGAATTAGAATGTAATACAACGTATATTTACATAAAAATCAAGAAAAGAACTTACCAGAGACAGAAAAAAGCTATCAAGTCTTTCAAGAGAAAGTAGTTGAAGGTGTAACAAGAGTAAGGAATAAATAGAGTGTAGTAGAATGAACGATTGAGTAAGGAGGGCTCTATTTTTAAAGGATTGAACTTGAATGTGTTAGGCAAAAAGTCGCAACTGTTCACCTCCATTTATTAATGACATTTCTTGCTTACTATGAAAAGTTATGACTTAATTAAATTAAGCAATACTGTGATAAGTCATGAATTTTCAGTTTATTATTATTAATAATTAGTTCTTTTCAGGAACTATTTTTATCTTGAGTTGTGACAATAGATTATATATCTGTTGCACCAGATAACTCATCTATGACAATAGATATATCATTTGTTGCAACAAATAGATAACCTATTGCATCAGATAATATATCTGTTGCAACATATAATCTATATATATATTTTTTTTAAATTATCATTATGATATCCAAATTTTCTGACTTTTTTAATTATATAAATTAATAAAACAGATTTAAAGGTGCAACTATTCACCTCCATTTATTAATGACATTCTTGATTACTGTAATAAGTTATAACTTAATTAAATTAACCAATATTGTGATAGGTCATGACTTTTCAGGTTATCATTATTAATAATTAGTTCTTTCCAGGAATCGCTTTTATATTGAGTTGTGACAATAGATTCTATATCTGTTGCATCAGATAACTCATCTGTGACAACATATATATCATCCATGGCAACAAATAGATAATCTGTTGCATCAGATAATCTATCTGTTGCAACATATAATCTATCTTTTTAGAAAATAATTATCATCATATTATTAATCCAAATTTGCTGACTTTTTTTATTATATATATATATATATATATATATATATATATATATTAATAAAATAGATTTAAAAATAAAAATATTTTTGGTGAGTTTTTTACGATTTAAATTGTGTTTATCATTTATTTTCTTATTATTTTCTGTGAAAAGAAATGACTTAATTAAATCAAGCTGGTGAGTTTTTTATTATTGTGACAAGTCATGACTTTTCAGCTTATTATTATTATTAATTAGTTCTTAAATTTAAATTAACCTTTTTTCTTAATTTAAAAATTGAAGACACATGGTTTTCAATAACCGTTTCTTTAATAAAATAATAACCAATTTTTTATTGAGTTATGACAATAGATTGTATATTTGTTGCATCAGATAACCCATCTGTTGCAACAGATATGCCATCTGTTACAATAAATCGATTCATCAGTCGCAACAGATGAGGAATTTAATACATCAGCAGCGTTGTTTGAATATGTTTAGACAAAAAGTCACAGTCATGACTATTCACTTTTTTCTTAACAATCATCATATAACTTAATTAATCCAATGTTGTGACTTTTTTTAAATAAAATAATCTTTCTTTTACGGTTATAAATTGTGTATATCATTTAGTTCCTTATTATTTATTAACGAACCATTTTTAGGAGAATCATGACTTTTCACCACCCTCTGTTGCCACAAGTACTCAATCCCTACCTCCAACCATCGACATGTTGAGAATAGGAAATAAATAGAATGATAATTAAATATTAAATAAGAATTAAAAATTTTAAGTTGACCAAACCAAACCAAACAAAACATATACATAGATTTTTGAATCCCTAATAGGTAGATCCGATATAAAAAAGAAAAATACAAATGCTAAAAGAAACAAAAAACATAAACTAATTATCACTACTACTACTATTATTATTATTACTATTATTATTATTATTATTATTATTATTATTATTATTATTACTATTATTATTGTCAACCGAACAATTTTCATCCGGCAGCAGTAGGGCCCTCTTTAGCCTTGATTCGAAGTCAGCCAAATCCCTCTGGAGTTCCCACAAGGACTCGATATGAATCTTCTTGTACGAATCTGGATCAGTCATATTTGTATTGTAAGTGTAGTAGAATGAATAAGTGAGAGTAAGGAAGGGAGTAAGGAAAGGAGGCCGGAGGATCCTATTTATAAATGATTAAATTGGGAGGGGTGACTTAGTCAAACAAAAAGCCATAACTATTCATATCCCTTAATTAAATAAAATTGGTGACTTTTCAAATATGTAAATTAAAAAAAATGGATCTAAATACAAAATTTTATCTTTTTATTGTATTTAGGAAAGAAAAGAAAATTGCTTTAAAATAAATCTAACAGATGGGTAATCTGTTGCAAAATATATTCCATTTGTCAAATAACTTACAACATATTGACAATCTGTTGCAATAGATAGATATATCAGTTTGCTTTTCCAATAGATGTGGCGTCTGTTGCAACTTGCTAGTCATCTGCTTATTCAATTTAAGCCATAGATGGGCTAGGAAGAATAAGGTGCGTGTAAATGGATCCACTATCATATGTGTGTGAGTTAAGTAGTATTACTGATAAGGTCACTGGGATAACACACACAAAGTACAATATTTTTGTGAATGCAGTTTTTAACCAATTAGGCACTGATCATTCAAACAAGATCCTGCATTATACAGTTAAGTTTGATGGATTCAAATTGATAAGGCTGAGGGCCTCATAAAGATGGTAAAGATACCCTATTATGAATTACTGACGGTTGTTGCTCGTTTTTATAGGTGTCAAGTTTTGAGAAGGGATCAATATTTGGTGTCATTGTAGAGAACCAATAGCGATTGGACTTAAATTTAAGTGTGTATTGGACTCTGAGAACACCTTCGGAGCCTCGTACTACATCAAAAAAGAATGAAAAACCAATAGAAATTCCCATGGCCCAAATTTATATGGAAGGGTTGATCGAAAAGATGATTATATGCCAGAAGGAGCCGAAGGAGAATGTAGGGAAAGGGGAGTTGATGAAAGACTATATCATCTGAGAGCTAATTGAAGAAGAGACATAGGATAGAAAGTAACTTCTAGCGAATCTGGCCGATGGAATTATCTTAAAACATGAGAAATCTGAATCAAGTGCAAATATGAAAGTGTATCCAATAATGTAAATTCATTTGTTGTCTCAAAAAGAAAAATAATGCAGATGGACACTTTGCTAGGGAGCTGCAACTAGATAAAAAATAATAGAATACTAAGAAAGCAGCCTTCAGGGCATCGAGGGTTAAAATGATGTACAGTAAGTCTAGAAAACTTGTGCCAACAAAAACTGCAGTTAAAGTAAGGAATCTAGGCGAAGGCGACAATTTCTAAATTTTAAATTACAGCTCATGCCTTCTTGTTTATGGTTTCGATTAGGTCCACTATTGTTGACCTGATCGGAACCACAAACGTGGTTGAAAGAAAAATTGATTGTCATTACTTCCTTAGCAATATGGATTAATTGATTCTATTTTATATCCTTAGCATGCTTTCAACATTTCTTGGAGAATATCAGAGGCTTGCTCTAGTTTGTGAATTTTGATAATTTTCAAGCTTGCCTCCAGCTTGTTGATTCTGTATTCAAGCTGGTCGTTGCCGTCTTCAAAGTTGGTATAGAGTTCTTGATCTCTTGTGATCTTGATCAGGAACACTACCTTCAAAGTTGTGGCATTGAAGAAGGCCTTTAGAACACTTTCTTCAGAAGCCTTAAATGATACATGGAGGGTTGTTGTGTTTGTTTTAGGTCAAAATATGTTGATGCACACTGAAGATGTGGTCCCAATAGTTAAATAACACACTTTTATCTAGCGTTGCTCAATACAGCTTGCTCAATAAATTTGATAAATTAATAATCAGGGAGTTACGTAGCATGTGATCTAAATTGATTCTTCCAAGCCTATCAAACATTACGTAACTCTAGGCTCATTACCCTATCAAAAAAATTTGACCGAGTTAGTGCACAAATCAAACGAGATCAATCTCTCAGCTTTTCTACTGATCGCTCTTCTCCAATATAGATGATAATATATCTGCTATGCAAAAGTCTACACCATTGTCAGAAATGCTTGCAGGGCGCAAGTATTCAGAAGACATCAACAGTAATCTTTCAATATCAAATGATATTGAGAGTGATATTGAGAGATTACTAGTCATTCCTTCTCAAGATGTTCGCTATGGCAAAAATTTCTGCTGATGAAAATATATTTGCCATGCGAAAGTCTACACTATCAGCGAAAATTCTTGCCAAAGCGAAAGTCTTCAGAAGGCATTATTAGTAATCTCTCAACATCAAGGAAGTCTTGTACCAAATTCTTTTGAAGACAACCGAAAATAAGAAAGTTCTCACCAATGACTACACATAATTACGATATCAACAACCTCACCAGATTCACTCCTCATACAAAAAAAAGCAAAAATATTTTCACTTGCATTCGCATGTTATATATTTAACAAACCAAACAAAGATGAACTACATCTAGAATTTAATTCATATTTGTTTGGTTTACTAAATAAATAACATGCAAATGCAAATGAAAATATTTCTACATTTTCTTTTGTACGAGGAGTGAGTCTGGTGAGGTTGTTGATGATAATTATGTGTGGTCATTGATGAAAACTTTCTTATTTTTGAATGTATTCTGAAGACTTTCATACAAGACTTCCTTGATATTGAGAGATTATTAATAATGCCTTCTAAAGACTTTTGTTCTGTCAAGAACTTCTATTGACGGTGTAGACTTTTGCATGAAGATATTTTGTCATCAGTAGAAATTCTTGCCGTAGCAAAAGTCGTCGGAAGGCATGACTAGGAATCTCTCAATATCACTTGATATTGAAAGATTACTGATGATGCCATCTGAAGACTTGCACCCTGGCAAGCATTTCTGGGGATGGTGTAGACTTTTGCATAGCAGATATCTTGTCATCTATATTAGAGAAGAGTGATCAGCAGAAAAGCTGAGAGATTGAGCTCATTTGATTTGTGCACTAACTCGAGCCAATTCTTTTGATAGGGTAATGAGCCTGGAGTTGTGTAACATTTGATAGGCTTGGTATAGTCGATTTTGATCATACGTTATATAATTCCTTGCTTATTAATTTATTAAATTAGTTGAGCAAGATGCATTGAGCAACGCTCAATAAAAGTGTGTTGTTCAACTGTTGGGACCACATCTTCACTGTAAATCAAAACATTTTGACCTAAAACTAATACATCGACCCTCCATGTTTCCTTTAAGGCTTCTGAAGAAAGTATTTTGAAGGCTTTCTAAAATGCCACAACTTTGAAGGTGGTGTTCCTGATCGAGATCACAAGAGATCAGGAACTCTTCACCAACTTCAAAGATGACAATGAAAAGCTTGAATACAGAATCAATAAGCTGGAGGCAAGCTTGAAAATTATCAAAATTCATAAACTAGATCAAGCCTCTGTTCTTATCCAAGAAAGGTTGAAAGCATGCTAAGGCTATAAAACACAATCAATTATAACCATATTGCTATGGAAGTGATGATAGTCAATTTTCCTTTCAATCACATTTGTGGTTCCAATTAGGTCAACAGTAGTGGACCTAATCGGAACCATAAACAAGAAGGCATGGGATGCAATTTAAAATTCAGAAATTGCCACCTTCACGTAGATTCCTTACTTTAATTGCAGTTGCTGTTGGCGGAATTTTTCTAGACTTATTGTACAATATTTCAAACCTCAATTCCCTTAAGGCGACTTTCTTGGTCTTCTGCTATTTTCTATCTAGATGATAATCCCGACCACGCTACCTAGTCGCAGCTCCCTAGCAAAGTGACCATCTGCACTATTTTTCTCTTAGAGAAACAATAGACGGAATTTTCATTACCGAATACACTTTCATATTTGCACTTGATACAGATTTCTCATGTTTTAAGATAATTTCATCGATCAGGTTTGCTAGAAGTTACTTTTTACCCTATGTCTCTTCTTTAATTAGCTCTCAGTTGATATAGTCTTTCATTAACCACCCATTTTTGCTCGAAGTCATTCTCCTACCGCACCTACTGGCATATAATCATCACCCCTAGCAACCCAACCATATAAATTTGGGCTAGGGCAATAACTATATTGGTTTTTCATTCTTGTTAGACTTTGTGCAACCCAACAATCTCTATTAAATCTCTTTACAATGACACAAAAACTAGATCCGTTCAAAATTCTTGATAAATAAACATGAGCAACAACCAGAATTAAATCTTAACAGGGTATTAGAACCATATTCATGGTCCCTCAGCCTTATCAGTTCGAACCTACCAAACTTAACTGAAAAATTACAAATATCTTGTTTGAATGATCTATGACTAATCAGCAAAATCAACATTCACAAAATCAGTGTACTCTATGTGTGTTTCCAAGGTAACATTATCAGTAATACATACCTCCTACATATGAAGTGGCTCCATCTGCATGCAACTTATTCCTCCGAACCCATCTTTACTACAACCTCTTATGATGGCCGAGCAAAACTTGATTAACTTTCAGTTCCTTTTATCTACAAAAATGAGAAAAAAAAATTAATGTCACAAAAAGAACATTATCCATTTGTTGCAACAGATGTAGAGTCTGTTACATCTGATAAAGAGACTGTTGCATCAGATGTGGAGTCTGATACAACAAATGTGGAGTCTGTTGGAATACATCAAACCAGCCTTGCCGGTGGTTTGATGTGTTCCAATTTTTTCTCTGTCTGTTGCAACGTCAACAACAACATAAACTACAAAGAACAACAAATAAAAAATATCAACAACAAAGAAAACAACAACATTTGTTCCAACAACATCATCAACAATAAAGAAGTAACATCCTATGTTCCAACACCATCAAAAACACCACACCATAAGTTCCAACAACGCCAAATCCACCAACAACATCAATAACAACATCAACAACAAAGAAACAAACAAAATACATACAAAAAAATGATACTTCCAATAAGGCTTTTAAACTTCTCCCAACGGGTGACTTTTTTTGCATTTTGTAATAAAAATTCTCGGTTCGTTTATTCAGCAATTAAAAGTTCCTTCAAAATTTTAAAATAAATATGATATGGATAAATGATAATTAAATAAAAAAATAACGTGAATAACTTACAAAGAAGAACACGAGAATGAAAGAGTAATAGCGAACCATACCTTAATGTCAAAATAGGATCAAAATAGCAATTTCAGTCGAGGAATCTAAGATATGGATTGATTTGGATCCGAAAGGATCTTTATGAGAAAGAGGAGAGAAAAAAGGTTGTGATAACCCTAAAGATGAGAGATAGAAAAGATGAGAGACGAATAAAATAAATTTAGGGCTGAAGGAGAGATGAGATAATTCTAATTTCTCAATGTACTACCCTTAATATTAAATGATTAAACAAAGTGTATTATTCAAATTTATATTTTCAAAACATAATTAATAAGGCTAATTTGGTAAAATAAACCCTTAATTAATATTTTCTTAATAGGTGTACCAAGTCAATAGGGGCCAACTAATATGAAACAGAGGAAGTATTAGGGGTATTCATTAATTAATATTCATTAATAATTTAAGGGGCACGAGGGAGAAAACGGGTGATATTGGAAAGACAAGACAAGACTACTCAATGAGATTTTTGAGTTATCCAAGAAATATTTTTTACCGCCTTTAGTAGTACTACTTTATCTAATAGGACAGAAGCTTGCTTTAAATTAAAAGAAAAGACATTTTCAAACAAATATGTCGTCTGTTGCAACAGATATAAATATCTGTTTGAAAAATCCCTACAGCTCAGTCATCTATGACAATAGATGCAAATGTCCATTTGATAACTAAATCAGATATGCCATCTATTGCAATAGATATCAATATATTTTTAAAATTTTTCAACAGCTCAGTCATCTATCACAACCGATGCAAATGTCTATTTAATAATTAAATTAGATATGTCATCTGTTGCAACAGATATGATTATCTTCTAGAAAATATCCAACAACTCAGTCGTTTGTTGCAACAAATTTCATTACTATTGATTTAGGTGGAACTAGGGATGAATGAATGAGCTCACAGGGTTAACAACAAATTCTATTAAGTCATTGCATTTGCATGGTATTGGTATTGCGTTCATTTCGACCTGAGTCATCAATCGATCACTCTGAGTTGAAATGAGTTCTCATAAACTTAATGTTAAGATTAATAGTACCTAAATTGATTTAGGTAGAACTAGGGATAAATGAATGAGCTCACAGGGTAAACAACAACTTCAATTGAGTCGTTGCATTTGTATGGTGTTGATATTAAGTTCATCTCGACCCAAGTCATCGATCGATCATTCTGAGTTGAAATGAGTTCTCATTAACTTAATGTTAAGATTAATAGTACCTAAATTGATTTAGGTTGAAATAGGGATGAATGAATAAGCTAACAGGTTCAACAACAACTTTAATTGAGTCATTGCATTTTTATGGTGTTGGTATTGCATTCATCCTGACTTGATTCGTCGATCGATTACTCTGAGTTGAAATGAGTTTCATTAAATTAACGTTAATATTAATAGTACCTATATTCATTTAGGTGGAACTAGGGATGAATGAATGAGCTCACATTGTCAACAACAACTTCAATTAAGTCGTTGCATTTGTATGGTGTTGGAATTGCGTTCATCCCGACCCGAGTCGTCGATCGATCACTCTTAAGTTGAAATGAGTTCTCATTAACTTAATGTTAAGATTAATAGTACCTAAATTGATTTAGGTGGAACTAGGAAAAAATGAATGATCTCATAGGGTCAACAATAACTTCAGTTGAGTCATTGCATTTGCATGGTGTTGGTATTGCGTTCATCCCGACCCGAGTTGTCGATCGATCACTCTGAGTTGAAATGAGTTCTCATTAACTTAAATTTAATATTAATAGTACCTATATTCATTTATGTGGAACTAGGGATGAATGAATGAGCTCACATGGTCAACAACAACTTCAATTGAGTCGTTGCATTTGTATGGTGTTGGTATTGCGTTCATCCCGACCCAAGTCATCGATCAATCACTCTGAGTTGAAATGAGTTTTCATTAAATTAATGTTAAGATTAATAGTACCTAAATTGATTTAGGTGGAAATAGGGATAAATGAATGGGCTCACAGGGTCAACAACAACTTCAATTGAGTCATTGCATTTGTATGGTGTTGGTATAGCGTTCATCCCAACCCAAGTCGTCGATCGATCACTCTGAGTTGAAATGAGTTCTCATTAACTTAATATTTTAAAAACTATATCTTTTGGAATTTTAAAAATTAATTAAGATCAATTCGGACCAAATTAACAGTTTCAAAACTTGTCATTCTTTTCCAAAATTACAAATCAACCCATACAATCATCCATTTATGGGAAAAAATTTTCCTTATTTCAAATTTTAAGTTCTGTGTCCTCTCTCTCTCTCTTTCAATAATACAAACAAAAATTACTCAACATATTGCTCAACCTTTCAAAACAGATCAATTTTCTTCCCATTTTCGACCATATAGTTGTTATTTTTGACTTCATTCTCGTTTGTATCCATCATATTCTCTTTATTCACAGGTAACAGAGTTTGAGAAGAGTTCTACATTTGTTTTTTATTCTAAAAATTAGGACTTTTTAGATTATGATAAAAATAAGACTTTTAGTTGTATTATCTTCAAGAATGGGTTAACAAGTTTGTGTTTTAATACTAAAAAAGTAGGAAGCACCTGAGAAAACCCTACTTTTTGTCTCAGTGTTTTGTTGATTATTGTGGTATTGTTGGATGGTGTTTGTGGTGTTGTTGGTGATTGTTGTTAGTGGTGTCAGTATTTGTATTTTTGGTGGTGGTGTCGGTGGTCTTGGTGTTGGTATTGGTGGTGGTCTTGGTGGCATTGGTTGTGGTGGTGGTGGTCCATCTATTGCAATGGGTGAAAGATCTGTTGGGAGATATTAAATAGGTCTTCAAACAGATTCCCCATCTGTTCCAACTGATAGGTTTTTTATTGGAATATTTTTTTGTAATGTGGCATAGAATAATTTATTAAAATTTGTCTTACCTTTTTTTAAAAAATTATGCAGATATCAAATGCAATGTATTTTTTGTTTTTCTTTGTAGTTAAAAGATGTCTCCCAAAAGAAAAGAAACTAAAAGTGGAGAAAGTGGATCAACTTCTGATCACCAAACAAAAAAGGCTAGAGTACAGATAGATTCGGAGACACTTCCAGAACAATCTCAGTCCGGGAAAAATAAAGCTGAGGAAAATGATAACTCCTTCTCACCAATGGGTGTGAAATAATATCGAAATCCCAGCATGATTCTATCAAAACCATTAGTATTGACAAGTTTTGAGTTGCGATGCCGATGAATAGCCCTAATGTAGTATTTGGTGATCTTGTACTTAAATTTCAGTTGGGGAATCCTTTTGATAAACTTAGGAGTATTGTGAAGAATGAAAATATAGATAACTTTTCAAGAAGAGCTATTTTGCATACTTTTTCGAGCTCTTTGAGGAACACACTCTCCATTTCCTAATGAGCATGGTATACGGCCTTCTCAATCATAGGATCAAGCATATGGGGGATGATAAATATTCGAATGAGGGCAGTAAAATGATGGATAATGTCTAGATCAACTACTGTGGCATACCGGTTTGTATTGTATTAAAAGAGTTTTCCATAGTGACGGGCTTAAGATGCGATCGTCCAGAAGAACCTCTCATCAAAGAAACACCCCACAAAGGGTCCAACAAACGCAAAGTAAAAAAAGATAGGTTGTTGGGCATTGTTGGACCTAGCTACAAAGGGGAAGATTTGATGGAGGATATCTAGAATAAAAACATACCAAAGCACTACAGGGAGAATTTATGCTTAGTTTGGTTTGTCCATTCCGTTTTATCGGAAAGCGACGTCAGAAAAGTCATAGAACATGATTTGTTGGTGCATGATGATGATTGGGGAAATTCAATGATCATCCCTTGGGGATGATAGATACTACTTGACTGTCGAATATTAACTGACAAAGCTATCCCCAAAGATGATCATATTATACGAATTTTCCTAGGCTTTCATGGTAAAATTGATCACTATTCTTACTCATCCAATAATTTATATTGAATACAATTATTATGAATTTTTTTTCTTTGCTTCCTATTTACATTTTTTAGGCTTGGGCATGTAAAACCATTCCTCCCCTCCGAAAGCAGTTCAAGATTATCCAGATAAGGTTTCTCATACAAGGATCCTTAGGTAGTTGGCTGCAACAAAGAACAACAAAAAATATATTAAGGAGGCTGATCTATTTAACCCTCTGGATGATGCCGTACATCTTTTTTCAACTAAAATAATTTTCCTCAAAGAAAAATATTGAAATAGATGTTCCATCTATTGAGATAGATAGGTCGTCTGTTGCAATAGATTATCCATCAATTGCAATTGGTGCAAAAGATGGGTAATCTATTATAACAGACGATCCATATTTTGTAATATGTTATCCATCTGTTGCTCTGGTTCTCTGAACCCAACTCAACAGATTACCCATCTCATGTAAATTATGCAACAGATGTGTAATCTGATATGGTATATTGTCAATCTATTGCGATAAACAGATCAGTTATTGTGGCAGCTAGATCATCTGTTGCATAAGTTAGCTGTGTTAACATCCATGTAACCCAACTAATTGCAAATTATTATTATATAATTTAAATACATCCTGCCTTTTTTTTTATAGGTTATGCATCCTTGGATTGTGACGACTATTGGTGAGCTTGGGATGACTTCTTTTCTTACTCTGGGTCTTATTGATACAAAAGAAGACCCAATGATGGAGTTAATAAAGAAGGAATTGGATGGAGAAACATCCATAAAAAGAGCAGTTATTCAAGGTCAGCATAATGTTGAAGCTCTTACGACCAACCTCAAACTACAATAGATCTTGGTGCTTCTTCTGGGGTGTTGCTGGTGGAGTTGTTTATGATGGTGGCAGCTATCCTGATGCTGCTACTACTGCTAGTCGTGATTATAAGCATGTTTTGATCAATAAAAAATAAATACTTTTGAAAACACCCCTTGCGTAGGTCCCTCTCACCTCTCTTCACCCTCATGTTCTCATTGCAAATACAAAGTGTGCAAGGACAGAGAGGATAAACTCCTTGAAAATCTAGAGGCTATTGCTAAAGCTGCCGAGGAGTTAAAATCTAGGAGGGGTGTCATACCATCCAACAAGGTGAGGGAGCCATGCACTCCTACAGTGGAGGTTAGGAGGAAGATAAGAAAAATTAGACAAATTCTCTTCGTTCTGAAAACAACAAAATTTCCAACTCTTCCCGCTCCAGCAGTTGTTGAAGTTCAGGGACCACTGAAGAAGGTGTACATATTTGCGGCACTTGGCACGAAAAAAAGAAGGAATTACAAGAAAAATGAATAGCAAGACGAAGGTTCAAAAAGAATACACCATGCATTCATTGCTGCTAAAGACTTCATGAATATGAAAAATATGCGTGAGTGGTACGAGGACAATGTAAGTTTACTTTTTCTAACCTAGCCTTCCAATCTACTCCATGAAGAAGAATCTACGCAGTAGATGTGTAATCTTTTGCAACAGCTTGGTATTCTGTTGCAACATAATACACATCTGTTGCATAAGTTGCATTGGCTGGGTAATCTGTGAACTGATTTAGAGAACCCTTTGCATCAGATTCTTTTCACAGTATTTTTATTCTTTACAATTACTAAGCTATTTAAAAATTATCTTCTTAAACCACAATATGTTGATGAAATTCTCCACCTCCTGAGAGGCAGACAATTAGCGTACCCGGATGCTTATGATGTTGCCGATAGGATAATGGACCTCAAATTCTACAATAATTTAAAGGATAGGTATGTTGATCTCCATAAGCTAGCTGGTGGCCCAGGGTTTGATAAGTTAGTTTCTACATTCCAATGGGATGAATAAATGATTAAATATATTAGAGGGAAGAGGCCATATCTACACGACAAGAGCTGGACCAAGGCAAAGAGAATCCTTGCAGTCATAAACGTGGAAGTCAAACATTTTCTCGCTGTTGAGATATTACTCTACGAGGGAAAGATTAAGGTTTATGCCTGAAACTTACCTGTCTTCAGAAAGGACACATTTTTAGCCCACATGTAGCCACTCTTAAAGTTGTTGCCCAAGTTGTTGACGCAGAGTAAGCTGATGGATCATTTCCTAGTTGAATTCTTGATAAAAGAATCATGGGATTTTGAATTTCAAAATAAGAACATCGACCTCCTAAAAAATAAAATCGTTCCAACTGTGGGCCATACTTGCTTGCATACATCGAGTGTTTGCTGATCGACATAGAAATGATCGGTATGTGCGACGCCATTGTGGGAAAGATGCAATGGGTATGGGATTATGGGGTACTAAATAAATGGTTGTAGCCCGTATATAAATAAGCATATGTACAAAGACAGAGATAAACACGATAACAATTTTTCATTTCAATCCACTTCACTTTACATGTAGTGGCAATAATTTTTATACTGGCCAAGTTGAATTTTTATAATGCAACACATAGTATATCTGTTGTGATAGATTGATTATCTGTTGGAATAGGTTGATCATTTGTTGCATTAATAGATGTTTCCCAGTCTGTCTGTCGCAATAGATATTCTATTTGTTGTAACATATAATCTATCTATTGCAACTGATCAGTAATCTATTGGAAAGAATCAAGAAAGTAGAAAGACCTGTTATATAATTTCTAGTAGATGACCTACATGTTGCATCTCATGTTGCAATATATGTCTAAATTTATTTGATAAGATATGTTATCTGTTGCAGCAGATTTATTATCTGTTGCGACATTTGAATCTAGTATTTCATTTCAATTAATATTTTCAAAACTAAGGACTAAATTATATTCATAGACAGCATAAAATAATTTGAAGCCTTTGGAAATTACATGAAATAACTCAAAAAATAAATGAAATGTAAAAAAATCATTATGGGTACAAATGATCTACTCTAAAAATAAATCAACAAATTAAACCAAGGAGGATAGGTTATTACATTGACGGACTCAAGCTATAAAGATCTACTCAATATGGACAAGTTGTTCTTCATCCAGTGCTATGAAATTCAGCTTTGGTCATCGTCGATCTTTAATGTCGCTTGTGTACGACTTCTGAGCTTTCGCTTCTTCATATTTCCATAAAAGAGCAGCATATCTTTTACGGAGTAATCTGGAATCAAGTCCATTATTTGGTACTTGTAATCCATCACACAAATACTCAGCGTATGCGACAACAAAAAGACCGCAATCCTTGCGTCTTAAAAAAATAGATAATCCATATCATGCCGTTCATGCAAGCGTTGTAAAATTTGTGAAATGAAACTAAATCATGACACTTAAACTTATAGGATATCAATGGTTTGTTGAGAAATTCCTTTAACATATTTTACATCAAATGGATTACCCATTTTATCCCGGTATGCTTCAATCGTCGACCAATCAGTACGAATCTTTTGATCCAAAAAGCCACTCATATCAAGGTAAGTAGGCAATATTTTGGCCAGCTTTTGTATCTCAGACGACGGCCCAAAATGTCTCCTTCGCAACATTGAGTCATAAACTTAGATTCGCCTCTCTTTTAGAACGATGACAGCCAACACCCAATGGAATTCATCACCACAATTGATTGGGATATACACTTCATCGACCAAATGCCAAGGTAAGTCAGCTGAAATGCTAAAACCTTTGATGATGTTAATTAAGCATTCCTCATTTCGGGAAATTTTTGGATGTTGTTGACAATACCTATCGTAGGCATTATTGATGTAAATTTTGTACAAATAATTGCCTGTCGTGTATCTATATTGTTCTTGTGTTTGCAACTTGGCCTTCTTTCGAAGGTAGAAAATGACATCGATGTGCTGCATATATTATCAAACATTTTGGATTACATGATGAAAAAATTAATATGCAAATGCAATTAAATAAAGTATTAATTAATAGTAATATGTGTGGCATTTAAACCTCATCATTCCAACAAGTTTAGGGCTGTGACATCAAATAGAACAAATTCTTCATTTCGGGATGTGCAACAACAAAGTCGAACATATCAAAACCAAGACTCGATTCGTTCACTTTGTAGCGTTCATCATTTTGTTTTCTACATAATGATTTATACGTGTTAATGTCACATTCTTACAACAAGAATCGTATAAACTAATATCTTTAAAAATTAATTTATGTACCTGCCGACATGATGCTTTAACAGCCTATCAGCAATCCATTCTGAATAGTCGTTGATCAACTGTGTTAGTTTTTTTGGAGCCTCGCCCGAGATATTGAAAGTTTTTTTGGAGCCTCGCCCGAGATATTGTACCCTTCAAATGGTAATTATTCCGTTCTCTCGAACTGACAGGCTCCATTTTTTCTTCTTCTTTGGAAGCAGTTGATGGATTGCCAATTGTGATATTATGCTCTTCAGCAGTGGCTTCTACTATGACATCCACATGGAAAGCCAAAAATTGTCAATGCTAATTATAGATATACAATATATTAACCATCTGTTGCAACAGATGAGCCTTGTGTTATAACAAATGGATCATCTATTAGGACGAATTCGAATAGGTAAATTAGAGTAGTACGATAATTTTGAATAGATAACCCATCTGTTGCAACATAAGACTCATTTGTTACAATAGATAACACACCTGATGCAACAGGTTAGCAACAGTTGCAACAGATATATATATATATATATATATATATCTATTTGTTAATTTTCAGCAGATGTATTAGCTGTTGAAATAGATATGTGCCTGTTTGTTTGTTGGAACAAATAATGTACATTCACCTTCTTCGACTCATGTTTCTCTCCTGTGGCTCTTGCACACTGAATGACGGTGCAAGAAAAAGATAGAGGAATTGCAATTTTACTTTTTTTGATGCTTGATGATGCCTTGGAAGTATCTTCCTTCTCCTCTTAGCCGCCTTGATCTCTAGTGGAGTGTATGGATATGAAATCCTCTTTGATGGATTGACACCTCTCTTAGATGTCATTTCCTTTACATAAGTAGTTAGTGTAATAATAACATTAATCACTTCATCGTGTTTCGCCTTGCAGTCTTGACATTTGAATGCAGAACATTCTCTAGATGTGGCAAAATTTGGAGAAAAATTTGTACAACCCATATGATCATAATCATAAGGGCTTTTTGTTTCAAAAGCTGTAAGAGGAGTATCATTAGCCCCAACAGCAGCGCCACTACCATCATCAACAACAACAGGCCCACTCTCTAAAATTTTTTTTCTTCTAATGGTTGTTGCTCCAAACAATTCTATTTTTGTTCCATTAATGACCTTAGGGTTCGATAAAGTTTGCACATATTGTAAAGTAAGAAAAAATGACATCTTCAAATCTCGGTTGGTCAGAACAAGCCACGGATGGAAAATCTACAATAATCAGTACATATATTAGAATGATGATGAAATCATTTAAAATAATCATTAATTAAAACAAAAACTTCATTAAAATTAGACTTAATGTTTTCTTCGGGGGATTGAAAAGCTCAAGAAATTTTGTATTTTTATCAATTTTGGCCAACAACTATCTCAGAATTCTTGGATAGGAAACTTTGTCCTGGTAGTTCACTTGTTGTCTCAAATAAGGAATAACTTCAAATGCCCAAGCCTATAACATAAGACCAATAAATCAAAAGCATTATTGAATAAAAAAATGATGAATCATATCATGATAAAAAAAATATTTACCATGAAGGCCTATGGAAAGCCATATAAGTTGACTGTCTTTGGCATTAACGAAGTCAACAGATATTGGACAGTCATTTTGAATCTTTCATAACCCCAAGGATAGCTATTAAATGCCTCAAGATCCTCGGAGAGATTTATTAAATCGGAGCTTGTGCTGTTGCTAACGTCTCCCAACTAAAGAATATTATGTACAAACCAAATCAAATACAATGATTGTTTGTGCTTCTTTGAGAGTCCTTTACCTTTCAATGATTTTATCAAATTTTTGTTTTTTAAGATTGGACCAACAATGGACACCGAGTCCTCACGATCACTCGACTTGCCTTTGCCTTTTTTTGGTGTGCGGGATGCTTTTTTTGGGACAGAGTAGGTATAACTTGAGAAGGAGAAGGAGGATAACATTTTAGTCTAGTAACTATGGCAAACTCCTTCTAACCAAAACAAATAGGCCTGCCATAGTAATTTATCCACACCTCATCTATCTTTTCTTTGTTTTCATACATAAACCTACGCTTGAGAAGATTGTATACCATTTTTCATCTGGAAACGAGCATTGTTTTCCTTTGGCAAATCAAGATATTGCCCAAAGTAGTTTACCCTGAAATAAGCATCCAATTTTTGTTCTCAAAGTATTTTTCTGAGGGCCGTCGAAAGATTTTCCCATGGCCGACTTAACCACAAAATCACCCATTAAATCTATGGAACCATCGCACTGCATTCTCACAAAATAATGATAAATGCTAAAGGTTTGGACCAACTCTTCAACGGAAGAGCTATTAGCATTTGAATCATCTCTTTTGGGACATTCCTCTTCTCCGTGTTCATTATCTTTTGCTACTGATTGAGATAACGCTTGTAAAGCAACCTTATAGACTGGTGGATGTACCCGAGCTGCTGAATTTGTTCCTTCACTTGGACTTGATTCATTTTTTTTCTTTTTGGAGCCATATTATCTTAAATATTAAATTAACAGGAACATAAAATAGATTATAATTGATTAATGCATCATTAAAAAAGGATAATAGTAAATCTAACATGCACAATGGTAAAATAACAGTTCCAACAGACCACAGAACTATTACACCAGGTATGTTATCTATTGCAACATATAATCGACTGTTGCAACCGATGAGTAAACCGTTGGAAACAATAAAAATAAATCACTAATCTGTTGCACCGGGTATTTTATCTGATGCAACATATAACCGACCCATTGCAATGGATGAGTAAACCTTTAGAAACCATAAAACAGATCACTAATCTGTTGCACCAGGTAGTTTATCTATTGCAACATATAACTAACCTATTTCAAGGATGAGTAATTTATTGGAAATAGTAAAAAGAGATTACTAATCTATTGCAACAGGTAGTTTATCTGTTGTAACATATAACCAACCTGTTGTAAGGATGAGTAAACCCTTGGAAACCATAAAAATAGATCACTAATCTATTACACCAGGTAGTTTATCTGTTGCAACATATAACCAACCTATTGAAATAGATGAGTAATCTGTTAGAAACCACAAAATAGATCACTAATCTGTTGCACCAGGTAGTTTATTTGTTACAATATATAACCAACCTGTTGCAACGAATGAGTAATCCATTAGAAACCATAAAAATAGATCACTAATCTATTGCACAAGGTATGTTATCTGTTGCAACATATAACTAATCTATTGCAATGGATGAGTAATCCATTGAAAACCATAAAAATAAATCACTAAACTGTTGTACGAGGTATGTTATCTTTTGCAACATATAACTGACCTATTGCAACGGATGAGTAAACTAGTGGAGACAATAAAAATAGATCACTGAACTGTTGAAACATATCAGTCATCTGTTGCAAAATGAGTTATATGTTGGATCAATATTGTTTAGATTTCTTCCAAAACGAAGAGTCGTCTATTGCAACAGATGAATGATATGTTAGATTGTTCATCTGTTGCATCAAATTTTTATAGTTGCATCATATTTTAATCTGTAGCATCAGATGTTTTCATCTGTTGCATTAGATATCTTCATCTATCGCATCAGATGTTTCATCTGTTGCAATATCATTTTTACCAAGAAAAACAATAAGTCAACCCAGCAACATCAACATATCATACACACACAATAAGAACATCAACTGTGAATAAAAATCACCAACAAATCCAAATCAACGGTATGACAACAAGAAGAAAAAAATGCCAGAAATTAGGATTTTATTTAGTCCACATTTCAATACTTTAAGAGTAGTTGGCTCAAGTTTCTCTATTTCTTCATAATTTTTTACCTGTGAAAAAGGAAATGGAATGACGAAGAACTCGAAGTTGTTGTCGGCGGACAAGTCTTCACATCGATTGACTGTTGAAAGTCGAAAGGGAACTCGCCTGACTATTTTTCGTCGGAGGTTGAAGTCGCTGGGGATTGAAGGGAGAATTTTGCAGAACTGTTGGTTGGGAGAGAGTTGAGAGAAGCTGCCGAGAGAGAAATGAGAGAGACTGGTTGATTTGGATTGAAGAGGGGTATGGGTTGATTTGTATTTTTGAAAAGATTAGAAAGTTTTGAAAATATTAATGAAGTCCATAATTAACTTAATCAAGTTTCCTAATGATGTTTGACCCTTTAAGTTGGTCAATGTCACCAATCCTTCATTCAAGACTTAAAAGACACCTTTCCTTCAATTTTTCCAAGAAACTACACCAGGAATAAAAAATCACGTACGAGGTACCTTTGCTAGAAGTTCTTTGGCATATTACACATGCAAATAAATTAATTTTAACTTGTTGATTGAATATAGTTTCAGTGAGTTTAAGGTAACAAGACAAACATGCTAATAATATATTAGGTAAAGCAGGATAAAATATCACAAGAAAAACACTAATCTACAATTATATATTGGTTCAAATTTTATTTTCTTAAAAATGAGTTTTTTAAAAAGAAAATACTATTATTTTTCGACTACATGCAATGTCTAATAACAGTATAAAAAAATAGATTAGCGAGATATATTAATTGATAAATTAAATTATCTACTTAGAATTTGAATCATTCTAAATAGTATCTTTAAATTATATTAATGATATATAAAAAGTATCAGTTTTGTGGTAAGTTGATACACGAAAACCCAAGGAAACACGAAATACACACTCCAAACAGTTCAAAAATTACAAAAACCCGTGGACCAAGCAGAGACCACTCTCTGATTCAAGACATACAACAAGAATACACGATAATGAGGTGTATTTGACACCCACACAGCCAACCCTAACTAAGATTTAAAAAACAATAAGATGAACAAGATGAAAAACAACAATGTGTATAACAATAAAAACACAAACGACCACAAGACAAGTTACAAACATTACAAGACTACAAGAATGTAAAGGATAGGTAGTGTGACATACACCACTATAATGAGTAAGAACCTAAGTGTACATTGAACACTAAGACCCTCAATAAGATAGTAGTAACACCTACACTCTTCAAAGAGACACAAGAGGGACCTCAATCCTTCAAGCACCCCATAGTTCCAAGCAAGCAAACAACAAAAGAGAATCTACCCTTTTGATATACCTAGTTTCGGCCAAGGTCTCAAAGATGAGAGAAATTGTATGTTTTAAAGTATGTTATAAAATTTTCAATATGCAAAAAATTAAGTAAATTAACCCTAAAATGTTCCTTATATAGTGTATTACAAATAGAAGGAAAAAAGTTCAAAATGCCCCTTAGAGAATAGGTGCCCTTCCAGTGTGAATTAGTGGTTGTTTTGATGTGTTTTAAGCCCTTAATTCCACTTATCTTTCACACACCATGGAATTAAGTCCATATATGTGATTGCACTTGTATCATCCTCTCCCTCTTGAGAGTAATTTGTCTACAAATTCAAGCAATCATCACCCGCAAGCTCTCCTCTTTGAATTATCTTTTAAATGCTCCTCTCAAGGTTAGGATGTTCAACCAAGGGTTCCATGAGGTCATCAAGCATGATAATTGGACTTAAATGTTATTTAACCTACACATAAGAAGAAAGGAGTCTAGGAAAAATGCTGGCATCTTGGTTAGTAGCCAACAAAGGTCTTTGTAGGCAAACCCCACAATCTTAACTCTCGGCTTCTCTTTTTCTTCACTATCCTCACTCTAGGTTTATTCTTCCACACCCTCACTAAGCATGATTATCCTTTCCATATAAATAGGCACAACACACTCTCCATCCACCTGCCAAATCTCTTCCCCACTTTTATCAATTTCCACCTCGACTTTAAGCTCTCCATCTTGAGCTTTTTCATCACCCTTATTCGATTCAAGTCCTACCTCATCACCAAGGTAATAAATTTTTCCCTCCCTAAGCATTGAATTCCTCTGGTTTGGTAATTCACTAGCCTTGTGCCCCCACCCTTGACATTTAAACATTGAAATCCCTTAGGACGAGAACTAGAATTTGGTTTACCTTCGTTTCTTTGAGGATACCTTTGGGAAGCCTTGGTTTTGCTTTGTACAACCTTTTCTTGGTTTGATTGGAATTGGATGATTTCTCTTGATGTTGGTGCCACTCTAAGGAAGGTCGTTGGTGATTCTTGGGTTAGGAGGTCTAGAGCTCCCTTTCAATTTCCAAGGCCGCTTGGAAAATGCCATCAATCGTGTCAAACTTGTGGAGGGTCATCCGATAAGCTATGTCCCTATTCAACCTGACTTTGAATAATATAATATCATGGCTCACTTGTTCTCCTAGATGGTTAAGATTCAAAATCAATTGTTGAAACTCATCATGGTATGCCATGACACTTTTGTTTCCTTGCCTCAAGTTGTACAACTTGGTAAGAAGTTCTTGTTTGTATCCCTCAGGTAAGTACCTATGATGCATAAGGTACCTTAATATAAACCATGGATGTCGCTTATCGGCAATAAACACATCACCAAACCTCTTCACATACTTCCACCAAGTGTTTGCATACCCCTCAAAGTGAGCGATTGCATAACAACTCTTATTCTCTTCGGTTAGATCATTCACTTTGAATATCCTATCAAAATATGACTCCCAAGAAATATATGCCTTGGGATCACTCGCACCCTTGAAGATCGGAAGACTAACTTTGATAGAATTGAGGCCAAGCTCTCGGGTTTGGATACCACCCCTCACTTCTCAGCCTATATTACCTTGCCTACCCCTTTTCTCTTCTTCCCTCAAGTAAGCATCACTATAATCCCCATAACCCCCTTGTTGATCCTCCCTACCATAACCCTCAACACGATTTTGTGGATTTGGATTAAGTGGATTTATATTTAGAGGATAGTAAGGCCTTTGGTTTAATGGAGTTTGGATTGGAAAGTGAGGTCTTTGGATAAGTAGAGGGTTTGGGTTTGGTGGAATTTGGGTTCCAAATCCATCATGTTGGACTTGGTGAAGTGGAGGACTTGGTGAAGTGGAGGGAGGGTTGGTCTATCATACTCATGGTTTTGGTGAACATTTGGTGGTTGGCTCGGTGACTTGTTTATTTGGTGCAAGGCCTTAGGAGTAATGGTTGGGGAAATATTTTGAGGGGTGGAGGGTTAACTCCTTTGAATTTCTGCATGTTCTAACCTTCCACTCATTGATGCCACATTGGTATCTAATTTCTCAAGATCCACATTCAACCTAGCCACATCTCGGGACATAGTTTCAAGGCGAGCCAAAATGATATTGATGGCATTAATATCCATTGTTTTAGAATTTGAAGCCTCGGGTTCCATTGTGATTGTATAGGAAATAATACGTCAACGATACAACAAGTCACCAAATCTGTCCATAATGCCACACACACAACAATACAACACAAACCTATAAAACAAACACACGTTAGTTTAAACAATCCTCACTAGTCTCTCATACACTGTGGTCTCACACTTGTCATCACAAATGTTTACAAGCCGGAATGGATTTTTGTTCAACCACTCAAGGAAGAAATGTTCAAACTTGAAACAAGAAGTACTACAAATTAAAATGACAAAAGCACTAAAGAAAATGATGACACGAAGCAAACGATGTAAAAGGACTAATTGACAACCTAGTAGGATTATACTAGCTTGTTAATTAGTTCTCGGATCAATTAAAGGAAACTAAGAATTAAAAATTAGATACAATTAGACCAAATTTGAGTTCAATAACGATGTGAACAGTAAACTAGGGTGACATGGTAGCATGTTATTAGTCACGGCCCTCACAACTTTTCAACAACTTGAAGCTTTTAGCCCTTATACACCTTTTGGAATGGATGACTTAATATTGGAGGAAAAATAAAGTCTTGTACCCTTTTTAACTTTTCAAACTCAAAAAGGTAAGATTTGACTTTACTAGTCCCACAAAACAAGACCCTTGATTTAAGTAAAGGTGGTTGTTAAGTCTATGAAATGATGTGTCCAAGTCTTCTCACAAACAACTTTATAACTTTTGCCTTACAATCTTTTGGATCTATTTTACACTTTTGGTTGTCTTAAGTTGTAAGAATAGATGAAGAACAATGTGAACACCACAAAAACATTCAAGAACTCAACAACAACGCAACAGAAATGTTCACTCCAACGTTAACAACAACACTATACGGTCAAGAACAACATCATCAAGGTTTGGCAAACTCCAAGTTCACTTCAATATTGTCAATATATTAAGCTCAACTTTAGATCTTGACACTCTTTGTGCTAGTTATAAAGATGCCAACACAAAATAAGAAACAAACTACACAAATAAAATAACTACCAAACCTAGAGACAACCTCTCGTCCAAAACAACAACAACAAGGTCTACACCTTCTCGACCAAGATCATAAACACAAGAACTCAATTTTTTTTGAGGTTTTTTTCTAACAAGCACGCCCAAGATGAATCTTGTAGGAATAGTATTGAGCCATTCTTTGATACCAAATGATACAAGAAAACTCAAGGACACATGAAATATACACTCCAAACAGTCCACAAATTACAACAACCCGTGGACCAAGTGGAGACCACTCATGGATTCAAGACATACAACAAGAATACACGATAATGAGGTGTATTTGACACCCAGACAACTAAAACAAACTAAGATTAACAACACAATAAGATGACCAATATAAACAACAACAATGTGTATAACAATAACAACACAAATGTACACAAGACAAGATACAAATGTTACAAGACTACAAGAATGTAAAGGATAGGAAGTGTGACATACACCACTATAATGACTAAGAACCTAAGTATACATTAAAAAGTAAGACCCTTAATAAGATATCATAAACACCTACACTCTTCAAAGAGACACAAGAGGGACCTCAATCCTTCAAGCACCCTAAAGTTCCAAGCAAGCAAAAAACAAAAGAGAATCCACCCCTTTGATGTACCTAGTTTCGGCCAAGGTCTCAAAGATGAGAGAACTTGTGTTTTTCCAAGTGTGTTATACAATCTTCAATATGCAAAAAATTAAGTAAAATAAACCTAAAATGTTCCTTATATATTGTATTACAAATAGAAGGCAAAAAGTCCAAAATTCCCCTTAGAGATTAGGTGCTCCTCTAGTGTGAATTAGTGGTTGTTTTGATGTGTTTTAAGGCCTTAATACCACTTCTCTTGAGCACACACATGTACGAATTCAATACACATTCTCATAATTCCATCTATGTGATTGCACTTGTATCACAAGTTTTTTTCTTTTCAAGTTAGATTTATGGATGGTAAAATTGTTTAGGTTTGAGGTGATTCAATAACAGTTAGATAGAGTTTATGTTATAATTAGATAAATACAAAAAAAATATTATTTTCAAATCTTGCCTCTCAATAAAGTTCTTAATTGCCACATTCCTAGCATTCAAAATATTATTTTCAAATCTTGCCTCTCTAGAAAGGTCTTAATTGCCACATTCCTAGCATTCTCTTTCTTCTCGTTCCCTCCTATGTCCATCTCCGTTCCACGAATTTAATTTTATTCTATGGTGCAGAAACACATTTATATGTATGTTTGGATAACTCTCTTCTACTTATAGAGTATGTATCAAAATCGACTTATGCAGGTTAGAGATTTATATTTATATATAGTGCAAATGTGAAATAACCATGAATGAAGAATTATTAAATATTAATAAGGTACAATAACTTATAAAGTCATTCTTCATTAGTTCACTATCCAATACTCCCTTCTTTTCAAAACAATTGAATAGTTGAGATATGATACACCTCTTAAAAAAATCTTTTACCAAATAAATTGTAGCTTATTTTCCGCTATTACCTTTTTAATTATTCTTAAATTACTCTCTTAAAAAATGTGAAATATTTAAAGAGCTCATTAAATGAAAGGGTAAAATTGAAAAAAATTCCAACATGTCTCTTGAAGTTTGAATGAACAATTCATTTATTTTGGACATTAAAAAAATTTCAACAATTTATTTATTTTGAAATGAAGGGAGTACTTGCTAAGTGACCTTTCTTGGTCAAACGGGTTTCAAAAAGCCTGACAAAAAAGTTTGATTTGGTTGTTTGCTGGAGGGAAAAAAAAGCATAGTTTTGAGTTTTGACCATTTAATATTTGAATTAAAGGTTTTATTTTGTCCTGTCCTCTGATATTGGGTGTATTCATGCACTCTAGTATTGTTATCCTAGCTTATTTAGCCTTGTTTTGAGAACAATCATGTGTTTTATGTGTTAATGATGATATAAATAAGCATATAAGTGTTCTAGTACGTGTTTATAAGGTTTAAAGGTGTTTCGAAGAAAGTTTGTGCTTAACTGAGTCACTTAGAGTTTAGATGAGAAAACTAGTGTTACTAGCTTGAGCTAGGTGTCATTCTAGTTAGTGTCGGAGGATTCTAGTGTGTTAGATGAGTTCTTTATGATGTTAATATGTAATATAATGTGTAACAATTTGTTTAGAGTGTGCAAAGTTCAATTAAAATGAGACAAGAGTCAACAATACATTATAGCATTAAGTGGTAGGGACTAGTGCTTAGATTGAGCTTTTAGTTCGTAGTTCTTGTTGTTATGATGTGTTGAACTCTAATGTGTGGTGTTTTATCATTTAGGATGCTTGTAGGGTTGATTTTCATGATAAATTGATAAGATAAAAGCTAAAAACTAAGGCAAAATGACACAACAAGCAAAGCAACAAGTGGAGGAAACACTTAGACAAATATTGGATCGATTGGTACATTCTAGTGGCTGCCCGCAATTTACGTGCGTCACCCCCTACATTGCAGTTATATGGAACATGCGTATCACCCTTTAAGAAGTTCTATAGATCCTGCGGTGCGCTAGGTAGTGTGGTGCAATGCATCTTGCGGCATATGGTCCATTTACATGCCGACAAAATTTCCTCTACTATAAATACACGATCCTACACACTTTGACAAGTATCTTGTAACATCTTGGATGAATTGGGAGGCTGCCCACACTTTTTCTTTTAGGTTTTATTATTCTTAATTTAGCTTTCTATTAGATTATAACATGTATTCAGCCCATTGGATCACGATTATGTCAATTAGTGACTAAAAACTCCCTTTCCGGAGTTAAAGCTAAGAACATGACTACTATTGTTTGATTTGCTTATCATATTTGGTTGCTTGTTCATTCTTTTTTTTTTTTTAACTATTTTTAGGATTGTGCACCCTTAGAATACATATATTATCAACATTGTGATCTCGGCAGAGGGAATAGGACGATGAATGTGGGATGAACAAAGCAGGGTTCTTATTCTTTTATGAAATAAGGAATTTGAATTAGCATCTAGGACAGGAATGTACCTAGAAGCCTTATTTGATTCACACGTAGGATGATAGATTTAAGCACTTAATTGGATTATTTAATCCCTGCTCAATGATGTAGTTGTAATGTTCAAATTAGGTAAACGATTAGAGGTTGGCGACCATGATCATGCGATTAACCCTACGAATAAACAACCAAAATAAGTTATTTAACCAATGTAGTTCAACAATGTAGTATGATTGTTCAAAGTGCTTTAACCCTAGCTTTATCCCATTGATTGTCTCAAACTTTTATTTTATGCATTGTTTACTTTAGCTTAGTTTACAAATATTAAAAACTCTCTTTTGGTTATGCTTGCATCAATTATTCTAAATTGTGAACTAGAATTGAATAGTCATTGAAACAAGTCCCTGTTGGATCGATATTCGGCTTTCTTAAAGACCACTATATTAGTTGGTAGACCACATACATTTGCATGTGCGCTTGGGCACTGTCAAGTTTTTGGCGCCATTGTCGGAGACTTGTAATTTCACAACTATTTTATTTTTAGTTTTGTTTTTGGATTACATTGGTATTTTATGTTTGGTCTTGGTTTTGTATTTGTAGGAAATAGGTTTTCAAATTAGTAAGCTGGCAAGGGATCGAGAATTTGTTGAACTAAGCCCCAAACCTGAGCAACTCTTCCATCAATGAAGGAGAGAAGCAATCCTTCTCCCCCATATTCCAAAAATCAAAGAAGATCAAGATAATCCTGCTTCATGGCTGAAGAAAAAGAAGCCCATAGGACAGTTAGATAAGTGGCAATCCTACTTCCAATAAATTTGACCTTCCCATTTCAGAAACCTGGAGGTAATTTTAAGGTTGAAAAGAATATGGTGCAGCTTCTGATCAGCAGTGGACAGTTTACCGGGGTTTCGCAAAATATCCACAAGTCCACTTGTGGAACTTTCTAGAGATCAGTGACATATTCATCCCTACGAGTGTGTCAATTAACTATGTGAGGCTGACACTATTCCCTTTTCACTATTGGGGGAAGCAAAGAAGTGGTTGAATGCTGAGACGACAAATTAAATCACATCATGGGATGATTTAGCTCATAGGTTCCTCATCCAATTTTTCCCATCTATCAAGACCGCGAGACTTTGCAGTGAGATTGTGTGCTTCAAACAGAAGCCAGATGAAAATTTATATCATGCTTGAGAGCATTTTAAGGCTCTTCATTGGTACTGTTCGCATCATCAATAGTCCGATAAGGTATTAGCTCATACTTTTGTTGAGGAACTTGACCATAACACAAGATTTTTCTAGATTTAGCTATAGGTGATCAAGCTTTGAAGATAACGTACGATGAGCTGTATACTTTATTGAACCGGATTACATAAGGAAATCCAGAGTGATATTCAAACTCAAAGAGTGCTACTAAAAAGGTTGCACATGTTTTGGAGGTAGATCAGTTTACCACAATATCTTTTTAAATTGCTATATTATAAAATCAGTTGAGTACGCAGCTTACATCTATAGTGAATGCAATCCACTAGATAAGAACTTGGTGTGTGGTGTGTGGAAATAGTGGTCATTCTACAAATGTGTGCTACCGATCCTGAGTCCATGATGTTTGTGGGCAATGTTCAAAGGCCTAACAAGGTGAACGCCTACAACATGAAGTGGCAGGTTCAGCCACCAAATCAATAATGGATCGCCTAACAACTTCAATTTCGACAACCCCAAGATCAAGTAAATCAAACCACAAATAACGATATAAAAGAGATGTTGAAACAACTTATAGTTGGTCAATCATAGTTGGTAGAAAGTATGAAAAGTCAACAGGAAGAAATAAAAAGTTATCAAGCGGCTACAAAGAGCTTGGAGTTGTAAATAGGTCAAATAGCAGCAGCACAGAATACAAGGCCTCAAGGTGGGTTGCCAAGTGATACTAAAAATCTAAAATAAGTTATGGCAATTACTTTGAAGAGTGGTAAAGAGCTTCATGGAGAACCTCCAAAGAAAACTAAGGAGGTAGATGCTGATTTGAGTCCTAAACAGGTAAATGACCAAGTTGCTGAAAAGTTGAGGAAGTCTAGGTACTCGAAAGAAAAAGTTGTTGAAGAAGTGAAGAAGACCCCACAACTACCTTTCCTACAGAAGCATATAAAGGTAAATGAGGATGCGTGCTTCAAGAAGTTCTTTGACACATTCAGAGAGCTTCATATTAATTTACCTCTTTTTGATGTCTTGCAGGAAATGCCTAAGTACTCTAAGTACTTGAGGGACATGGTCGATAATAAAGTTAAACGGTAACACTGACTGGGGAGCGTAGTTTTGTGGTAACTCAAAAGATGCCCAAAAATCTTAAGGACCCTATGTAATACCCCGAAAAATCCAAACCAATATTAGAGCCATGTACGAGGCTCATGCATAGTACATCACGGTTATTTTAAAGTTTTATGAGTAATTTAGATGTATATTAAGGCTTCAAATAGCTTCCAGCTATCAGACAAATCAAATCATTCTTTACCGATTGAATTCTTGAGAAGGATATTGGTATAGTCGAATAAAAATAACCATATCTCTAATTATACTTGGAATTTTTGAGCACATGACCTATAAAAAGATAGATAATTAAATTAGCTTTCTAACGACACCAATTTCTCCTAAATATGATATCAGAACAAAGAGTTATTCCTATTTTACTCCAGCATGTCAGGCTGGAAACATTGTGACGACATTCATGGTAGCTTACCACATTTGTGACGCCCTATCACAAAGGTCTTCAGCCTTAGGCAGAAACCAGCTCCTAAGTGACGACATTCGTGGTAGCTTACCATATTTTTAAAACCATGTCACAAATGTCGTCATCCTTAGGCAGTATCCAGCTTCTGTGTGATGACATTTTTGATGGATTACCACATTTTTGACTCCATGTCACAAATGTCGTCAGCCTTAGGCAGAATCCAGCTTCTGTGTGATGACATTTATGATGGATTACCAAATTTTTGACACCATGTCACAAATGTCATCAGCCTTAGGCAGAATCCAGCTTCCGTGTGACGACATTTTTGACGGCTTACAACATTTTTGACGCCTTGTCACAAATGTCGACAGCTATTATTTTCAGCAACTGAGAATTTATTTCATAAGGGTATTTTAGTCTTTTCCCTTTACTTCCCATGACTTATAAACCTAAAGGAGCATATTATATTCCATTCTCTTTAGTTAAACATATTAAAAATCTCTCTAATACACTCTCAACCACAAGATTAGGTTTCCTTTCAAGATCAAAAATCTCAAGAACAAGTCCTAGGGTTTTCATAGAAGAGTGTATTTCAAGAAAATTTTGCCGTCAATCTTCATGAATTCTTAATGTAAGGTATGTGTTGTATTCATCTATGGATTCAATTCGTTCATAGAGCTCAAGAATCATGCTTTTAAATGTTATTTTGTAAACTTTTTGTGGTGATATGAGCATGTACTTGTTGATGATTGTTGTTTAAGTTTCAAGATGATATCTAAAGGTGTTTTCATGGAATATATGTGGTTTTTAGTTGAAAAACATGAACTTTGGGTGGTTTGATATGATGCAAGTATGAAATCCACCTATGCCTTAAAGAATGCATATAAGGTGTTTGATAAAATGCCTAGGATGCTAGAAATTCATATTTACAAGATTCCATGATATCTAAATAACAAGTCCATGTTAGCTATACACTTCAATATAGATTTCCATGCTATTTATGTGTTGTTATTATTATGGTATGAAACATGTATGATAATGGAGATATACTATATGTACATGAAATATATCCATGCACTCCCTACAATGCTTAAGATGTTGAAGAACTACATGAAGTATAATATCCCCTACTTATGACAATGTGAATTATGGACTCTAATCTTATGATCAAGTCAGTCCATGTTGTGTCAGTTTCCTTCCATCGAGTCCTGGGGGTATTCGTACCCGAAAATATAACTGTGTACCTAGAGCCATGTCATGTTATCACAATACTCTCAGTTAAGTCATGATCTATAGAATTCAGTCAGTCATGTGACTCAAGAAAATCCAGTAACCTCAATAATATCAGTAGTTTAGTAATCTCAGTGAACTCAGTATTCAGTAATTTCTGTAACCTCAGTATTTAAAGTTAATCTCAGTACTTTTAATACTCTCAACCAATCCTCAAAACTCAGTACATTCTGTCAGTCATCGAAATCTAGTAAACTTAGTTTAGCTCCGTTAAACAATACCGCTAGTATCAATCTAGTTAATCAGTATCAAATCAGCTAATCAGTTCAGTTCAGTTATTCAGTTCATCCCAGTTATTTAGTTTAGTGTCTTTCAGATAGGAGTAGGATTTAGCACCAAGTGAGCCTAGGGATGGGGAATCACCCACTAGATTAGGACTGAGATCCTTAGAAGCAATCCCTAAGTTTCAGAACTACATAGCCAACGTAGGTATGAGATATCACCCGTTAGATAGGACTGAACTACTCAGGGGTCACCCGTTAGCACATTTATATATATAGGACTGATCCCAGGAGTCACCCACTAGATTAGGACTGACTCCACAGTAGATGTCTTTACTGGTGGCGCGGTACTGACCCCCTTCCAGTCAGGGCAGAGATTGGACCCCAGTCAGCTTAGCTTGGGGCATGTTGGTTAGATGAACATATCTCATAGTTTCAATTATAGATTTAGGACTGTCAGATATAGTCAACTCAGTTCAGTAGTACAGAATCAGTACTATTAGATATAGTTAATGCTTATCATTGTAAATAGACTTCAAGATCACCCATTAGCTAGGACTGATCTCAACTATGATTAATCAGTATCAGAATTATTAGATTTAAAGATCACCTGCCAGATAGGACTGATCTCAAACTACGTCAAATCATCCTTATTATCAGTATACTCATGATCACCCGCTAGATAAGACTGATCTCAGATTAAATTACTCCAAGTAGAACGAAACTTAGATAGTTCCATTAGAACTTAGACTGTCAGATACAGTCGCTCAATATTGGTTGCATCGGTTAGGCCGATCATCACAGTTATATCAGTTATATCAGTTTTATGAACTCATCTATCAGTCATATTAGTTATCAGAATTCATGATATCAACATTCAACTTCAAGACTATCAGACACAGTCAACCAGACCAGTTCTTCATAATTCAAACTATCAAAAATAGTCGTTCATCTATTCAGTATCTCAGTATCAGTACACTCATGTTATCATTATTCAGACTCAGTAGTCAGTATCTCCACGAGTTTAGTTACAGTTATGTATGTATGTATGTATGTATTCTCATGTTTATATTAGTCAGCATTGTTCATGCATATAACCTTTTGCATTTAGCCTACCTCACTTGTATACTCAGTACATTCAAATGTACTGACGCATTTGTGCTATTGTTCTTTCTCTTATGTTACACCATAGGTTCAGAGGCACGAGGTCCAGATCAGAGTAGTATTCCAGTTTTCAGAGTTTGCAGTGAGTCCTTCTCATTTGAGGACAATATGATTATTACAATATTTACTATTTAGTTGCTAGATGGAGTTAGTTGGAGACATGTTCCTTCAACTCCTTATTCAGTTTAGTTAGAGGTTTTCAGAGTAGATGTCAGATTAGATATTCAGATCTCATTATTTTTAGTATTTATGACTTATTTTGGTATTGTTATACCTTTTTCAGACATTTTGTTATCAGACGTTTATTCAGTTCGAACCTTATGGCCTTTCATGTTCATGTTTCTGCATTTTATGATATATTGTGCAGTATAAAGGTACAGATATCAGTCATGGGTTATATTATGGTCCTTCGGGGTCATGATCACCGTGTAGTATTCCGATTTAGAAAATTGGGGTGTTACAAACTTGGTATCAGAGCCTAAGGTTTAATAGAGTCCTAGGAAGTCTGAAAGCCGCATCTAGTAGAGTCTTGTACATGCGTGTGTTGTGCACCACACTTATGTGCAGGAGGCTGTGAGATATTTTAGGAATTGTTTCCCTTATTTTAGTATTCATGTCGTGCCAATGAGCATAATCTCAATCTAATCCGCTTCTCCCTTTCTTCTACAGATATATCTCCTAAAAGAAGAAATGGGAATCAGATAGCCCCTCAGCCCGTAGAACCTTTGGGAGATCATGTTTCTCATGCGGAGTTCAGGGCCGCATTCACCACTTTTGCTCAGTCAGTCGCTTCCCAGAATAAATGACCAGCTATCATTTTGGTCAACCCAGTGGCCAATTCAGCTGCAGCTAGAATTTAGGACTTCACCCGAATGAATCCTCCTTCCTTCATAGGGTCTAAGTCAGATGAGGACCTGTAGGAATTCCTAGATCAGGTTTAGAAGGTGATGGATGTTATGGGGGTTACTATTGTTCAGAGTTCTGTGTTAGCCACATGCCAATTACAGGATGTCGCTCATACTTGGTACAAGTAGTGGAAGTCAGGAAGGTTAGATGATGCAGGCCCTATAGAGTGGGAGGAATTTGCCTCTACTTTCCTTGATAGATTCTTTCTGCTAGAGCTTAGAGAAGCTCAGACACTAGAGTTCATCAACCTCAGGAAGGGCAATATGACGGTAAAGGAGTATTCTCTCATGTTTACTCAATTAGACAAATATGCCCCTCATGTGGTTGCAGACGGTAGAGCTAAGATGAGTAAGTTCATGTCAGTGTAAATGATAGTATGGTAGACCAGTATAGATCTGCTAGGTTGAATAGTGATATGAATTTAGCTAGACTTATGACACATGCTCAGCAGATAGAGGAGTAGAATATTAGGACGAGAGAGAGACAGAGTAAGAGAGTAAGGACAGGTATCTTTAACTTTGCTCAGCCTAAGTCACAGGGTGGTAACCGTTCTCAGCATAGTCAAAAATTTTCATTCCCAGCTCTATCCTCAGCTAGTATACCAATACCAAATTCTAGAAATGACTATTATGATGGAGCGCCAGGATCTGAGGCCCAGGGTAGTTAAAATAGAGGTCTTACTTATCCATTTTGTGAAGAGTATGGTAAGAATCATCTAGGTGCATGTATGGAAGACAGTGATGTATGCTTTGGGTATGTCAAGCCAGGCCACAGGATGTGAGAGTGCAGATTTCTAGAACAGAGAGGTAAGGAGTTGCGTCAGCAAGGTACCAATAGTGGTCAGCGTCAGAATAGACTTTATGCACTCCAGACCCGTCCTAATCGAGAAAGTTTCCTTGACTTAGATTTGGGTATGTTACCAGTCTTTCATGTTCATAGTATACATTGTTAGATCTCTTTCCCTAATTGGAGCATATGTTTTAGTATGAGTTATCTAGTAAACCCAACAAGTCAGTTTAGTAATCAAGCAGTCAGATTTTTATAGCTTGTTTTTTCATCCTTGCATCTATTCATGCTATCTAAAATCTTAGAGAAAGTAACTATTTCAAGGTATAACCTCCTAGTAGTTGCAAGTTTAGTTCATCTCATGCATCATGCATTAGTTTTAGACTCCCGAAGTTTAGTTATAATCTGGTTCGTAGATGCCCTGTGCATCGCCCATTATCTTTTTATAGGGACATAGCATCCCAAGGGGGGAGATACCCCACCTTCTCTTAACGCTCTCATGTCTTAGATCTTTTAGTTTCTCCTTGCACAACGAATTCAGTCTAGAATATAGGGTACTCATAAGTATTCAGAGGTTCAGTTTAGTTCATGATGTTTAGTCCATATGTCATGTAGCAGACTCAGTCATGTTCTCATATTTCAGTTCAATCTTAGTGCCTTTATCATTGCATGTTCATTCGCATGTTCGTAAGTCAGTTCAGTTATGTATTCACGCATCAGATATGCGTAGTTAGCTTATCAGTACTTTTAGTCATTCATTCACATATCATGTCAGTCATATAATCATGCATCAGATATGCATGGATTCAACTTATCAGTTAAGCATCAGATATGTATTCTCAGTTTGAGAAAGTCAGTTTATCGAAACACTCAGTCCTACATTCATAAATCAGCTACCCATACGTTAGATATGCATGTACAGTATGATATGCTCAGTTTTTAGTCATGTCAGCCATGAAATCATGATCAGTCATTCATGCTATATATGCGTCATTTTATCTTTTCTCCCCTCTCAAGCAGTCATCATTCGAGGATGAATGTTTCCAAGGGGGAGATATTGTAATACCCCAAAAAATCCAAACCAATATTAGAGCCATGTACCAAGCTCATGCATAGTACATCATGGTTCTTTTATAGTTTTATGAGTAAGTTAGATGTATATTAAGGCTTCAAATAACTCCCAACTATCAGACGAATCAAAACATTCCTTAGCAATTGAATTCTTGAGAAGGATATTGGTATAGTCAATTTCAAATGATCATATATATCATTATACTTGGAATTTTTGAGCTAATGACCTATCAACATATACATAATTGAATTATCTTTCCAACTTTACCAATTTCTCCTAAATCCGATATCGGAGCAAAGAGTTATTCCTATTTTACTCCAGCATGTCAGGCTAGAAATAGTGTGATGACATTCGTGGTAGCTTACCACATTTGTGACGCCCTATCATGAAGGTCGTCATCCGTAGGCAGAAACCAGCTCCTAAGTGACGAAATTCGTGGTAGCTTACCATATTGTTGACTCTATGTCACAAATGTTGTCAGCCTTTGGCAGTATCCAACTTTTGTGTGACGACATTTTTGATGGCTTACCATATTTTTGACGCCATGTCACAAATGTTGTCAGCCTTAGGCAGAATCCAACTTCTGTGTGACGACATTTATGATGGCTTACTGTATTTTTGATGCCATGTCACAAAATTCATCAGCCGTAGGCAGAATCCAGCTTCTGTGTGACAACATTTTTGATGTCTTACCATATTTTTGATGCTTTATCACAAATGTCGTCAGCTATTATTTTCAGCAACAGGGAATTTATTTTATAAGGGTATTTTGGTCTTTTCCCTTCACTTCCCACGACTTATAAGCCTCAAGGAGTGTATTATCTTCCATTTTCTTTAGTTAAACATCTTAAAAAGCTCTCTCATACACTCTTTACCATAAGATTAGGGTTCGCTCTCAAGGTCAAAACTCTCAAGAACAAGCCCTAGGGTTTTATTTGAAGAGTCTATTTCAAGGAAATTTCGCCGTCAATCTTCACAAATTCTTAATCTAAGGTATACGTAGTGTTCATCTATGGATTCAATTCGCTCATAGAGCTCAAGAATCATGTTTTTAAATGTTATTTTCTAAACTTTTGTGGTGATATGAGCATGTACTTGTTGATGATTGTTGTTTAAGTTTCAAGATGATATCTAAAGGTGTTTTCATGGAATATATGTGGTTGTTAGTTTAAAAACATGAACTTTGGGTGGTTTGATATGATTCAAGTATGAAATCCACCTATGCCTTAAAGAATGCATGCAAGGTGTTTGATAAAATGCCTAGGATGCTAGAAATTCATGTTTACAAGATTCAATGATATCTAAATAATAAGTCCATGTTAGCTATACATTTCAATATGGATTTCCATGCTATTTACGTGTTGTTATTGTTGTGGTATGAAGCATGTATGATAATGGAGATATACTACATGTACATGAAATATATCCATGCACTCCCTACCATGCTTAAGATGTTGAAGAACTACATGAAGTATAATATCCCCTACTTATGACAATGTGAATTGTGGACTCCAATCTTATGATTAAGTCAGTCATGTTGTGTCAGTTTCCTTCTATCGAGTCGTGGGGGTATTCTACCCAAAAATATAACTGTGTGCCTAGAGCCATGTCATGTTATCATGATACTCTCAGTCAAGCCGTGATCTATAGAATTCAATCAGCCATGTGATTCAGGAAATCCAGTAACCTCAGTAATTTAGTAGTTCAGTAATCTCAGTGATCTCAGTACTTAGTAATATCTATAACCTCAGTATTCAAAGTCAATCTCAATAATTTCAGTACTCTCACCCAGTTCTTAGAACTCAGTACATTCCCTTAGTCATCAGAATCCATTAAACTTAGTTTAGTTCTGCTAAACAATACCACTAGTATCAGTTTAGTTAATCAGTATTAGTTTAGCTAATCAGTTCAGTTCAGTTATTCAGTTTAGCCCAGCTATTTAGTTCAGTGTCTTTCAGATGGGAGTAGGCTTCAGCACCAAGTGAGCCTAGGGATGGGGACTCACCCGCTAGATTAGGACTGAGATCCTTAAAAGCAATCCCTAAGTTCCAGAACTATGTAGCCAGCATAGGTACAAGATGTCACCCATTAGATAGGACTAATGTTCTCAGGGGTCACCCGTTAGCACATTTATATGTATAGGGATGATCCCAGGAGTCACCCACTAGATTAGGACTGACTCCATAACAGATGTCTTTATAGGTGGCGTGGTACTAACACCCTTCCAGTCAGGGCAGAGATTGGACCCTAGTCAGCTTAGCTTGGGGCATGTCGGTTAGATGAACATATCCTACAGTTTTAGTTACAAATTCAGGACTTTCAGATACAGTCAAATCAGTTCAGTAGTACAGATTCAGTACTGTTAGATACAGTCAATGCTTATCATTATAAATAAACTTCAAGATTACCCATTAGCTAGGACTGATCTCAACTATGATTAATCAGTGTCAGAATCATTAGATTTAAATATCACCCGCTAGATAGGACTGATCTTAGACTAAGTCAAATTATCCTTATTATCAGTATACTCATGATCACCCACTAGATAGGACTGATCTCAGTTTTAGTTACTCCAAGTAGAACTGAACTTAGATAGTTCCATCAGAACTTAGAATGTCAGATATAATCACTCAGTATCGATTACATTGGTTAGGACAATCATCACAGTTATATCAGTTATATCAATTTTTGAACTCATGTATCAGTCATATTAGTTATCAGAATTCATGATATCAACATTCAGCTTCAGGACTATTAGACACAGTTAACCAGACCAATTCTTCATAATTTGAACTATCAGAAATAGTCATTCATCTATTCAGTATCTCAGTATTAGTACACTCATGTTATCATTATTCAGACTCAGTAGTTAGTATCTCCACGAGTTTAGTTACAGTTATGTATGCATGTATGTATTCTCATGTTCATATTAGTCAGCATTGTTCATGCATATAACCTTTTGCATTTAGCCTAACTCACTCATATACTCAGTACATTCAGATGTACTGAAGCATTTATGCTATAGTGATTTTTCTTATGTTACACCATAGGTTCAGAGGTACGAGCTCCAGATCAGCAGTAGCATTCTAGTGTTCAGAGTTTACAGTGAGTCTTTCTCATTCGAGAATGATATGATTTTTTCAACATTTACTATTCATTTTCTAGATGGAGTTAGTTGGAGACATGTTCTTTCAACTCCTTATTCAGTTCAGTTAGAGGCTTTAGACTAGATGTCAGATTAGATATTCAGATCTTATTATTTTCAGTATTTATGACTTATTTTGGTATTGTCATACCTTTTTTAGATATTTTATTATCAGACATTTATTCAGTTTGAACCTTATGGCCTTTCATGTTCATGTTTCTGTATTTTATGATATATTATGCAGTATAAAAGTACAGATATTAGTCATGGGTTAGCTTGTGGTCTTTCGGGGTTATGAGCATCGTGTAGCATTTTGGTTTAGAAAATCGAGGTGTTACACCCTAGGAAGTTCACTTTTGCCATTTATATTGGCAACAACAAGGTGGTTTAGGCACTTAGTGATTTAGGGGCAAGTATCAACTTGATTCCCCTATTGTTGTTTAACACATTCGGCCTGGAAAGCCTAGACCGAGCTCTATGCTACTACAGCTGGCAAACAGGACCATAGCTCATCCCAAAGGAGTAATAGAGGATGTTCTCATTAAGGTTGGTAAATTTATTATTCCTGCTGACTTTATTGTTTTAGATTTTCAGGCAGATGAAAAAGTACTAGTCATCTTGGGACATCTATTTTTAGGGATAGGAGGAGCTTTGATTGATGTGAGAGAGGGTATGCTCACAATGAGGTTGGAGGATGAAGAGGTGATTTTTAAAGTGTACAAACTGCTTAACATACTATCCCACTATAAAGATTTGTGCACGATTACTATGATTGAAGGGGATAAGTGTGGGGTGGATGAACTTGTTCCATAAAAAACCTCTTCGGACACCCTCATTGAGCAGCCTAAGCCACAACTACCCAAGCCCGACATGATACATATTGATGAGCCTGAAAAGGCTATAGTTGAAAAAGTTATTAACCTTGAGAGTTCACACTCAAAAGCTTATAAACAAATAAGAAGATGACCTCCAAGTGTGAGGAAAAGGATGAATAAATTTGGTTAAGTTGAGTTAGGTAGTACCGCGACACTAAATTAGGAGATACTTGGGAGGCAACCCAAATTAAGTAGGTATGTTTTATTTTTATTTTTTTGTAGTTTTTACTTCATATAGTTTTTATTTTTGTTGAGTCATAAATTTATGGGAAGTCTGAGTACCGAAAACCTGAGCTAAGGAGCATGGCGAAGACTGAGTGTGGGTCTTTAGACCCTTTTAAAATATAAAGATGCTACTAGCTAGGGCTAAATGCCTCAAAGAGTATTTCTATCTATACATTTAAAGTATACTTTGGGGACAAAGTAGAATTTTAAGTGTGGGGTGGGGAAATTACCATTTTGAGGATAAATTTTAAAAAATTTTGTGTTAGGAATAAGTGGGATGCTCTTGTTAGTGCTATTTGACTTCATGATGCAAGTGTTTTAATTGTAAAAGCATGTTGATTGTGTAAATTACTACTTTTGAGACTCCTAGGCTCATGTTTATGACTCTTGTACTTGTTGGCTTAAAATTGATGTAACGCCTTGGGAGGACACCCTGGACGCCACACAGTGCTTAGAACCACAAGTGATCCCAAGCTAACCCATGAACTGTCATACTATTAAGCAACTTAATTATAATACATTAAATAACAAGTTTTGTTGTGAGAAAACATAATCATACTAAAAATCTGAAATAGTCTATAACTGATAAAGTTTTACAATCTGATAAACCTGAAGGAAGAAATTGAAATTACATGACTGACTATGATTGACATCTACGAAGACTCTACTATAGTGACTATATATAGATGAGACATACCTCCAACTGCCACTAATTAATACATATTAAAAATAAATGAACTGTACATGAATTAAATTATCTGGATTTCCCAAAATAAGAGAACTCATTACCTGCTGGCTTAAAACTGCAACTGTTTGATCCAGATGTATAGGCTATAACTGGTACCTACATTATGAGACATTGTAGCACATAAACATATATGTGGATCAGTAGTTCTGGAATATACTGAGTATGCAGGGGTGAATGCAATAACTAAAACTGATTTCATATGTAATTTTGAAACATGCATGACTAGGTGTAAGTAGACTCACCAAGAGACTGAAGTAAACTGAAGCTGAAATATCTTAAAACGTGAGTAATAAACATAGTCTGACAAGCTGGTGAATAACTACACTTAGTTTCTTAAAACTTTACTTTTGTAGGATAAGTAGAACTAAAGCTGGGATATGGTAAAACATGGATACATGAACATACCAAACCAAACATACATGTACTGAGCTGATCTGAGTGATAAAATAACTGATGTCTGGGTTATGGAAGGATTGAATTCTAAGTAAAAAGGGTAACTATTACCTATATACTGAGTAGCTGATATATGAATAAGGACTACTTATATTCGGACACTGAATATCTGATGACTGTATAATGATTTCGTAATATTAAACTGTAATTATTATGAGTAACTGGGCTAAAACTATGGGATACTGTGCATATGGGATAAGGACTATCTGAATAACACGAGATAACTGAGAATGAATGTGTAAAAACTGTAATATCTAAGAATGGAAACTAAGTGTATATCTATTATGGTACTAAGATAATCTATAATTTGAAAAACTGAAAGTCATAAAACTGAGTGCTAGAAAGTCTGTACACTAAGTCAAGTAAACCTGAATTAAAGAGACACTGAATACTTTACTGAGACTGTGGAAGCTATCATCTAACCGAAATGACCCAAGAGCTAATCGAGGTCCAACCTTTAACCCTAGTTGGAAGGATGTCAATATCATTCTACGAGTACTAACACTAGCTATGTAGATCCACTAAAGTGTTGTATCGAAGCACTAAGGGTCACCCTCAACTGGCAGAGCCCTAATGAGATATGTGTCAACCCTCAACTGGTAGGTTAACATCTCAACCTACATTGGCTACATAGTTTTGGAATGCAAGTATTACTACTAAAGGCCACACCCTCAACTGGTAGGTGATCCCCCATCCTTGGGTTCGCTCAATGCTAAATCCTACTCCCAACTGAAAGACATGGATTACTAACTGGTGCATACACTGATAATTAATAACTGATAAGCTCAGGTCATGGTATTATGAAAATAATAGTTCATACAGATTCTAAGGTAATTATTAATGTGTAAATTAATACTGGAACTGAAACTGGACTAAGCTAAGCTTATTTGGACTCATAAATAACCATATTACTGACTGAATAATATTGCTCATGGTATAACTGAAATCATTCTGTAGATACTAAAAACTAGGTAAACAGCTAAATTTTGGGTATTCATAACCCCCAGGACTCGATAAAAATAACAATAGGACATACTAAAACTTTGAGAACATAATAAGAAAGCATAATTCAAAGAAACCCATCACTTGGGCATTTCATCAAACATATGGGGATTAATACTTTAACATAAGGTAATTCGTCAAACACATGGGGATCATGAACTTGAACACGGGAATATCTTAAACATGGGAGCATAACATGATTACATAACTAAAATTATGAATTGGGGAATTTACATGAAATTCACTTGAAATAGGACATGGGCGTTTCATCACAACATGTAAAGATCATAGCTTGAACAGAAGAATATCTTAAACATGGAGGAACAAGAGTTACATGACAAAATTCATAACTTGAGGATTCATCTTGAAATTGATTGAACATGATATGTGAATTTCATCAAACATGTGGAAAGCATGAATTTAAAACATGGGAATGTTGCTAAAAATCATGAATTTAGGATCTATCATGGAATTCACTTGAATAAAGCATGGGGAAACTCAAATTCATGGTATGAGGAGTTTGAAATCTTGCATGGAATCACACATGGATTGAATTAATTAAAACACCATGAAAACATGAAATTAAATCTTTCTTGAACATACAAAATTCCATAATAAGAATAAAAATTCACTCTTTAGTTGAAAAAGGGTCTTTTTGGGCTCCATGGGTAAAAGGGTATCCATGGATGAACTCCCGCATACCTTAAAGCTTTAATCTTGAAGGAGAAATACAACCTTGAAAGCTTTCTTGACTTGGAAAACTTGATTTCTTTACTTTTGTTGAAGAGAAGATAATTAATTTGGTGTTCTTGGGAGATGGCTAGGGTTTTTCTTTGAGACAAAAGATGAATAATAGTGTGTATAATGCTTTTGAGGGCTGAAATTAAGAGTTATGGGTGGATTTGGGTGTGGGGAAGTGACCAAAGTGCCCCTAAACTCTTTAGGAACTGAAATAGTGTGTGAAACAGCTCCGTATTGCATTTTCCATCGCGTCTCATCGCTTATTGGTCGAGGACCATCGCGCCTTATCCCAATGCGTTGGCTTACTGCCTCACATAGAAAATACCATAACTTTTTACTCGGGTATCAGATTTAGGCAAAATTGGTATCCTTGGAAAGCTAATTCAATTGTATACAATTTGGTGGGTCTTGAGCAACAAAATTATATGTATATGAAAAGTTATATACTTTCAAAGTATACACTTGTAGAATCGAATACCAAACTTTGAACGAATCAAAGGCTCTAAGCTCAACTTTGTTCTAAGTTATTCTTATGAATATTTTTCACCTCGAAAGTACATCAAACAAGAGGATAAAGATCATAAAACTTATATTCACATGGGAATCATTTGAATTATAACTTATACACGTAGGAACGGTAGTTCAAAGACTAGCCTAAAAAATGGGGTATTACAGTTGAATTCATGTGATTGTTTGGTTAAGAGTCTATAACGATCCTACTTGAAGTTGAGCATATTCCATGTGCGTGCAAGGCATTTGTATATTCCTGGTTGCATGTGATGTATAGAACTTGTCTGGTGTGTGTGAAAATCAAAATAAAGAGTGTGGGTTTAGGAGATGATATAGGCATTTATTTGATAACCTTGTTTTATACCATCTTTTTGGCCTAACCTTGAGGATAATCCTAGTAAGTCTCGTTGAGTCTTTAGATTTTTCTTTGACAGCCTTATGTGTAGCTTAATACCTTCTTTAGTAGACCTTAATTTGATCCAAAGCTCCTAAGTGCTTTAGTGTAAAAATAGTGAGTTAAGGAGTGTCAAATTAAAGAAGAAAAATTTGAAATTGAATCTCCTAAAGTGTTCTCTATTGGTGTTCAATAGAATTGTTATGTGTTGTGGTGGGGAGTTGAGTAATGAAAAGAATAAAAAATTTGTTTAAATTAAATGAGTTATGTATATAATACTCCCACCATAGTGTTAAGAATGAGCTTAATAAGATGGGGTGAAAAAACAAAAAGGAACGGGGTAAACAAAAGTGGTGTAATCTGGTCGTTAGAGTTGAATTGAATGTAAAATGTGATGTATTAAAGCGCTTAGGGAAGATAGTCACTATTAAGCCAAAATAGTTTCTACCCATCCCTTAGCCTACATTACAGCCTTTAAGGACATATTTGATCATAAGCTTCGTCATTCTAATATTAGTGGAGCACTATAATAAGGGAAAGCCTGTCGTTCATTATGTGTAGCTTTTGAATTCCTGTGAGAGTGAGCGGAACTTTATTCTTGTACCCATTTTGTTATAAATTGCATTTATATGATGATTATGGGTAACTCTCTTGTTGTGAGAGAACATATTTGATAAATGTGGGTGATTTGTATGATGTCCTTGATTGATCATGTGCATAGGTTTTCCAACTAGGTGAGTCAATTCTCGAGGCTAGGATGCTTTGGAGTAGTATTCATAAGCTTTCAATTATGTATGCAACATACTTAGTGTAGAAACCTGCATTTTGTGTAGTCATTGTAGTACTAGCTTGAGTATCTTTCATGTATTAGACTGTGGAGTATCCTCATCTTATAATGCTCAGAGTAAATAGTTATTTGAGGAAGGACAAGGTTTTAAGTGTGGGGTGGCGATATTAGGTGTATTTATGCAGTCTAGTGTTGTTATCCTATCTTATATAGCCTTGTTTTGAGAAATATTCGTGTGATTTATGTGTTGATGATGATATAAATAAGCATATAATTGTTCTATTATGTGTTTATAAGGTTTAAAGGTGTTTCCAAGTAAGTTTTTGCTTAATTGGGTCACTTAGAGTTTAGATGAGAAAACTAGTGTTACTAGCTTGAGCTAGGTGTTGTTCTATATAATCTCAAAGGATTTTAGTGTGTTAGATGAGTTTCTTGTGGTGTTAATATGTAATATAATATGACTTGTTTTGAGTGTGCAAGTTCAATTAAAATGAGCCAAGAGTCAACAATACATTATAACATTAAGTGGTTGAGACTAGTACTTAGATTGAGCTTTTGGTTCGTAGTTCTTGTTGTTATGTGTTGAACTCTAATGTGTGGTGTTTTATCATGTAGGATTCTTGGAGATTTGATGTTCACGATAGATTGATGAGATACAAGCTGATAACTAAGATAAAATGACACAACAAGCAAAGGAGCAAGTGGAGGAAACACTTAGACAAATATTGGATCAATTGCGCAGCACCCTTGGAGCAGTGCTATAGATCCTGCGACGCACCTGGTAGTGTGATGCAATGTAGACCGCGGCGCATGGTCCATTTACATGCTGGAAAATTTTTGTAATACCCATGCTTATTCCTAGCTAGAAATCATCTCAAGGATGATAGTACTTTCTTTGAAATACAAATCTATTTTTTTGTACCCATGGTAATTTTGAGATTTCTACTTTATATCACGTGGAAAATTGAGTTAGCTTTCTAACGATACCAATTTTGTTCAAATCCAACACCAGACGAAGAAGTTATGGATGTTTTACTCAGAACTGACTGAAATGCCCAGGTGCGACATCCAAGTTGACGGACCACAAAACAAGTGATGGACTGCCACTTTGACCGTCATAGCCAAGGCAGTAGGGCCATGTTCTAAATAAAGATTGAAGGACGATTTGATGGACCATCAGATTTTTGACGGACCGTCATCCAGGCCATCAACTCTTATCCAGTGAACCCCATTTTAGGTCCATGTATGACGGTCGAAATAATGGACCATCAAGTTCCTAACGGACCGTCAGTCGGGTCGTTACACTCCACATTCAGTTTATTTCTAGGACATTTTAACAGGGGTATTTTGGTCACTTATCACTCGCCTATATATACCCAGATGAGTCTGAATCCAGCCATTTTGCACCTTACTATTTCACAAAAAAAACCTAGGGTTTCTCTCTAAATTTAATCTCCAAGAACAAGACCCAATCTTCTTCAAAAATCAAAGGATTTCAAAATCCTTCAAGTTCAAAAACATCAAGAACCTTGAGTCAGGTATGAGTAGTGTTCGTCTATGGATCCATTTCATTCATAGAGCTCAAGAACTATGTTTTAAATATTTTGTGATTGTCTTGCTGCAATATGATCATGTACATGCTGATGATTCTTGTTTAAGTTTCAAGATGATATCTTAAGGTGATTTCATGAAGTATATGTGTTTGTTAGTTGAAACCCATGATCCTTATGTGGCTTAATATGGTGAAATTCATGAACATACTTAAGCTAAAAGAATGCATGCAAAGTGTTTGATAATATGCCTAGATGATAGAATTCATGTCCCATGATTTAATAGTTCTTAAATGACAAGTCCATGCTATATGATTTACGATTTCCCATGAATTCCATGTTAGTGATATACGTTGTTGTGATATGGATTGACCATGAGATTGAACCTATACAAGTATATAAATGTTGTATGAATTTCCCTTCCATGTATAAGATGTTGAGAACTATGCTTAGTGTGAAATCCCCTACTCATGATATGGTAAATTGTAGACTCTACTCTTACGATCAAGTCAGTCATGTGTGTCAGTTTCCTTCCATTGAGTCCTAGGGGTACTTGTACCCGAAAAATATAGCTTTGAACCTAGAGCCATGTCTTGTTATCATGATAATCTTAGTCAAGCCATGATCTATAGACCTCAGTCGGGCATGTGACTCAGGAAACCTCAGAAATCTCATGATCTTAGTAAATTCTAAAATAGTAGCACTAATCCATTAGTCAACGGAAGTTAGTTACCCAGTCCATGTACCATTAGTTAAATCATGTTCAGTCTCTTCATATGGGAGTAGAAGTTAGCACCGAGTGAACCCAAGGATGGGAACTCACCTGTTATTTTAGGGTGTGATTCTTAGTAATCATCCTTGTGTTCCAAAACTACGTATCCAGCGTAGGTTGAGACATATTAACGTGTCAGATTAGGGTTGATGATATGGCTTAATCTGTTAGTTTAAGGTTCCCACCATTCTCATTTTGAGTACCTACCAGCTAAGGGTCACTCACAACTGTCCTTACCAGTGGCATGGTATTAACACCCTTCCAGTCAGGGTAGATATTGGACCCCAACTTAGCTATTGCGTTATTGGGGCATGTCGGTCAAACAACTACCTCCCACAGTTTCAGTCCCAGTCTTAGTAAAAGAACTCAGATAGTTTATCATATTTTAGTATATCAGGACTATCAGATACAGTCAATTCAGTTACAAAACGAAACACAAATAGTTCCATTAGATTCAGGACTGTCAAACACAGTCATCTCTATTATCAGAATTTCAGTATTTGTCATGCTAGATATCAGTGGATCATGTATTAGTGTCCAGATCTAGATATCACGTAATTACGATCTCAGTAACTACGTATGCATGTTTGCACTCTTAGGTAAACCCTATGCATTTAGCCTACCTCACTCGTATACTCAGTACTCCCAGTTAAACTGATGCATTTGTGCTATGGTGCTTTATTTCATGTTACACCATAGGTTCATAGATACGAGCTCCAGATCAGTAGTAACAGTAGCATTCCAGTCGCAGAGTTGCAGTGAGTCCTCATCCATTCGAGGATGATATTATTTATTTTATTTATTATTTTAGTTCAGTTTTACTAGACGGAGTTAGTTGGAGACATGTTCCTTTAACTCCTTATTCAGATAGTATTTAGAGGCTTTCAAATTTAGCTCAGATTTGATTCAGATTTCAGTTGTTTTGGGTATTCGTTACCCCGTATGGATGTTATGATTTGTCAGATATTTTATGCAGTTGAACCTTATGGCCTATTGTTCATGTTTTCTGCATTATTATGTCATATATTGCAGTATACAGGTACAGATATTAGTCATGGGTTAGCTTGAGATCCTTCTGGATCATTAGCACCGTGTAGCACTCCGATTCAGAAAATCGGGGTCCTACAAACTTAGTATTAGAGCCTAAGGTTCAATAGAGTCCTAGGAAGTTTGAAAGCCGTATCTAGTAAAGTCTTGTGCATGGGTGTGTTGTGCGCCACATTTATGTGCAATAGGCTATAAGATGTTTTATGAACAGTTTTCCTTCTTTCGGTATTCATATCGTGCTAGTGAGCATAATCTCAAGTTAAACTCTCAGTATAATCCATTCTTCTTTTATTTTAGAATATGCCTCCAAAGAGAAGAAACCAGCCAGCTCCTCAGCCCGAAGATCCTTTGGGCGACCATGTTTCTCATACGGAGTTTAGGGCCACATTCACCATACTTTCTTAGTCTGTGGCTATCCAAAATAAACGGCCACCTATTATTCCGGCTAATCCAATGGCCAACTCAGCTGCATCTAGGATTCAAGACTTCACCCGAATGAACCCTCCATTTTTCTTTAGGTCTAAGTCTGATGAAGAACCTCAGGAATTCATTGACCAAGTACAGAAGGTCATAGACATCATGGGAGTTATTTCTTGTCAGAGTGCTGAGTTAGACGCATACCAGTTATAGGATATTGCTCACACTTGGTACAAATAGTGAAAGTCTAAGAGATTAGAGGATGCAGGTCCTATAGAGTGGGAGAAATTTGTCACGATTTTCTTAGACAGATTCTTTCCTGAAGAGTTGAAGGAGGCAAAAGTTCTAGTGTTCATTAACCTCAAGCAGGGAAATATGACGGTTAAGGAGTATTCTCTCAAATTTTCTTAGTTAGCCAGATATGCCCCTCATATGGTTGCAGGCAACAAGGTTAAGATGAGCAAGCTCATTTCAGGGGTGAATGATAGCATGGTAAATAAGTATAGGTCTACGATGCTGAACAGTGATATGACTTTAGCCAGGCTCATGACTCATGCTCAACAAATAGAGGAGCAGAAGATTAGGACTAGGGAGAGGCAGAACAAGAGAGCAAGGTCAGACAGTTTTAATTTTTCTCAACCAAAATTAGAAGGAGGAAACCCTTCATAGTTTCGTCCTAAGCCAACAATTCCAGCTTCTTCCTCCGCCAGTGCCTCAGTGCTGAAATTTAGAGACAACAACAGAGATCGAGCACCAGGCTCTAAGTCTCAGGGCAGTGTCAGTAGTTCCCGAACTAATCCCCTATGTCAGACTTGTGGTAAGAACCACAAGGGTACCTTTAGAGTTGGTAGCGATGTTTGTTTTGGTTATGGTAATCTAGGCTACAGAATTAGAGAGTGTCCGCAGTCAGGTCTGTAGGGTCAGCAGAATCACTCCATAACCCAGTCCGATCACCTAAATCAGCAGAGTACCGTTTCCAGTGCTACTAGTGGGCAACGCCCAAATAGACTCTATACTCTTCAGACCCAACAGGATCTGGAAAATTCTTCTGATGTCATTACTGGTACGTTACAGATTTTCCATGTTCATATTTATGCTTTGCTAGATCTAGGTGCATCTTTATCTTTTGTTACTCCTTATATAGCAGGAGATTTCGGAATCAGTCCTAAAATTTTAGCAGAGCCCTTTTCAATCTCTACCCAAGTGGTTAAAATCATCATAGCTCAGTAGGTATACAGGCACTGCCCGATTATGATATCTCAGAAAGCCACATCAGCAAATTTAGTCGAGTTAGAGATGACAGATTTTGATGTCATTCTCGACATGGATTGGATCTATTCCTGCTATACCATAGTCGACTACAGAACCAGGGTAGTTCAGTTTTATTTCCCAAATGAGCCCATTCTAGTGTAGAAGGGTACTTCATCTTTCAGGGGTCAGCTTGTTTCCTACCTTCGAGCAAGGAAAATGATTTCTAAGGTGTGTGTGTATCATCTTGTGCATATTAAAGATTCTAGTTTTGAATCTCCTAGCATTGAATCAGTCCCAGTTGTAAATGAGTATTCAGATGTGTTTCCCAAAGATCTTCCAGGCATTCCTCCCGCAAGGGAAAAAGACATTGGCATTGATCTTCTTCTAGATACACAACCTATTTCTATTTTGCCATACAGAATGGAACCAGAAGAACTCAAGGAACTGAAAGATTAGTTAAAGGATATCTTAGATAAGGGATTCATCAGACCCAGTATATCCCCATGGGGTTCACCAGTCTTATTCGTGCGCAAGAAAGACGGTTCTTTCGGGATGTGTATTGATTACCATCAGCTCAACAAAGTTACGATCAAGAACAAGTATCTTTTTCCTAGAATAGATGAATTATTTGACCAACTTCAGGGTGCCAGTTATTTCTCCAAAATAGACCTCAGATCAGGCTACCATCAGCTTAGAGTTAGAGAATGTAATATCCTAAAGATAGCTTTCCGTACTCTGTATGGTCACTTTGAGTTTCTAGTTATGTTATTTGGTCTTACCAATGCCCCAGATGCTTTCATGGACTTGATGAATCATGTGTTTAAGCAGTACTTGGACATGTTCATTATAGTCTTCATAGATGATATCCTGGTCTATTCTCAGGATTTTTCTTCAGACTCTCAGAGATCACCAGCTATTCACCAAATTCAGTAAGTATGAGTTTTGGCTAAGATTAGTCGCATTACTTGGAAATATTATTTTTGGTGATGGCATTAGAGTAGATTCTCAGAAAATTAAAGCGGAAAGAAACTAGCCTCGCCCTATCTCTCCATCAGATATCAGGATTTTCTTGGGATTGGATGGCTATTACAGATGGTTTGTCAAGGGATTTTCTTCTATTGCATTCCCTATGTCTAGATTGACTCAGAATAAAGTCAAGTTTCAGTGGTCAGATCTTTGTGAGAAGAGTTTTCAAAAGTTGAAGACTCGACTCACCTCAGCTCTAGTTCTAGCTCTTCTAGATGGTTCAGATGGATTTGTGGTATATTGTGATGCGTCCAGAGTGGATTTAGGTTTTTTCCTCATGTAGCATGGTAAGGTCATAGCCTACGCCTCTAGATAGTTAAAGCCTCATGAAAAGAATTATCCTACTCATGATCTTGAGTTAGCAGCTGTATTATTTGCCTTAACGATTTGGAGGCATTATCTATATAGAGTTCATGTAGATGTCTTCACGGATCATAAGAGTCTCCAGTATGTCTTTTCTCAGAAAGATCTCAATCTTCATCAGAGAAGGTGGTTAGAGATTTTGAAAGATTATGACATGAGTGTCCTTTACCATCCGGGCAAAGCCAACGTTGTGGCTGACACTCTCAGTAGACTCTCCATGGGTAGTGTTTCTCACGTCGAGGACAAAAGGAAGAAGCTAGCTCAGGAAATCCATCAGCTTGCTAGAATAGGTGTTCGCTTAGTCTATTCTTCGGAGGGTGGTGTATGTGTTCAGAGTAGTTCAGATTCATCTCTAGTTTCTAAGGTGAAAGAAAAGCAAGACAGGGATCCTAGCCTTGTCAAGCTAAAAGAGTCAGTTTAGAATTAGAGAGTATAGGTTTTCTCTCAAGGAGGAGATGGGGTTCTTCGTTGTCAGGGTCGTCTGTGCATTTTAGGTGTAGATGACTTAAAGCAGCAGATTCTTGTAGAAGCACATGGTGCGCGATACTCTATTCATCTAGGGGCCACTAAGATGTACCACGACCTGTGGGAAATCTATTTGTGGAGTGGGATGAAGAAAGATATTGCAGAGTTTGTGGCTAAGTGCTCTATATGTCAGCAAGTTAATATAGAGCATCAGAAGCCTAGTGGACCCATGTAGGAGTTCACCATTCCTACTTAAAAGTAGGAAGAAGTAAACATGGACTTCATGATGGGTTTTGCTCGAACTCATTATCAGCACGATTCAGTTTGGGTTATTGTAGATAGGATGACCAAGTCAGCCCATTTCCTTTTAGTTCATACCCCTTATTTAGCCAAGGATTATGCCAAACTCTATATCAGGGAGTTGGTCAGATTACACGGTGTTCTATCATCTATTATTTCAGACAGAGGCACCCAGTTCACCTCTTACTTCTAGAAAGCATTCCAAAAGGATCTTAGTACCCAAGTCCATCTCAGTACAGCCTTTCATCCTCAGATAAATGGTCAAGCAGAAAGGACCATTCAGACTCTTGAAGATATGCTAAGGGTGTGGGCAATTGATTTCAAGGGAAGTTGGGATGACCATTTGCCTTCGATTGAGTTTGATACAACAATAGCTATCATTCCAGTATTAAAATGGCTCCATTCAAAGATCTCTATGGCAGGAGGTTTAGATCTCCAATTGGTTGGTTTGAAGTTAGTGAGGCCTCATTTATTGGTCCTGACTCAGTTTTCGATGCCTTAGAGAAAGTTTAGTTCATCAGAGAGAGACTCTGGGCTGCTCAGAGCCAAAAAAAGTCTTATGCTGATGTTCGTAGAAAGGATCTCAAGTTCAAGGTCGATCACTATGTCTGTCTCAAGATCTCTCCCATTAAGAAAGTGAAGAGGTTCGGTAAGTAAGGGAAACTGAGTCCTCACTATGTCGGTCCCTTCAGGATTCTCAGTCGTTTAGGCAAGGTAGCTTATAAGCTCGAATTGACTTTAGATTTAGCCTCAGTTCATCTAGTTTTCCATGTATCCTTGCTTAAGAAGTGCGTAGGTGACCTAGCAGTTGTAGTCTCTATTCAGAGCATTGATGTTCGGAACAGTCTCTCTTATGAAGAGATTCCAATCAAAATCTTAGACTATTAGACTCGATGATTGAGGAACAAAGAGGTCCCTCTAGTTAAGGTTCTATGAAGAAATCAGTCTGTTGATGGAGCTACTTGGGAAGAAGAAGCAGAAGCAGATATGCGTACCAAGTATCATTACCTCCTCTCCGCCGATTCAGATCAAGCTCAAGGTAATAGTTTGCCTTAAGCTTATTCAGTTTCATATTCATGTTCCCATTATAAATGTGGTATATACTACTATTTCATACTTTGTCATGCATTCATGTATCAGTTCAGTTATAAAATTATGCATCAGCTATCCATTCTCGTCTTGGGAAACTCAGTTTATCAGAACACTCAGTTATCCATGCATCAGATGTGTATGAGTTCAGTATATTTAGCATGTTAGTCATAAAGTTATGTCGAGTTCAGTATATTTAGCATGTTAGTCATAAAGTCATGTCTCATTCACTCATGTTCAGTTCATGTTCATTTATTATGTTCCCTTTTAGTCAGTCATATTTGAGGACGAATGTTCTCAAGGGGGAGATATTTAATACCCGTGCTTATTCCTAGCTAGAAATCATCTCAAAGATGCTAGTACTTGCTTTGAAATACAAATCTATTTTTTTGTACCCATGGTATTTTGAGATTTCTACTTTCCACGTGGAAAATTGAGTTAGCTTTCTAACGATACCAATTTTGTTGAAATCTGACACCAGACGAGGAAGTTATAGATGTTTTACTCAGAACTGACCAAAACGCCCAGGTGCGACATCCAAGTTGACGGATCGCCAAACAAGTGACGGACCACCACTTTGACCATCATATCCAAGGTAGTAGGGCCACGTTCAAGATAAGTATTGATGGACGAGTGGACGGACCATCAGATTTTTGATGGACCGTCATCCAGGCCATTAACTCTTATCCAGTGAACCCTATTTTTGGTCCACGTATGACGGTCAAAATGACGGACCATCAAGTTCCTGATGGACCATCAATTGGGTCGTCACACGACACGTTCAATTTACTTCTAGGCTATTTTAATAGGGGTATTTTGGTCACTTACCACTCACCTATATATACCCAGATGAGTCCTAATTCAACCATTTGCTCATTATTATTTCACAAACAAAAACTAGGGTTTCTTTCTAAATTTAATCTCCAAGAACAAGACTCAATCTTCTTCAAAAATGAAAGTATTTCAAATACTTCAAGTTCAAAAACATCAAGAACCTTGATTCAGGTATGCATAGTGTTCATCTATGGATCTATTTCGTTCATAGAGCTCAAGAACCATGTTTTAAATATTTTGTGATTGTCTTGTTGTGATATGATCATGTACATGTTGATGATTATTGTTTAAGTTTCAAGATGATATCTAATGGTGATTTCATAAAGTATATGTGTTTGTTAGTTGAAACCCATGATCCTTATGTAGGTTAATATGGTGAAATTCATGAACACACTTAAGCTAAAAGAATGCATGAAAAGTGTTTGATAATATGCCTAGATGATAGAATTCATGTCCCATGATTTAATAGTGCTTAAATGACAAGTCCATGCTCTATGTTTTACGATTTTCCATGAATTCCATGTGAGTGATATGCGTTGTTGTTGTGATATGTGTCACACCCCTTTTTTAACTCCAAAAAGATTTAATTTTAAGTATCAAAAGGGTTTTATTATCAAAGTGAGAAAAAGAAAATTTGTTTTGAAAAAAGATTATTTATATTTTTTATTTAGAGTCGCCACTTGACATAAATCGGGTGTACCAAGTCACCCGTGGATATCCTTTTTCAAAAACTATTTTGACTCTGTAACACTAATCTACGAACAGAGATTACAGCTAAGAAATTCTGTTGACCGAGGGGAAGGTGTTAGGCACCCCTTGATCCTGTGGTTTGACCACGATCTCTTGGTGGAGTGTATCGAATAATTGACATTATGAATATATAGACCACACAAAAACATACAAACCAATCAATTAAACAAACAAAACAAATCCAAAAATTATAGTGTCCAGTCCAATTATTACAACCTGAAATTAAAAAAGGGACTGAAAAGTAAATCTACACTAATCCTAAACTACACTCCAAGGCTTTACCCGATGCCTCGGGCCTTCATCACGAACATCCTCCAAGTACAAGATACTTCGGGTCATTCCCCAGATAAATTAATACAAATTCCTCGAGGCATTACCGGGTCAAATGAATACATTTTTTTAGTGCAAAAAATCAAACTAATTCAACAAAATTTTAAATATTCCACGGAATTTCCAACATTCGACCAAACAAACCTTAATCCTAAATTTGCCTACACGATCCGGCCTAAAACATTGTACTATCATATTCAAGAGAATTAATAAATATTTCTAATCAATTCAACTAGCAGACCAAAATTAATCCGATTCCACATAATCAAGACCAATCCCCCCCCCCCCCCCCAAATTATTATTTATTAAGCAATCACTCAATTTTCCATCAAACAAACGTTCAACTCAAATAATCAATCAACATCAACAAACACTTAAGATGATTCAAACACATCAAAACCAAACTAAAACAAGGCTCGTGCATATCATTAATTCAACACATAGGATAAGAAATGGACCTTTCAAGAATGACTTTTGATTATAATATGAGTTAAAGAAACCCAAAAGCCCCAACCAGAAAACCTCAACGACGAACCAAAATCCAACTTAGTGCCCACCGTCAAAGCCAGAAACTGATTACGGTGAAACAAATGAGATGCACCTAACCTAAAACCCCAAAACCAACACGAACCAATAGCGTCCTATAATAGAAAGCACGACGAACCCCCAAACCCATAAGGAAATACGTGAAATCGAGTTAAATCAAGTAAATCCAATGAGTTTTTGGAAGGATCAGTCGAACAGCGAACCCAAAAGCCTACTCTGGTGAAGAGCTAGACAGAAAGACCCAACTCCAACTTAAAAGTCACCGGGATATTTTTTCGAATGTAGAAATCAGGTCTCAAGTGAGATGCCATTCATGTTGTGACCTTGCTTATTCTCTCTTCTCCCTCGATCTACTCTCTCCGTTCTCTATTATCTCTAGACTCTTCTTGCCATCTCCCTCTATGTGCATATCGATCGTGAATAAGACCAGTATGTGCATGTATGAAGATGGAGAAGAAGGAGAACCAAGAAAAAGCCCTTTTCTATTCCTTTTTCTATTTTTTAGAAGTCAGAGATGCCCTAAAATGGTGTATGTCTCTAAATATCTTGTGATATCCGTGTATATGAATATATAGAGAGTGCTTCAGGTGTTGTTGTGATGATGAGCCTAATAAAATACCCCCCCGTAAGATGTATCTATTGTTATCTATAGTTATAGTGTACATATAGTCTATGGAGTTTCCTGGAAAGTTCATACCTTTTTTAGCAAGAAATGTGAGGGGTAGGCTAGGTAGGATGGTTATGTGAGGGGTGAGGTGTTGTTTTTTTATTGGAGGGGTAAGGGTTAGGTGTCTATTTTTAATTGAGTGAGTAGTTGGAATCTTTAAAATAAGACAAAATTAGTTAGGGTTTGTTATTTGGATAAAAACAAAACAAAAGAAATAAATAAATAAGTAAAAGATGAGGTGGTTATTCATTTGTTCTTCTTGAAGAAAATTACAAGTTGGGGTCAAAGTCCGTGATAACAGAGTAAGAATTATTTTCGGTGGGACAAAATTATGTGTCTACATCATACCCCCTTCGAATGCAAACACTAAGTGTTTTCATACAAAGAAGTAAACAACATGACAGAATTTTGTCCCGATCATTATTCGAAGAAAGAAGGGAAACCGAGTCTTGACGAACATCCTACCTTCCCAAGTTATGAGGGAATCAAGTGACATGTATCTTTCAAGATTGGAAGGAGGTGGAATACACCGAGTTGGAGAGTCGAGTGAGGTTCCATTGGGGTTCTGGTCCGCGGCTCTGTCATTATATCAAAAATGAAAATTACAATTTAAACATATATGGAATTACAAAATCCTATCTATGCAGCTTTCCTTGACTTTTGACTTGAGTTTTATCACCCTATTCTTCAGGCAGGCTCCTGACTTGCAATTTCTTTCAACTTGTTACTTGATTTTCCATTGCTTCACTTCGTTGTTCGACTTTCATTTATTCGCCTTGCTCTTCAGGCGGGCTTCTGACTTGCCATTTTTTTCTTTCAATTTCATCACCCTGTTATTTAGGTGGGTTCCTGACTTGCAATTTCTTCAATTTCCCATTTCATAACCCTGTTCTTCAGGCGTGCTCTTGAAACCAGAATCAAAACTGGAACAAAAATTATCCAAAACAAAGATTAAAATATAAAAGGGTTTCATCATTTTGAAAGTGATGTCCTATTTTCCAGGAGGGTCCTAAACATAAAGTAATGTCCCATTTTTCAGAAAGGTCCTGAACAGAAGGTAAAATCTCATTTTTAGGAGGGTCCTGAACAGAAAGTAAAGTCCCATTTTTCGGAGGATCCTGAACAGAAAGTAAAGTCCCATTTTCTAGGAGACTCCTAAACAGAAAGTAAAATTCCATTTTTTAGGAGGGTCCTGAACATAAAGTAAATTCCCATTCTCCAGGAGGGTCCTGAACATGAAGTAAATTCTCATTTTTCTGGAGGGTCCTAAATATAAAGTAAATTCTCATTTTTCAGGAGGGTCCTGAACATAAAGTAAATTCCCATTATCCAGGAGGGTCCTGAACATGAAGTAAATTCCCATTTTTCAGGAGTGTCCTGAATATAAAGTAAATTCCTATTTTGCAGGAGGGTCCTGAACATAAAGTAAGTTCTCATTTTTCAGGAGGATCCTGAACAGAAAGTAAAGTCCCATTTTTCAGGAGGGTCCTAAACATAAAGTAAAGTCTCATTTTTCAGGAGGGTCCTAAACAGAAAGTAAAGTCCCATTTTTCAGGAGGGTCTTGAACAGAAAGTAAAATTCCATTTTTCAGGAGGGTCTTGAATAGAAAGTAAAATCCCATTTTTCAGGAGGGTCCTGAATAGAAAGTAAAATCCCCAAATATGTTTTCCCAAAGATAGGTGAACTTATTGAACAAAACTTTTCTCCCTGTTTCATCAAAGAAAATTTTTAAGTTAAAACTTAGTGGTAGCTTGCAGCACTTGGCTTCTCTGCATCTGGTCCAACACTCGTTCCTTTCATATTTGTTCCAATTCGATAATAGTTACCCCTATTTTTCTGCATCATTGACCTAGACTAGCTCGGGTAAATGACTATGACTCAAAGAAGATAACTTATCTGAAGATAACTTATCTGAAGATAGAAACCAACTCTAATGAATGTGACATGCATTTTGGATTAAGCTGCCTGATTTTCCTATCCAAACTTCCCATTTATTGTTAAGTTGTTGCCTTTACCGCTACTGCTGCCGGTTCTTCAGACCCATTGGACTTATATATCTCATTCAATTGATGACATCTTGAAAGATTTTTGCCATAAACCTCTTTCTTTTTTACTTTCTTCTCAAACTCGCCATCGCTTTATGGTGCCCCTGAGGGTTTTCACCAATAAGACTCATTTTTATTTCTCTCGAATCCCTATCGCCTTATGGTGCCTGTAAGGGTTTTAACCAGTAAGACTCTCTCATTTTTTATTTCTCTCAACACACCATCGCCTTATGGTGCCCGCAAGGGTTTTCACCAATAAGTCTCTATCATTTTATTTCTGTCAACTAGCCATCTTCTTATGGTGCCCGTGAGGGTTTTCACCAACAAGACTCTCTCATTTTTATTTCTTTCCTGATTTCTTATGCTGAGGAAGGCAAGTGATACCCCAAAATGCAACATCATATCCATTGCATGCTTAGCCTCAACATTATCGAAGATTGATCTGAAGGTCTATATTTTGTTGTAACTCGGCTTTTGGATAAGGTTAAAATCAAAGGATAGCAAGAGGCTCAGATGACACTTGAAACGGGGTAGGACTTACAACTTTTGGAATCGACTTAAACAACACATTAACTCATGCCCCAGTTTTGTTGACTGGGTGAATCTAAAAATTTTATTTGGTTGGATCGAGCCCGAAATAGGGAAGCCTACGTATCTCACTCCCGAGAGAGGAGAATCAACTCATACATAGTTCCATCAGCTTATTCTTTATTTTGATTTGATTTTTTCTTCTTTTTTTTCTTCTATTTTTGATCTTTTTGTTTTATTCTGATTTTCCTGAAATTTATCTTTGACTCTATTCTGATTCCAAAAGAGGAATATGAAAGAAAAATAAAACTAATCTCAAACGGGGTAAACAAAGGATGACATAATGTTTGGATAGCAGAATGAAATGCCTTCATCATATCAATCTTGAAAAATGCAAGTACTAAACATGCAATAGAACCAACAAAGAATAAAATATCATACATAATATCTTTTGACTGCATCAGCTTTGATAGCCATCTCTGCCATTTTTCCTTCAATATCTGTCAAATATAAGGCTCCATTGGGCAACACGTTCTTCACAATAAAGGGACCTCGCCAATTTAGGGAGAACTTGCCTTTTGCTTCAACCTAATGAGGAAGGATACGCTTCAACACCAACTGACCAACTTCAAAAGTTTAGGGTCGTACCTTTTTGTTATATGCTCGAGCCATTCTCTTCTGATATAATTGGCCATGACATACCGACGTTAGTGTTTTTTCATCAATCAAGATCAACTGTTCCCATCAGGTTTTGACCTACTCATCATCATCAATCTCTGTTTCCATAATGACTCAAAAAGAGGGAATTTTAACTTCTGCGGGAATGACTGCTTCTTTCCCGTACACCGGTAAGAATAGAGTTGCCCTTGTTGAAGTGCGAATGGTAGTGCGATAACCTACAACTTCTCATGACATTATCTAGAACCTTGTATCATTTTCTGTAGTATCTTCTTGATATTCTTATTGGCAGCTTCCATAGCACCATTGGCCTTTGGACGATATAGAGTGGAATTTCTATGTGCAATCTTAAACTGTTGGCACACTTCTTACATCAAATAACTATTGAGATTGGAAACATTGTTCGTAATGATCATCCATGGGATTCTGAACCTACCCATGATGTTGGTATGAATGAAATCTAGCACCACCTTCTTTGTTATTGACTTTAACGTTATTGCTTCTACCCACATTGTAAAGTAATCTATGGCCACCAAAATGAATCTATGCCCATTTGATGCTTTTGGATCAATCGGTCCAATCACGTCCATCCCCAAGCTACAAAAGGCCATGGAGCAGACATCACGTGCAGCTCAACGGGATGAGAATGTATCAGATCACCGCGTACCTGACATTGATGACATTTTTAAACAAATCGAATAGAATCTCTCTCTATAGTAAGACAATAATAAACTGCTCGAAGAATCTTCTTTGACAAGACATAACCATTCATATGAGGCCCGCATACTCCAACGTGTATTTCAACCATGATTGTCGAGGCTTCTTTTGCATCTATACACCTCAAAAGTCCCAGATCTGGGGTTCTCTTGTATAAGGTTACCCCACTTAAGAAAAATCCGCTAGCCAAACTCCTAATAGTTCTCTATTGATCGTTGGTGGCATGTGTTGGGTCTTCTCTTATTGCCTCAATAAATAGCCTGCCTTTTTTGCTTGTTACATCATGTTGCCCCGATACACAACCGAATGAATTATCTATAACCGATAAGTACAAAATCAAAGGCCTGCCAGGCTCAGGTGGAAATAACACTGATGGATTTGAAAGATATCTTTTGATTTTATCAAATGCTTCTTGTCAATCTTCAGTCCACTTAACCGCAACACTATTTTTTAGCAACTTAAATATGGGCTCACATGTGGTTATGAGTTGAGCAATAAATCTACAGATGTAGTTCAGTATACCCAGCAAACTCATCACCTCTGTCCTATTATTGGGCTGGAGCAAATCCTGAATGGTTTTGATTTTTGAGGGATCCAATTCGATTCCCCGATGGCTAACTACAAACATCAATAGCTTTCCAGATGGAACTCCAAATACACATTTTGCCAGGTTGAGCTTGAGATTATACCTGTGAAGCCTTCCAAAGAACTTTCTTAAATCTTTAACATGGTCAGCTTGACTCTTTAACTTAATAATCACATCATCTACATAGACTTCAATCTCCTTATGCATCATATCATGAAACATAGCGGCAATGGCTTTTACATATGTTGCTCTAGCATTCTTCAAACCAAACGATATCACTCGAAAGCAATAAGTCCCCCATGGTGTGATAAAAGACGTCTTTTCTGCGTCTTCATCATCCATAATAATCTGGTGGTATCTTGAATAACAATCCACAAAAGTGGCAACCTTGTGTTTAGCACAATTATCTAGTAAAATTAGATATTGGGCAACGAAAAATCATCCTTCAGACTTGCTCTGTTCAAATCACGGTAATCAACACATACTCGAATTTTACCATCTTTCTTTGGGACAGGAACAACATTGAATAACCACGTAGGATAATGAGCCACTCGAATGACTTTGGCTTCAATTTGTTTCATGATTTCCTCTTTGATTTTGATGCTTACATCAGTTTTAAAATTCCTCAACTTTTGTTTCACAGGGGGGAAGGCAGGATCAGTTGGCAATTTATGAGCCAATTCAGTGCTTAAACCAGGCATATCAGCATAAGACCATGCAAAAATATCCTTATAATCAACTAATGCTTGAATCATTCCATATTTTAGTTGTGGTAAAGCATGTACACTGATTTTAGTTTCCCTAATATCTTCTTGATTCCCTAGATTAATTGACTCTGTTTCATTCAAATTGCAATTTGGTTTGTCTTCAAACAGTTCCAACTCTTTGCTTATTTCTTCTAGTGCCTCTTTTTCATCATATTCCCTCTCTTGCTTCATTATATCTTGATTAGTTTAGATTTTAAGATCAGGCTAAAAATTTTGCATGCATGTCATGTCATTAGAATCAGCATAAAGAGAACCATCTAAAGAAAAAGACAAAAAAAAATGTATTAGGCACAAAAAAAGGGGGAAATTGCATTTCATTAAAAGGGAAAGATAGAAGGGTTTAAACACAAACAAAAATGAAATATAAACAAGCTAAATTCTGAGTTACAACCTTGAAATGACTCAAAAACTAAAAGAAAAACAAAACAGACTACTAAAACTCCCTCCTGATGGGGAGAGGAGTAACTTCCCAATTGCTGAGATGGACAACTGGGCGTATGAACTGCACACTTGCCTTACTGGTACCTTCTCTTGCTTTAACCATGTCAACTTCAATCAACAGGTTCTTAAAGTCATCAACCAATTTAGCTACAAACCCTACAGGCTTTGTAACATCGCTCTTGATAAATGATTCACTGAGTAGTGGTATTGGGCGAGGGAGTGACCATGTTTCCTTTTTCTTTTCCTTGGTCTTTTTTAGATCTTCAACCGTAGGTTCAAATCCCAGACCAAAAGTGCCCATGTTTTTATTCGAACATATGGGATGAACCATACTGTGATGGGACACTCCCAAACCCCTTCCTACCTTGAATCCATATTTTAACATTTTATTTATCATCATGACAGAAGAGGTAGATAATTGAGGCCCTGGAATAACCTGCCCTTCAAAGATACGATGCACCGACACTGTATCAAAAGTTTGATAGAAAATGTCTCTGCTACATTATTTGCTTCAACAAGAGACAAGGGAGAATCTTCGTAGGTGGACAAATCCCCTTCACCATAAATAACCACTTCTTACCTGTCATACTCAAACTTAATCATCTGGTGCAGTGTAGATGCAACCGCCTTAGCCTTGTGGATCCATGGTCTTCCTAATAACAGATTGTAAGAGGATTCGATATTCAGCACTTAAAACTCTATGGTGAATTCAACCGGCCCTATAATCAACATTAGTTCTATTTCACCAATGGAGTTAGATTTTGCTCCATCAAAAGCCCTGAGATATACATTGTTGGGCTTGATCCTCTCAACACCGATATTCAACTTTTGAAAAGTGGAAATAGGGAAAATATTTACACTTGAACCTCCGTCAATCATAACATAAGTGAAGTATAAATCTTCACACTTCACTGTAATGTAAAGACCCTGGTTATGCCCCGTACCTTTAACAGGAAATTCATCATCAGAAAAGGTGATTCGATTAACCTCAATGATTTTTCCAACCATTTTCTCAAGCTGATTTACTGTAATATCCCTAGGAACATATGCTTCATTTAATACCTTCAATATAATATCACGATGTTCCTTGGTATGCAGCAACAAAGATAGGAGGAAAATTTGATCAGGGGTTTTCTTTAACTGATCTATTATTGAATACTCTGGCAACTTCATCTTTTTCAAAAATTCTTCGGCATCTTCTTCGGTGATAGGATTTTTGATAGATGAGGGACCACTCATAATTAGCTTGGGCTTCCTTAAACCTTCCGTCATGAAGCATCTTCCTGACCGAGTCAAACCCCCTACCTCATCTATATCTTTCACTACTTCCTTCCCCTAATAAGTCATCATAGTCTGCTTATAGATCCAGGGAACCTTTTTCATATCAACTATCAGAGGTTGGATCACTGGTTTGATGATAATAAGCACTATAAATGCCCTTTTCACCATCAAGATAGGCTTACTCGGAGATCCTACCACCATCAACTTAGGTTTGTCCTGACTTAAACCGACATCTTTTTTGGCACTTTGTACTATGATCATAGGTTTCTTTTCGTTCTCTTGGACTTTATCTTCTCCCATTTCTTCCTATGTCAATGATATTGCTTTCAACGAGTCTGCCACATTCACTAATTTATTCTCATTGGTCTGTATTCTGACAATAGGCTTATAACACCTAGACGACTCTTTCCCATTATATATCAATTCTAATATATTAGTTTCAGCATGGGTTGGCAACAATTCTGGTTAATATTTGGAACCGCAGGGGCCTGGACCAAAATTTGATTTGCATCAATTAAATCTTAGATGGCTCTCTTTAAATACCAGTATTTCTCGATATCATGTCCTGGCATGTCAGAACAATATACACACCTTAATGAATAATCGAGATTCTTGGGAGGTGAATTTAAAAGCCTTCCTTGAATCGGGCTTAATACCTTCATATTTCTCAACCTATCAAACAAGCTAGCATATGTCTCCTCGAGAGGCGTGAACTAATTTTTGATCGCCTTCGCTTTCTTGTACTCGGTCCTGGGTTGGAAACTAGGTCTAGAGGGGTTTTAGTAATTTGGTGGAGCTGATGGATGATTTTGTGGAGCTTTCACATGCCATTATGGGTAAGAAAGGGTTTGGGCATATCGTTGTGCGCTATATACTGGGTAAGGAGGGGGTGGAATAACATATGGTGGGTTTTACGAAGGGTAGTAATGGTGGGGAGAAATATATAGAGCTTAGACATAAGCTTGGGCTTAGGATTAGGGATAGGGGTGAGGCATTCTTTTGGGATAGGAATGGGGTCCAGCAACAATGGTCGCCATGCCCTCTTTCTTCTTTTTACTTCTAAATGTGCCAGATCCACCTTGAATCGCTTGTATGGTAGCTTTAAACGTGGGAAAACTCACTATTCGACTGTTCTTGATTTCGTTCTCGATCATGTCTCCCATTTTTAGGACTTCAATAAAAGACTTTCCCATTGTCGGAAGTAAATGTTGAAAATAGGTCTCATCCTGTGCTTGAATAAAGACCTCTACTAGCTTACTCTCCTTCATTGGAGGCTTTACCCTGGTGTCCTGTTCACGCCACCTTATCGCATATTCCCTAAAGCCTTCAGTGCTTTTCTTCTTCGTGTTGACCAAGGATTTTTTGTCAGGAATGAGGTCGACGTTATACTAAAAATGTTGCACAAACTCAGAAGCTAAGCCATCCCAGTTGTTCCACTTGTCAATATCTTGATCGACAAACCACTCTAAAGCCATATTGGAAAGATTCTCGACAAAAAAAGCCATAAGCAACTCTTCCCTACCCCCTGCAACCCTTAACTAGTTGCAATAACATCTCAAGTGCTCCACGGGATCAATGTACCCAACATACTTCTCAAATTTAGGCATTTTAAAACTGAGGGGAAGGTTAGCGTCTGGGAACATGCAAAGATCTTTATAGGAAACACTCTTATAACCTATGAATTCCCTGCAAATTCCTCATGGCCTGTTCCAAACTTTTCAATTTCTACGCTACGACTTTCTATTCTTCTATTGTGATAAGCTTTTCCGTATCAAACAAAAATACAGGTAGATAAGTATATCCATACGGTTCATTAATCCACAAAGTAGGCTCCGTGGCATAATACTGATTATCTGAAACCTTCATTACTAGCTCACTAGCATACTGAGGAAGCACCATTGTCGAACGTACAACATAGGTGGGAGCTTCAGGTAGTGGCAGAGCCACAAAAATAGGTGCTGTCGGTGGCACTGGCTAAGCAGCAGGCCTTGGTTGGGGTACTACCAAGGGCACACTAGAAGTGCCAGGATAATATTGTTGTGGAGTAAATCATGGCGCATGTTTCGGTGACTCTATGGGAGCGAAGAATTGAGCCTAAAAAAGCAGTGGGAAGTTAGAGATATTCCCAAGATCTTCAGGGAGAGGAGGGGAAGGCATGCCACTAGCCCATGCTCAGTGCAGATCTATTAATTGTTTCCTGAGTCTTAGAACCTCATCATTACATTCTGAACTTTCCTATCGGGGATCCTGATCTGGGTCAATGAGCGAATTTTCAATCTCCCTACTAGCCATGACGAGCTTTGCTTTTGATCTAGTGAAGTACGGGTGACTAGCCAGAGTGCTGCAAACTAATCACTGTTATCTGAAAGAAGATGCTAATCAAAGACAGCACCCTTTAGGATTAGGTCATACAACAAGCATGGGAATCATATTGGTAAAATTTTCCTAGATTCATGTTCATTTCTAATAGCCTTTGAGGGTAGCGAGATCATTTTAACATCATCCCAATTTTCATCTACACTCATTTGATTCTTTCCTCCAACCATACCTCTTTTCTTTCACCCTCATTTCTCTCTTTTTTGCATCAGTTCTTTCCCTTTCTTGTCTCATCATCCTTTCTTTCTTTTCTTCTCTCGCTATCTACCTTTATTTTATCATTCTTTATGGATTTCCCTTTTCTTTAAAAGAGGAAAAATAATGAAAAACAATGAAACAAAATGATTAGATCGAACCCAAAAGTAGGTTGCCTACGTATCATGTTTTACATGAATCAGACCTTGCATAGTTCGGGCAACTCATGCATAGCTGCCACCAAATTAATGATTTTTGATGGTTTTTGATTTTTGTTTCTTTGTTTAAGAGAAAAACAAACAAAAGAGTAATGACGCAACATCACAACATTTTGATAAAGAAATAGCTAAACATACTTCAAATTTAACACCACTTTAAAACTAAACAACAAATACTAAACAACACTCTAGACCAACAATTTGACATAAATAATTCTCCTAATAAAGACTCCAAAAGCAAACTTAAAGCCGATATGAAAAACACACCACCTTGCAATAACAGAGAATAAGAGACTCAAACTAAATAAAATATAAGAAATGCTCCTTCAAACTGGTGATCTATGTGATGACCCTAGCTGAGATGGACTTGTCTGTGAAGTTTTATTTCACCCATTCAAACTTCATAGCATATCCTACAAAGACACCCCGATATTTGGGAGAAGCTTCTGGCACGTATTCCAGCCTCATGGGGAGTGCACCTGAACCCTCTACATTCTTGAGAAAATTTGATAACTGAACCCTCAGTGTCTCCACTTTGGCCTCCGTACTTTTATCCTGACTGTCATCAACAATGCATTCTTCTCGTATTCTTCCTCTAAGTTGCACTGGTAATGCCCTGCTAACACCCCGATTTATAAATTGAAGCTAGATCTCATATCTCGGACTGTACCGTTGGTTATCCGACCCTTCTTTGAAAGTATCTATACCCATCTTTGTTGCATGATTCTAGAGTTGCTAGTATTTTCTCTCTCCTAAGGCTAGGTTCTTAAAGTACTCAATATCTTTTAGTAGATCCACCATGGGTGGGACGTCTTGCGATCTACCCAGCTGACGCATTACCCTAGCAGGAGTGTATGGTCGACTGCAATTAAGCCCTAACATAACCAGAAGGGGTTGCATCTAACAACCAAATAAGATTATTTTTGGATGAAGACACATATAAGTCCAGAAAATGTTATCCTTGGTTCTTGACTTGAGAAAATCAATCCAAGCATCAACTCCTACGGGTAACAAGAATTTATCAAAGCGCATCCTGAGGTCCATGGCTTTTACTCGATTGGGCAAACAACAACCAACCACATCTGGTCTAACTAAAGAAGGCGCATATAAATGCTCCATCATCCATAATTGCAATATCAGGTTACTTCCCTAAAAATATCTTATCCCCTCTTCACTTCGGTTAAAGCCTTATATATTTCTGTTAAGATCATGGGTAAGGGAGTGAACCTGTTCTTTTGATTAACAACCTTTCCCATTTAATTAGTGACCTTGTCTTTTTGATCCTTATGAAATAGAGCCATCACCACAGATTGTAAACATATATTAATACGTCTTTCTTCTAGCGAAAACACTAAAGTACCTAACAAAGCGAGGGTGAAGACTTCAAGAAGCTTTCTCTCCCACTTCTCCTTAGTCATATGAAATTCATCCCAAAAGCAATCAAAACCTTCCAAGGGACCGAATCTAGAGAAAAAAAAATCTAAGGAAACCCATGAATCACTCAAATAACCCAAATGCATATCCTTGCTTTTTAAACCACAACACTGCAAAAACCTCGTGCCAGTATGATTTTAAGCTCGAATTATATCTTTCTCGATATAAGGCAAATGTAATAGACCAAATATTTCTGCCAAAGTAGGAGTCATTTCACATTCTCCAAACTTGAACACCAAACTGCTTGGATCCCAAAAGGTCAACGCAGCCTCTATTAAATCTAGACGAGGGGTAACATGCAGAAGTTCCGTAATATCACCCAATATTTTAATCAGTTTCTGTTGGTCAACATAGCTAAACATACCCCACCACTTGATTAACTTTTTGGGCACCTTGACAACCATCAGGACTCTAGACTTGGTGGACAAATTTATCCTATAATAACACATAAGACGTTATCTCAAAAATTCAATAGGAGCAAAAGATACCCAATCCTTGGGACTTTGACGCGAACATGTCGAAGGGATAGATCACTTTATGACTCTAATTCGTTGAACAGTACCACTGAATAAAATCATCATACTTGGTCAGGACAAGATAACGACACTAGATTACGAGGAGTAAAATCTAAGCTAAGACTAAGACAAAGGCCCAAATATAAAGATTACCGAACCCGCCGAGGGTTGCCTATATATTCCGACCCGAGGGAAGGGAATCAGGTATGCGTAGTTAGTCCAGATTGGACAATTAATGATTAACTAACAGATTGACCCTAACTTAAGAGATACAACCAAAGACAAACAAATAAAATCTTTTGGGTTTTTAATTAGACACTTCAACTAAGACTGACACCAACAATTATGAAGAAAAATCTTTTTGGTATTTTCATTATAGGAAATGTACAAATTTCTGCCATCTCTTTTTTTGCATTTTCTTTTATAAAACCTACTACTATATAAAAATCTTTTTTTGAAATTTTTGAATTATGAATGCTTACTAAAAATAAAAGGAAAATCTTTTTGTGCTTTTGTTTTGACAAATAAGTAGAAAAGGTAAACAAAATCCTCTTTTTTTTTATTGAATTTATGGTACTTTGAGAAAATAAATGCAAAAGGTAAAAAAAACTTTTGAGTTTTTGGATTGTGAAGAACAAAAGTCATAAAGAACTCTACAATAAACTACGACACTATTTTTGATTCATCATTTTTCTTTTTCCTTCTTCTCTTCTCTTCTTTTACCATTCATTTTTTTGTCTACGCATTTTACCTCTAACACATATTTTCCTCAAATCAGTCTGTCAAATAATTCCGTTACCCTCAGAGATGCAACATTTATCTTGTAGATATGCTTTAGAGGTGAGTCTCCTATGAAGGACTGAGTGGGCCCCGTTAGGTCTTTAATATGATGCACATAAGCATGACCTAAAGACTCACCTACATTGGGGTTCACTAACAAGGCTGTTCAGGGGAGCGTATGGTCGATAGTGGCTTCTTTGCTTTCCACCTACTCCATTACACAGATGGATTCCCCCCAAGATAAGGGTGACTCAACTAGAGGTCTTGTACAACATGTGTACTACGAACTTGTTGCGGAAAAAATGAATCGGGTTATGCATATGATGCAAGATATAAAAGCGGTAACACATAGGTTAAATATTGTACACAAAGAGCACAAAAACGCACAAAAGTGATAAAAATAACACAAAAAATAATCACAAAAAATGCTTATACACTTATAATGCCAAACAAAGTGGATACGACTCCAAAATAAACTCGAATTCTGAAAACATCCCCAGTAGAGTTGCCAGAGCTGTCACACCCCTTTTTTAACTCCAAAAAGATATAATTTTAAGTTTTGAAAGGGTTTTATTATCAAAGTGACTAAAAGAAAATTTGTTTTGAAAAAAGATTATTTACATTTTTTATTCAGAGTTGCCACTTGACATAAATCGAGTGTGACAAGTCACCCGTGGATATCCTTTTTCAAAAATGATTTTGACTCTGTAACACTGATCTGTGAATAGAGATTTCAGCTAAGGAATTCTGTTGACCGAGGGGAAGGTGTTAGGCACCCCTCAATCCCGTGGTTCGACCATGGTTGCTTGGTGGAGCGTATCGACTAATTTTGACATTATAAATATATAAACCACACAAAACACACAAACCAATCAATTAAACAACAAAAAAAATCCAAAATTATAGTGTCCAGTCCAATTATTACAACCTGAAATTAAAAAAGGGACTAAAAAGTAAATCTACACTAATCCTAAACTACATTCCAAGGCTTTTCCCAATGCCTCGGGCCTTTATCACGAACATCCTCCAAGTACATGATACATCGGGTCATTCCTCGGATAAATTAATACAAATTCCTCGAGGCATTCCCCAGCCAAATAATACATTTTGTTAGTGCGAGAAAATAAAACTAATTCAACAAAATTTCAAATATTCCATGGAATTTCCAACATTCAACCAAACAAACCTTAATCCTAAATTTGCCTAACCGATGCGGCCTAAAACATAGTACTATCATATTCGAGAGAATTAATAAATATTTCTAATCAATTCAACCAACCAACCGAAATTAATCTGATTCCACTTTATCAAGACCAATCCCACTCCCCCAAATTATTATTTATTAAGAAATCACTCAATTCATCATCAAACACACATTAAATTCAAATAATAAATAAACATCAACAAACACTTACGATGATTCAAACATATCGAAACCAAACTAGAACAAGGCTCATGCATATCATTGATTCAACACATAAAACATCTACTGATAAAGATTAATCGAGAAATAGGATAAGAAATGGACCTTTCGAGAATGACTTTTGATGATAATATAAGTTAAAGAAATCTGGAAGCCCCAACCATAAAACCTCAATGACGAACCAAAATCTAACTCGGTGCCCACAATCGAAGCCAAAAAATGATTATGGTGAAACAAATGAGACGCACCAAACCTAAAACCCTAAAATTAAGATGGACCAGCAGCGTCCTACAACAGGAAGCATGACGAACCCCCAAACCCGAAACAAAATACACAAAATCAAGTTGAATTAAGTAAATCCAACGAGTTTTGGGGGGATCAGTCGAACGGCGAACCCAAAAGCCTATTATGGTGAAGAGATAGCCAGAAAGACCCAGCTCAAATTAAAAAGTCGCTGGGACAGTTTTTCGAATGCAAAAATTAGGTCTCAGGTTAAATGCCGTTCATGTCGTGACCTTGCCTATTCCCTCTCTTCTCTCAATCTACTCTCTCTGTTCTCTATTCTCTCTGGACTTTTCTTACCATCTCTCTCCATGTGCATATCGATCATGAAGAAAACTAGTGTGTGTGCGTGTAGGAAGATGGAGATTTAGGAGAACCAAGAAAAGGCCCTTTTCTGTTCCTTTTTCTATTTTTCAAAAGTCATAGATGCCCAAAAATGGTGTATATCTCTGAATAACTTGTGATATTTGTGTATATGAATATATGGAGAGTGCTTCAAGTGTTGTTGTGATGATGAGCCTAAAAAAATGTCCCCCCTATAAGGTGTATCTATTGTTATCTATAGTTATAGTGTAGATATAGTCTATGGAGTTTCCTGGAAAGTTTCTATCTTTTTGAGCAAGAAATGTGAGGGGTAGGCTAGGTGGGATAGTTATGTGAGGGGTGAGGTGTTGGTTTCTAATTGGAGGGGTAAAGGTTAGGTGTCTATTTTTAATTGAGTGAGTAGTTGGAATCTTTAAAATAAGACAAAATTAGTTAGGGTTTGTTATTTCGATAAAAACAAAGCAAAAGAAATAAATAAATAAGTAAAAGATGAGGTGGTTTTTCATTTGTTCTTTTGGAAGAAAATTATAAGATGGGGTCAAAGTGCGTGATAACAGAGTAAGAATTATTTTTGACAGGACAAAATTACGTGTCTACAATATGGATTGACCATGATATTGAAGCTATGCAAGTATATACATGTTGTATGAATTTCCCTACCATGTATAAGATGTTGAGAACTATGCTTAGTGTAAAATCCCCTACTTATGATATGGTAAACTGTGGACTCTATTCTTACGATCAAGTCAGTCATGTGTGTCAATTTCCTTCCATTGAGTCCTAGGGGTACTTGTACCCAAAAAATATAGTTGTGTACCTAGAGCCATGTCATGATATCATGATAATCTCAGTCAAGCCATGAATTATAGAACTCAGTCGGGTATGTGACTCAGGAAATCTCAGAAATCTTATGATCTCAGTAAATTCTCAAATAGTAGCACTAATCCGTCAGTCAACAGAAGTCAGTTACTCATTCCATGTACCATCAATTAAATCATGTTTAGTCTCTTCATATGGGAGTAGAAGTTAGCACCGAGTGAACACAAGGATGGGAACTTACCTATCAGTTTAGGGTGTGATTCTTAGTAATCATCCTTGTGTTCCAGAACTACATAGCCAGCGTAGGTTGAGACATCTTAACCTGTCAGATTAGGGTTGATGAGGTGGCTTAATCCGTCAGTTTAAGGTTCTCACCATTCTCATTTTGAGTACCTTCCAGCTAAGGGTCACTCATAGCTATCCTTACTAGTGGCACGGTATTGACACCCTTTCAGTCGGGGCAGATATTGGACCCCAACTTAGCTATATGTGTTATTAGGGCATGTCGGTCAAACAACTACCTCCCACATTTTAGTCCCAGTCTCAGTAAAAGAACTCAGATAGTTCCTCAGATTTCAGTATATCAGGACTGTCAGATAATTCAGTTATAAAGCGAAACACAAATAGTTCCATTAGATTCAGGACTGTAAGATACAGTCATCTATGTTATCAAAATTTTAGTATTTGTCATGCTAGATATCAGTTGATCATGTATTAGTGTCCAGATCTATATATCACATAATTACGATCTCAGTTACTACGTATGCATATTTGCACTCTTACATTCATATCAGTCAGTCAGTTAGCATTGTTCGTCCATGTAAACCCTTTTTGCATTTATCCTAACTTACTCATATACTCAGTACTCCCAGTTGTACTGATGCATTTGTGCTATGGTGCTTTCTTTCACGTTACACCATAGGTTCACAGATATGAGCTCCAGATCAGAAGTAGTAGTAGCATTCCAATTGCAGAGTTGCAGTGAGTCCTTATCCATTCGAGGACGATATTATTTATTTTATTTATTATTCCAGTTCAGTTTTGCTAGACAGAGTTAATTGGAGACATGTTCCTTCAACTCCTTATTCAGACAATATTTAGAGGCTTTCAGATTTAGCTCAGATTTGATTTAGATTTTAGTTGTTTTGGGTATTCGTTACCCCATATAGATGTTATGATTTGTTACATAGTCTATGCAGTTGAACCTTATGGCCTATTGTTCATGTTTTCCGCATTATTATGTCATATATTGTAGTGTACAGGTATAGATATCAGCCATGGATTAGCTTGTGATCCTTTGGGGTCATAAGCACCATATAGCACTCCGATTCAGAAAATCGGGGCGTTACAAATTTCCTCTACTATAAATACACGATCTTACACACTTTGACAAGTATCTTATAACGTCTTGGATGAATTGGGAGGATGTTGCACTTCATCTTTTAGGTTTTATTATTCTTAATTTAGCTTTCTATTGGATTATAACATGTATTCAACCCATTGGATGATGATTATGTCAATTAATGGCTAAAAACTCCCTTTCCAGGGTTAAAGCCAAGAACATGACTACTATTATTTTGAATTAATTTCCTTTGATTTGCTTATCATATTTGGTTGCTTGTTCATTTTTTTTTTAATATTTTGAGGATTGTTCACCCTTAGAATACATATATTGTCAACCTTGTGATCTTGGGAAAGGGAATAGGAAGATAAAACGTGGGAATGAACAAAGTAGGGTTCTTATTATTTTATGAAATAAGGAATTTGAAATAGAATCTAGTACAAGGATGTACCTAGAAGCCTTATTTGATTCACAAATAGGATGATAGCTTTAAGTACTTAATTAGATTATTACATCCTCACTCAATGATATAGTTGTAATGTACAAATTAGGTAAACGATTAGAGGTCGGGATACTATGATCATACGATTAACCCTACGAATCAACAACCAAGATATGCGATTTAGCAAATGAAGTTCAATAACGTAGTATGATTGATCGAAGTGCTTTAACCATGGGCTTTCTCTTATTGATTGTCTCAAACGTTTATTTTATGCATTGTTTACTTGAGCTTAGTTTACAAATATTAAAAACTCTCTTTTGGTTACGCTTGCATCAATTAATCTAAATTGTGAACTAGAATTGAATAGTCATTGAAACAAGTCCCCGTTGGATCGATATTCAGCTTTCTTGAAGACCACTATATTACTTGGTAGACCACGTACACTTGCGTGTGCGCTTGGGCATTGTGATCATCCTTTTACTTCTATCGAATACTTGCTTTTAGAGTTGGTAAGTTAGTTTCTACTTTGGTGGAACTTTACATCTTATTACTACATGTTATACATTGACACTCACACTCTCATACTGCCAATAAATATTTACAATATTGATGTTACTTTTATGCATCGTGTTATATCATCTTACATTACAGCAATTTCGTTCATCATAAAACTTAAAACGGGATGTTTATCTGTCAAAATTTGAGTGTAAGTACCCCAACTATTATATTTAAGAACTAACATTTCATATTTGCACCGACTATCTTTACGTCAAATTATTTGTGCCAAGTTTGTAGTAGTACCACAAAGGAGTCAAAGCACAATATAATGGTGTTCAATATTTTATTATAACTTTGAGATTGAAGAAGCATCTAAATTTGAATTTTTAAATAAACATAGTTAAATCTGTACTATCTACATTTTTATGTCTATTTATGACTATATGGAAATCAAAAAATATATAGTATGATTTTCTACCATTTCTATAAAAAGAGTTGTCCATAGTCTTTTTCATGGTGTTTTTATCTCAGCTTATCAATTGTGTTCTACTATGAAAAGAGAGGTGAGAAAATAGGAACAAAAGAGTAGTAACAACGAAAATTAATGAGGTTTCATAGAATGTGATAGGCATTCTAAAGTAACAAAGGTTTTGATGGCCAATGTTATGGAGTGTTTTCGTCTCAATTTTATTTCAACATATCTTTTTTAGAGAACTCTTAATGCCAATGAGTAATATTCCAATAGTTATATTTTAAAGAGTTTGATCAATAACTTAGGTGGCTTGAAATCAATTTTAAGTACTGAAAATATTTTTTTTTGGCTATTAGGTTTATACATGAAATTTGAGCCATTATTTTAGTACTTTATTATTCATATAATAGTGGCTAAGAGCTTTTTTGCTTTGCACGTGACCAAAGTCCCATTTAAATAAATATGACATTTATTTTAATGTCACTTTGATATTTTTAAAATAATTTTTTATGTATTATTTTATTAATTGAACGAGACACAGGTGCTAAGAAATTAGAGATTGATGATGATATTGCACATTATTTGGAGGAGAGTGGATGAAATAAAATCTCACATATGACGTCATGTGTGATAAATATGTGCCTTCAAGCCTTAAATATAAGTTTTATTTAATTTTTTAGCTAAATCCATTTCGTAATTCTTAAGCTAAATCCATTTCATAAAAATAGAAGCTCAAGTTAAAGATCAAAAACTTCATTCCAGACAATTAGAAGAAAAAAAATCTGACAAAAATGATGCAAGAGAGAGGGAGGGAGGAAGGCAGAGAGATGAGTGGGAGGGAGAAGAGAGACTACGGATTGTAACTAATTGAAACTTAAGTCGAATAGGTTAATATGGTGCTTGTGTTTGCTATATCCCGCAATTATCCCTTTTTAGTTTTGGACCTGATTTGCTCTCGCGATACATAGACGGGCATTTGATTTTCATAACTTGTGACCAATGTGGTCATTTTGATTAAAAAAGGAATATTTCTTCCGATTTAATTTGTTTAACCTACTTTGACTTGGAATGAAGTTCAAGATATATAAAAAAATTATCTTGTTGTCTTAAATTAAAAATATTTTAAATATATCAAAATGCCCTTTAATTTTATAGTCTCAAACAGTCATGTGGAAAAGTTGAAATTGAAGAATTACTAAAAAAAAAATTATTCTTTTTTACTAGAAATAAAAATAGGTCAAATAAATTGAAATGAAGAAAATAATTGATTTTCCAAATCTTACTGAATATTTTGCAGAAACTAACACATTATTACTGCAATGACATAATGGCAACACTACTGGTGTAACATTCTCTACAACAAAAAAGGACCCAGCTTTGATCATATTTTAGATTATTTGAAAATTCCACAAAAATCATAAACTTAACCTCATCAACTATCAATACACATAAATATATAATATTAAAAGATCCTATGTAAACACAAGAATGCTTTAGTTTTTCCATTTAGCTAAAAAATTATAGGTGATTCTCTTCATGGAATTTTAATACTTTTGAACTTAGAATTTTGAACTAAGAAAATGCTATATGTATTAAAATATCTTTTACTTATGTAGTGTTAAACATTAATATGAAAAGTGAGTTGGGAAAAAGAATAAATACACTATTTTTAGAATGAAATAAAAAGAAAAGTAAAACATATAAATTGAAACGGATTAAGAGGTTGGGACTATATCCAGCAATCAGATTAATTTGCACATAACTCTCATTATTGGTATAGAAAATACCGTAGATACTGTTCTGCGGAAATTTCGACTTTTGAGAGAGTCGCCACTTAATTTTGAAAAGGAATTAAGAAACCTTTAGAGAGTTACTTCAAACGATTCAAAACAGAAAAATCATTTTAAGTTAGAGATTCTAGATAAGCGGTTCCTATTAATGTTTTAGGAAGGTGTTAGACACCTAAAACGTTCGCTAACTTGCGGTTATCCGAACTGTTTGAAAATCATCTTTTGATTAACTTCGAAAAGTGATTGATTTTTTGAAAAGAAAGAGATTTTGGAAATATTTGGATGTTTATGAAAAACTAGTTTTTTAGCGACTTAACTAAGGATTTAACTAGGTTCGCCAAGCACATAAGGAAAACAAACATAAAGAACAGAGGGAAAGGGAGGAAGTAAGAGATTTAGGTCATCGCCCCAAATTAGCGAGACCTGTCCTAGTCTAAATAGGCTTTCGACCCATTTCACCTGTCCTAATCTAGTTTTCAAACCTTTGGCTCGAGTCTTGATCCATCTGTATTAAATACAACTTTGGCTTCGAGGCCCAAATGAATGAATAAATAAATGACTAAATGAATAAATAAAAAGAAGACAATGATAAAAATCGAGACTTTTCAAGTCTTTTAGTGACCTCATTAATGGGTTTTGACCCATTTTCCTTCTTCGCCAATCTTCTAGCACCCACGCGTCATGCAGTGGACCTCAGGTTTAAACTTTGAACTTGACTCGAAGAGGTAGACCTCATTGGCCCATTATGAAATGCAAGAGGAGAGGAATACATTTAGACTCGAGACATTTTTTGCATGCAAAGAAAATATAAAGAAATTAATATACGTTCAAGGCATAAAAGTGACATATTTCAAAGCAAAAGAAAATATCAAGAACCAATTTTTGAATGACAATGATAAACACACTTGCACAAGAATGAGAGTCAACAAATAAAATGCAAAGCAACCCACTTACATGCCTCATGATTTATGTTCATACAAGAATGAATAAAGGTAAAAGAAAGAAGACCATATTCAATGATCAATTCATGCGAGAAACAAACAACATAGGCTTTCGAAAGTAAAGGATGAGGCAACAAGAAAAATACTCATGACTTCTAAAATTGAACAAACATAGATACTAATCCGTATAACAAAAGAAAAATAAAGGTTAACTTTACAAGACAGAGAATCTTTAAATTTCAATTAAGGCGACATTAACGAAAATTCACACATATAAATTATGGCCAACTTTAGGAAAAAACACGTAAAGACCTACGATTTATCGTTCTAAGACATCATTGGTTCTCTTTTGATATTATGAATCAAAGAAAGACACGATCAAGTCTTTACACTCACAAGGTGCACATATAACAATCCAAAGGGAGTAAGAAAATTTAATAAAAGTTTAGCATTTCTTAAAGTGAAATATCTTTTCATAATCATACTATGCATGTCATGAATATATCTAAATAATTCTATTTAGCCAAAAATACAAACTTTCTCATCATTTTGACAAATTTAAAAGCATGCGAAAAAAAAGAGGAATAAACATTGTGGATGAAAAATAAAACTAGCACTTCATCTCTTAATGAAGATTTTGGAGATCCCCTAAAATAATTAACAAGCAAATGACAAATTCTTGATTTAATCAATTACTATTTTTATTAGCGCGAAACAAACAATAGTAATTATTTTTCGAACATAAAAAAAAACAACTTTACATGTTAAAACAAACATATCCGCCAACAATAAATTTAAATAAGGCATGAGTATGTCTTTTCAAGTAAAGATCTAAACTTTATCTAAAATAATTAAATAATAAGGTCAAAAGGCAAAACAATCAATATTAACTATTCTTTTCAACAAAAAGAAAATAACTTTACATGCTAAAAATAAACATATTCAATAACAATGAGTTTGAACAAGACATGATTATGTTTTTCAATCAAAGATCTAAACTTTATCCAAATAATCGAAGAATAAGGTGAAAAGGCGAAACATTCAACATTAATTATTCTTTTAAACATAAAGAAAATAACTTTACATACTAAAAACAAATATATCCAACAACAATGAGTTTAAACAAAGCATAAATACATTTTTTAAGCAAAGATTAAAACTTTATCCAAAATAATCAAAGAATAAAGTAAAAAAAGGCACAATACAACTATTGCTAGATCATTTTTATATCATGAACATGAAAATAATTAGATTATCGATACCACAACGTTCTAGGGCCTTCAAGGCCATCTACAGCATACAATCTCAGCAAATAAAATTATATCTACGAACTACGAAGAAGCAAAAAAGATGAAGAAGAAAACAATAATAAAAATTAAAATAAAAAAAAGGTGTGTTTACCTTTTGGGGGGCAACAAAACGAGACTACGAGTTTCATCGGAATCAACTACCACCGAAAAACGTCACCGGCAACTCAAAAATTTTGATTAACCGACCAACTCTATGAAACAAAAATTTTTACTAAATAAAAATAACTATTTTGCTCAAAACGATTTTTTCACCTTTCTAGCCTCTTTTTTTTCTTCCTTTTTCTTTTCCTCTCTACCAAAGTAGTGGTAGTATTTATAGGAGAGAATGGGGTATTTTTTTTCTGTCCTCCACCAATATGGGAGAAAAGTATTTATAGGAAAAGATAGAGATTTATTTCTTGTCATCCACCAATGTGGGAGAAAAAACATTTAGAGGGGTTTGTGAAATGTAAAAATTAAAGATAAGATGAGGGGAAAGATAATGTGGGGGAAAATAGTACAATGTAGTACAATCTTGGAATTTTTAAATTGAAAAAGGACAAAGTTGGGGGGAATAGTACAATGTAGTACAATTTGAATTTATTTTTTGGTGGGAATTGGGTAGAAGTTATGAGAGTTCTTGAGAATTTTGGGGTTATTTTTTAAATAACCCCAATTGAAATTTAAAATCTAGCCATATTTATTTATTTTGACCAAATTAAAAATCAATTTACGAATTGTACTGCAATTATGACCAATTTTTAATTATGGTTAAATCTAATAGATTGGCTAAATTAAATTGAAATTCGATATGAATTAATACCTTATTTCATCCCGAGATTCTTGATTTAATAAAATCAAATGCATATTTATCCAAATAAATCATTTTTGATAATAAATTATAATTAGATCAAGATTTTAATTATTATTTTTTCGAAATGATCCTTAATTTAAAGTTCAATTTTGATGAAAATATTCATTTAGATAATGTCATTTATACAATTTCATAAATGCAAATATGAAAATATATAATTATCACTTAAATAACAAATTTAGACCAAATACCTATTTTAAAATGCATTTATTTGGAAAAAATAATTGTTGTGATTTTATTTGAAAATCGAAGAAACTCCGAATTAAACTTAGTTATGGAGGTCAAAAATTAAGTGTCAACAGTTACAAAATAAAAAATAAAAAATAGAGGAAGTACTTTCTTTTTGGGTCTTATTAAAGACAATATGGTAACAAATTAATTAAATACATTATTTTTTTAATAATTTCTCTTTATTATCATTGTTCAAGATTTCTTTGTTCGCCTTATTGTTTCTACACCAAGAACATGCCCATATGTTGAGTTCAATTGCATTCTATGGGTATGTCAACAATGAAGACTCACTGAATTGACGTAGTTCACGTGAACATCGATAAAACTATCGTGTTGTTAGATTAACTTATAGGCAATGTTGATCCATTCAAAACACTAATTTTGTCTTAAACATGTTTTAGGATTGATTTTAAATAATAATGCTTCAAGAAAAAATAACATAAAACACATAAAATAGAAAAAAAAATAGGACTTGTGTCAATTTAGACTTCTTCCGATTCTTAGCAAAAATGCATAATACACGTGCAACGCACGAATACTAAAATAGTATCATTTAAAAATAAATTAGTTATCCCTTAATAATAAGTTATGCATTTGGTAGGGTATGTAAGTGACTAGAGAGAATTGAAGGAAATGTGACATTTGAGTCTTGAATAAAAGATTCGTGACATTGACCAACTTAAAGGGTAAAACATAATTAGGAAACTTGATTAAGCTAATTGTAGACTTGATTAGTATTTTCAAAACTTTCTAATCTTTTTAAGAATACAAATTAACTCATACCCCTCTCCTCTCCAAATCAACTGTCCCTCCCCTTCTCTTTCTCTCTCTCTCGACAGTTTCTCCCAACTAACAGTTCTGCAAATTTCTCTTTTCAATCCTCGGATACTTCAAACTCCGGTGATAAATAGTTGATCTTTGAGTTCCTTTTCGACTTTCAACTGTCAATCGACATGGCAACCTTACTCTCCAGCCACAACAGCTTTGAGTTCTTCATCGTCCCTTTTCTTACTCTCTAGCCACAACAACTTCGAGTTCTTCATCGTCCTTTTTCTTCTTTCACGAGTAAAAAATATGGCCTTTTTAGTATTGAAGAAAACAAGAAACTTGAGCCAACTTCTCTTCTAGTATTGGTGGACAATTTCAATAGTTGTTGCTTTAATTTAATATGTTGTCTGAATAAAATCCTAATTTTTGATATTTCTTCTCTTCTTTTTTCAGAGTGCAATATGATTTATTATTTTTTGTTGCATTTTTTTAAGATTGATTTTTGTTGTTTGTGTTTCTACAAACAAAACATTGATGTTGGTGTTTTTGGTGTTGTAGCACCCGTTGCTAGGTTAATGTTCTTATTCTTGGTAAAAATGGTGATATTGTTGTTATTCTATTGAACAAAATATGCTACTATATTTTTTGCAATAGATTAACCACCTGATATAATAGATTAACCATCTGATGCAACAGATTTACCATATGATGCAACAAATTTACCATCAAACAAAAAATCTGATACAATAGATTAAACATCGAATAAAAATCTGATGCAACTAATTTACCATCAGATTAAAAATTTGATGCAATAGATTAATCATCTGATGCAATAGATTTACCATTTAATTTAATGAAGGAACCTTCAGATTAAAAATTTAATGCAACTGATTAATCATCTGATGCAATAGATGAACCTTCTATTAGATAAAATTTGACCAACTATTTTAACAAGATATGTTCAAGACTTAATTTTTCAAGCTAATCATTTATCTATCACGATAAATGACCCTTTTATTGAAAGAAATCTAAATAACATTGATTGTTGATAATTGTTCCAACAGATCACTCATATGTTACAACAAATATGTGGTCTGTTATACGAACCAGTCATCTGTTTCAACAAATAACTGATCTATTTTTATCTATTGCAACAGTTTACTCATCTGTTACAATAGATTACTCATTTGTTGTAACAATTTAGTTATATATTGCAATAGATAACCTACATGGTGCACCAAATGTGTTATATGTTGGAGCTGTTATGTTACTGTTGTGCAAGTTAGATTTACTGTTATCATTTTTAATGATGCATTAATAAATTTTATATTTCTATTAATTTTAGATAATATGACTCCCAAAAGAAAAAAAACCAAATCAAGTCTAAGTAAAGGAACAAGTAAAGCAGCTAGGCTACATCCACCACTCTATGAGTTTACTTTACAAATGTTATCTCAATCAGGTGCAGAAGATGATGAACATGGGGAGGAGAAATATTTCAAAAGAGATGATCCAAAAGCTAATATCCCTCCCACTGAAAAGTTGGTTAAAACCTTCAGCATTGATAGTTATTCTATGAGAATGCAGTGCGATAGTGCCTCAGATTTAATGGGTGATTTTGTTTTTAAGTCAGCCATGGAAAATTTTTTTGATGCCTTCATAAAAATACTTCGAGAATAAAATTTGGCTGCTTATTTCAAGGGCTGCTGCTTTGGGAAATATTTTGATTTGTTAGAGGAAAACAATGCTTATTTTCAAATGAAAATGGTCTGTGATCTTCTCAAGTATAGGTTTATATATGAAAACAAAGATAAGATGGATGAGGTGTGGATAAATTACTATGGCATGCCTGTTTGCTTTGGTTGGAAGGAGTTTGCCATAGTTACTAGACTAAAATGTTATCCTCCTCTTCCTTCTCAAGTTGTACCCATTCTAACCCCAAAAAAAGCACCCCGCACACCCAACAAAGGCAAATGCAAGTCGAGTGATCATGAAGATTTGGTGTCCTTTGTTGGTTCAAGCTTCAAAAATAAAAATTTAATAGAAGCGTTGAAAGGTAAAAGACTTTCAAAGAAGCACAAACAATCATTGTTCTTGGTTTGGTTTATACATAATATTCTTTGGGCGAGAGACGTTAACAACAATATACCACTTGGTTTAATAAAGCTCTTTAAGGATCTTGAGTCATTTAACAACTATCCTTGGGGTTATAAAAACTTCAAAATGACTGTCAAATATTTGTTGACTCTGTTAACATTAAAGACGGTCAACTTATATGGCTCTCCATGGGCTTTCATGGTAAATATTTTTTTTATCATGATATGATTTATTTTTTTATTCAGTAATATTTTTGATTTATTGTCATTATTTTATAGGCTTGGGCATTTAAAGTCATTCCTTATTTTAGACAACAAGTGAACTACCAGGAAATAGTTTTCTGTCCATGAATCCTGAGATGGTTATCGGTCAAAACTAATAAAAATGCAAAATTTTTGATCTCTTTAACCCCCCGAAGAATGAAGTAAGACTAATTCTAATTAAGTATTTATTTTAATTAATGATTTTTTTTAATGATCTAATCATCATTCTAATATATGTACTAATTTATGTTAGATTGTGCATTCGTCGCTTGATTTTTGATCAATCGAGAGTTGAATATGCCATTTTTTCTTACTTTACAATCTGTGCAAATTTTATCGGGCCCTAAGGTCATTGACAGAATAAAAATGAAATTATTTGGAGCAACAACCATCACAAGAAAAATAATTTTGAAGGGTGGACTTGTTGTTGTTGATGATGGTAGTGGTAGTAGAGCTGTTGGTAGTGGTAGTGGTGCTGTTGTTGGGGCTAATGATGCTCCTCTTACAGTTTTTAAAACTAACCAATATGAGTATAATCATATTGGTTATGCAGATTTTTCCCCTCCTAGCGAATGTTCTGAATGCAAATGTCAAGACTACAAGGCAAAATATGATGTAGTGATTAATGTTATTAATGCATTAACTGTTCTGTAAAGGAATTGACATCTAAAAGAGGTGTCATTCCATCGAATAGAATTTCATATCCATCCACTCCATTGGAGATCAAGGCTAAGAAGAGAAGGAAAGTAATTTCCAAGGCATTATCAACATCCAAAAAAGCAAAATTGCAACTCTATTGTCTTTGTGTTGCACTATTGAGCAATGTACAAGGCCCATATGAGAGCCGCATGAGCTGAAGAAGGTGAATATGTAATATTTATTCCAACTAGCAAACAGACACATATCTGTTTCAACAGATGACTCATCTGTTAAAAATTATCAAATAGATATACACATTTGTTGCAACAGTTGACTAACCTATTGCATCAGATGCAGTATCTATTGCAACATATATCACGTCTATTTTAACAAATCAAACAGCTCTATGTACCATTTTTATTTATACTGATAGATGACGTATATGCTGTAACAAATAGGTCATCTGTAGGGACAAATTAAATCAAGAATTCCTACTGTTTCAATTTTTTCAAACATATGAGTTATATGTTACAACAGATGGTTTACCCATTGGAAATTATAATACAGGTCTTCTTTATGTTTTAATTTATTACAACAGATGATTCATATGTTGCAACAGAAAGATAATCTATTTGCTAAAATAGATGAGTTATCCTTTCCCATTTTTTTGTATCTCTGTGATTAACATTGAAAATTTTGGCTTTCTAGGTGGATGTCACAATAGAAGCTACTGCTGAACAACATTGATAATATGCTACTCTTTTTTATGGAAATATGAAGAAGTGAAAGCGCATAAATCATACACAAGCGACATTAAAGATCCATGACAACCAAAGCGAAATTCCATAGCATCAGATGAAGAACAACTTGTCCATATTGAGTAGATCTTTATTGCTTGAGTCTGTCAAAGTAATAACCTCACCTCTCCTTAGGAATTGTTGGCATCAAAACTTAATTTTTGATTTATTTGTTGATATTTGTACCCATAACAATTTTTATATTTTATTTTTTTGTTGATTTATTTTATGTAATTTCTGAAGGCTTTGATTTATTTTATGTTGTCTATGAATTTTATTTTATTCTTAGATTTTAACTTATTAATTAAAATGAAATACTAGATTCAAATATTGCAACAGATAAGGTATTTGTTGCAACAGATGACATATCTATTGGAAAATATCAAACATATTTAGACATATGTTTCAACATGTAGGTTATCTATTAGAAATTATCAAACAGGTCTTTCCATTGTTGTAACAAATGGGCAACCTATTATAACAGATAAACTATCTGTCAGAACAGGTAATACAACAAATGACTCACCTATTACAACAGATAAACTATTTGTCAGAACAGGTAGAATATCTGTTACAACAGATAGATAATCTGTTGCATTATAAAAAATTATCACTACATGTAAAATAAAGTGACTTGAAATAAAAAAGGCGGAACCCATCAACAGGTACCTAATTTTAGAACGATCTTTCACTTTAGTACCTCAAGTAGATAGTGTGCATTTTGAACGCCTAAAATAGGCATCAAATGTGTCAGTTTGACACTTTTTCCTGTTGGTAGTTCGCGTGTAATTCACGCAACCAAGGCGCGTTGAACCCCTATTTTTGCTGACTTGGCATCTGATTTGGTTCCCAATGGTTATTTCCCCCCACAGTCTTATATTCATCTTCTTCCTAAAATTTAACTCTAAATTTACAAATATTTTTCTTCTTCATCTTTTATTCTCTATCCAAATTCTTTAAATTATTTGTATTTATTTTTCTTCAATTTTTTCAACTGATCTTGACAATGTCTAGCTCATCTTCCACTATTTTTTGTGATAAAATTTTTTGATATTGTAAGTATGTTCATGAAGCTCTATTGAAGACTTTTTGGACTCAATAAAATTCAAGTCATAGGTTTTATACTTGTAAGATTTCAAAGGTAATTTTTTTATTTAATTAGTTGATTAATTATTGACTTGTAATTATTTTGTAATTGTGGTTTTATTTTTATAAAAATTGGGTAGATGTGATTACTTTGATTGGTATGAAGAACGACACTCTTCACAAGCAAATCGTGTAATCTAGGGTATGTTAAAGAAAGTCAAGGCTTTTGAAGAGAAACAAAATAGTGCAAGATGATACTACACTGTTGGCGTTATTGCTACTGGTTTGGTGTTGTTGGGAACATAGATATTCAAGTCTAATTGCTGAAATTTTCATGATGGTGCATTTGCTACTGGTTCGATATTGTTGAGCACATGGATATTCAAGCATAATTTTTGAAAAATATCAAATAGATTTAGATATGTGTTGCAATATGTAGGTCATATGTTAGCAATTATCAAATAGGGCTTTCCACTATTGCAAAAGATAGACTTAGATAGAAAACATCGGCATAATGCAACCGATGACCAACCTGTTGCAATAGATAAATTATCTGTCATAACAGATAGAAGTTACAACAGCTAGATAATCTGTTGCATTATTTAAAATTCAACTTTCACCAGATAAAAAAATTACCACTATAGGTAAAGTGAAGTGACTTGAAATAAAAAAGTGTTATGGTGTTTGTGTTATACATCTTCTTATTTATACACAGGCTCCAAGCGTCTTGTTAGTACCCCATAAGACCATACCTCATGCATGTTTTCCATAGCATTGTGGTCAATAAAGCTCGTTGGCTCGGCCATTTATGTGTTGGTCAACAAACATTCTATGTGTGTAAGCGCGTACGACCCATACGCGACAGCAGTTTTATTTTTTAGAAGGTCCATATCCTTGTTTTGACCTTCAAAATCCCATGTTTTCTTCATAAATACTTCCACTGGTAAATCATCCATCAGTTAACTCTACCTCAAAAAGTTGGGAATAAATCCAACAGTGGCTGAATGTAGGTAAAAATATCGGCCTCGTCGAAGGCAGGTAAGTTGTAGTCATAAAGTTTGATCTTTCCCTCCTCGAGTAGTATCTCAACGGCCAAAAAATATAGATATCTACTTTTATGACTGCAAGAATTCTCTTTACCTTGGTCCAACTCTTGCTATGTGGATATGACCTCTTTCCTCTAACATATTTAATCATTTATTCATCTTATTGGAACCAGAAACTAAAGAACCAAATTCTGGGCCATTGGGAGTTGATGCTAGCTTAGTGATCTCATCGTACCTATCCTTGAAATTTTTGTGTCCATTATCCTATAGGTCGCATCATAAGCTTTTGGGTACGCTAATTGCCTGCCCCTCACGAAGCATAGAATTTCTTCAACTTACTGTGATATAAGAAGTCAATTTAAAATAGGTTAGTAATTGTAAAGAAGGAAAACATAGTTTAAAGATACAACGGATGGTCCATCTGTTGTAGGGGGTTCTCTGAATTTGTCATAGATTACCCATCTATCGTGACTTATACAACAAATAGGTACTATGTTGCAACTGAACCACCACCAATTGCACCAAAATACACAACTGCTACAATAGATGACATATCTGTTGCGTAGCTTCTTCTTCATGGAGTAGATTAGAAGGCTAGGTTAGGAAAAGTAAGCTTACCTTGTACACGTACCTCGTACGCATATCTGTCATACTCTTGAAGTCTTGGGCAAAAAAGGTATGCATGGGGTAATCTTGTGCGCCTTGCTTGGCATTCTTGGCCCAGCGCAGATCCCTCTTCTCTTTGGCGCCAAGTTCCCCGTATATGTCCACCTTCTATAATGACCCCTGCCCTTCAACAACTTTTAGAAAGGGAGGAGTGGCAATTTTTTTAATTTCTAATTGGAAAGTACTTGGGTAATTGCTTTTTTCTTCATCCTAACCCCCACTATAGGAGTGTATGGCTCTCTCACCTTCTTGGATGGTATAATACCCCACATAGATTTTAATTCCTTAACAGCTTTAGCGATAGCCTCATCTTTTTCAAAGAGTTTATCCTATATTTCCTTGCACGCTTCACATTTGCAATGAGAACATGAGGGTGAAGATGAGTGAGGTGGACCACTGGAAAGATGGGAGGGACCAGTGTAAACTTGAGATGGACTTCTGTAAGGGAGAGAGAGACTTGTGAAAGGGGTATTTTCAAACATATTTATCTTTTTTTAAGTATCAACATGCTCATCATCACAACTGGAAGTAGTATCAGCTTTAACATTCCTGCCACTAACATCAATAACTCTACTAGCAACACCGCCAGAAAAAGTACCCGGATCTATTGCAGTAGGTTGGCTATGAAGAGCCTCAACATTAGGCTGATCTCTCCTAACTGCTCTTCTTATGGATGTTGCTCCAACCAATTCCTTCTTTATTAACTCTACTGTTTGGTCTGCTATTGTATCAACAAAACGAAGAGTAATAAAAAAAGTTATCCCCAACTCTTGCTCAGTAGGCATGATCCATGGATGCACAACCTATAAAAAAGACAGATACATTTAAATCATATAATAATTTATTTTCAATTGGGTTACATGTTAACACAGACAACTTATGCAATAGATTATCTTTCTGTCGCAACAACTAATCTGTCTGTCGCAACAAATTAATAATATGTTGCATCAGATTACCCATCTGTTGTATAATTTGCAGTAGATGGGTAATCTATTGATTCAGGTTCAGATGCAAAATATGAATTATCTATCACAATAAATTACCTATCTGTTGCACCAATTGTAGTAGATGGGTAATCTGTTACAACAAATGACCCATTTGTTGCAATAGATGGCACATCTGTTTAAGTATCTTTCTTTAAGTCAAATTATTTTACTTGAAATAATATGTACTGCATCATCCAGAGGGTTAAAGGGATCAACCTCCTTAATTCTTGTGTTGCACTTTGCACCCAACCACCTAAGGATCCTTGGATGAGAAATCTCATCCAGGTAATCCTTGACTTACTTTCGGAGGGAAGGAATGTCTTCAAATACCCAGACCTAAAAAATCTAAATGGAAAGCAATCATAAAAAAGTCATAATAATTATTCAATATAAATTAATGGATGAGTAAACAAACAGTGATTAAATTAACCATGAAAGCCGTATAATGTGATAATCTTTGGGGATAGCTTTGACAGTAAATATTTGACAACCAAGTTGTAGCTATAATATCCCTAGGGATAATTGTTGAATTTCTCAAAATCCTCAGCAAGGTTTAACAAATCATCTTTTATGACTTTGTTTACGTCTCTTGCCGATATAACAGAATGGGCAAACCAAACTAAGCACAATTGTTCCTTGTACTTCTTTGATGTGGTTTCTTCCTTGAGATATTTTATCAACTTATTGGCTTTGTACCCACATCCAAAAATGTCCAACAACCCATCTATTTTTCCTTGCTTTTATTGATTTTGGTGGGTGGTTTCTGGGATAATGCCTTCCCTCTATTTGATGGTGGTGGTTTGGCTGTCCTGCTTGACTTGGACCTTTTGTGGAGTGTTTCCTTAATGAGAAATTCTTTTCGAAGATCGCATCTCAAGCCTGTAACTATAGCAAACTTTTTTAAGACAAAACAAACTGGTATGCCATAGTAGATGATCTAGATTTCATCCATCCTTTTGCCCCCCTCCTTTGAATGTTTATCATCCCCAACATGCTTAATCCTGTGTTCTTGAGAATACCATATACCATGCTTATTTGGAAATGGGTAGTGTGGTCCTCAGGCAGCACAATAAAGTGTCCAAAGCAGCACTTCTTAAAAAGTTCATCTATGTTTTCATTCTTCACAGTTTTCATAAAGTCATCAAAAGTTTTCCCCAACTGACATTTTTGTTCAAAATCACCAGTTAGTTCTGCAGGGTCATCTATCAGCATCGCAACTTAAAACCTATCAATACGAATAGTTTTGATAGCCTTATGTTGGTATTTTGATATTAATTCATGCCCTATTGGTGATGCATTATCATCATGTTGATCATTATCCTCTTTCTCACTTTCTTCTCCCCCCTCTTCTCGTTTATCTTCTTCTTCCTCCTCACTTTCATTTTTCTCATCACCATCTACAAACCCTTGCCCAGCTCCCACAATATTATTTTCATATCTTTCCTCAGCTTTACCTTTCCCTGACTGAGATTGTTCAGAAAACTCTTCCAAATCCCTTTATACTCTATCCTTTTTTGTTAAGTGGTCAGAAGTTGATCCACTTTTACTTTCTTTTCTTTTGGGTGACATGTTTTACTTATAAACAACAAAAAAAACAAAACATACATTACAATTGATATGTACATAAATTTAAAAAATACATTACAAACACCACCAATACCGACACCACCAACAACCACCAAAAATACCACCAATACTGACACCACCAACAGCCACCAAAAACACCACCAATATCGACACCACCAACACCAATACCAACAGTCACCACAAACACCACCAGTGCCGCCACGATGACTACCAATACCAATAATGCCACCACCAAACCACCAATACCAACAACAATACAAACAACACCTCCAATACGACCTATACCAATACCACCACCACCAACCACCAACAATACCACAAACACCATCTAATAATACCACAATAGCCAATGAAACATTGTGATAAAAACTAGAATTTTCTCAGGTTCTTTCTATGATTTCACCATCAAAACTCAAAATTGTTAATTCATTCTCCAAGATAATAAAACTAAAAGTCTTCTTTTTTCATCATTAACTAAAAATTCCTAATTTTTAGAAATAAATAAATAAATATAGAACTCTTCTCAAACTCTGTTACCTATGAAGACAGAGAAAATGATGGATACAAGTAAAAATAAAGTCAAAAATAATAACTACATGGTCAGAAATGAGAAGAAAATTGATCTGTTGTGAAGGGTTGAGCAATATGTTGAGTAGTTGTTGTTTGTATTATTGAGAGATAAAGAAAAGAGTGAGAACTTGAGATGTGAAATGATGAAACATTTTTGCCGCAAATGGATAATTTGTATGTTGGAAAAGAATGACAAGTTTTGAAAATTTTAATTTGGTTCGAATTGATCTTAATAATTTTTTTAAATTTTTAAATATATAAATTTTAACCGTCTCACCATAACAAAGTGTATTAAGTTTAACTGGAACAATGATGAATTTTAGGTATTATCTTAATAATAAGTTAATAAGAATTGTTTCAACTCAATGTTATCAATTGACGACTCAGGTCGGGAGGAACACAATGTTGATGCCTAATTTTTTTCCTCCACAACTAAGTTTAATCCCAAGTTTATTTGATTTTAAATAAAATTACAATATTTATTTTATCCAAAAAAAACTTTCAAAGTATTTATCTGGATAATTTTGTCATTTCAAGTAATGATTATATATTATCGTATTCAATTATACAAAATTATATAATTTTGTTACTTAAATATTTAGTTTACGGAATATCGAATTTCAATCAAGGCCTATCGTGAAAATAAATTCAAATGATTAAAGTCTTGATTTAAATATATTTTACTCTTAAAAATAATATATTTGGATAAATATGTGTTTGATTTTATTAAATCAAGAAGCTCAGGATTAAAAGAAGTATTAATTCGTATTGAATTTCAATTTAATTTAGTCAATCTATTAGATTTGGCCATAATTGAAATCAAATTGGCCATAACTGCAATGCAATCTGCCAATTAATTTTTAATTTGGTCAAAATTAAATAAAATTGGCTACATTTTAAATCCCAATTGGAGTTATATTTTAAATAACCCCAAAACTCCCAAAAACTCTCATAACTTCTACCCAATTCCCACCAAAAATAATTTCAAATCCCAAAATTCAAAATTTGTACTATATTGTACAATTCCCCCCAACTTTGTTCTTTTTTCAATTTTGAAATTCAAAAATTATACTACATTACACAATTCCCCCCTCAACCTTGTCCTTTTTCTAATTTTGAAATTCAAAAATTATACTACATCGTAAAATCCCCCCCCCCCCCTGTCTTTTTTCTAATTTTGAGATTCAAAAATTGTACTAAATTGTACAATTTCCCTCCCCCAATGTTATCTTTCACCACACCTTATCTTCAATTTTAAAATTTCAAAAACACCCCTAAATTCTCTCTCCCACATTGGTGGATGAAAAGAATTGAATCTCTATCCTTCCTATAAATACTACAACTATTTTGGTAGAAAGACCAAGTCTCAAGGTTGGGAAAAAAAGCTTTGAGCAAAGAAGAGTTTTTATTTTACTAAAAAATTTTCCTTTTTCATGAAATTCGTGGACTAATCAAAGTTCTCGAGTTGAACGCTTTTTAGTGGTGATCAAGACTCCAAAGAAAGCTTATAGTCTCATTTTGCTGCTCCAAAATAAGGTAAACGCAACTTTTACCCTTTTTAGTTTTATTATCATTTTCTTCTTCGTAGTTCGTAGTTATACTTTTATTTGTTGGAGTTTTTTTATTGTAGACGGTCTTAAAGGCTATAGGACATTGTGATATCGATATTATGATTATTTTCATGTTCATGATATAAAAATGAGCTAGCAATAGTTGTACGTGCCATTTTGACATTATTCTTTGATTATTATAGATAAAGTTTCAATCTTTGCTTAAAAGATGTACTGATGCTTTGTTGAAATTCATTGTTGGCGGATATGTTTATTTTTAGTATGCAAAGTTGTTTCCATTAAATGGAAAAGAATAGTTAATATTGATTGTTTTTCCCTTTTGACTTTATTCTTTGATTATTATAGATAAAGTTTTAATCTTTTCTTAAAAAATGTACTTGTGCTTTATTTAAATTCATTGTTAGTGGATATGTTTGTTTTTAGCATGTAAAGTTATTTCCTTTATGTTGAAAAGAATAGATAATATTAATTGTTTCTCCTTTTTGACTTTTTTCTTTGATTATAATGGATAAAGTTTCAATCTTTGCTTAAAAGACGTTCTTATGCTTTGTTTAAATAATTGTTGGTGGATATATTTATTTTTGGCATGTAAAGTTGTTTTCTTTATGTCAACAAGAATAGTTACTATTGTTTGTTTTGCCTTAATAAAATAGTAATTGGTTAAGTCAAGAACTTGTCATTTGCTTGCTAATTATTTTAATGGATTTTAAAATCCTCATATGAGAGATGAAGTGCTAGCTATTTTTCATCCAATATGTTTATTTCTTTTTTTTCGCATGTTGACTTGTCAAAATGCTGAGAAAGTTTGGGCTTTTGTGGATAAATAGAATTATTTAGATATTTTTAAGTCATGCATAGTATGATTGTTGAACAATATTTCACTTTTAGAAATACTAAACTTTAATTCTATTTTTCTTACTTCCTTTGGATTGTTATATGTGCTCTTTGTGTGTAAAGACTTGATTCATGTCTCTCTTTGATTTATAATATCAAAAGAGAATCAACGATGTCTTCGAAAGATAAACCATAGGTCGTTACACGTTTTCCCTTAAAATGTTGGTTGTAATTTAGATGTATGAATCTTCGTTAATGTCACCTTAAGTGAAATTTAAAGATTCCCTTCTTGAAAAGTTAGCCGTTATTTTATTTTTTTATATGGATTAGTGTGTATGTTTGTTCAATTTTAGAAGTCCTGGTTATTTTTCTTATTGCCTCATCCCTTTACTTTAGCAAGCTTATGTTGTTTGTTCTCGCATTAATTCATTGAATATGGTCTTCTTCCTATTACCTTTATTCATTCTTAATAGGAACATAAATCATGAGGGATGTAAGTGGGTGTGCTTTGCATTTTATCTGTTGACTCTCATTCTTGTTGTACATGTGCAAGTATGCTTATCATTGTCATTCAAAAATTGATTCATGATATTTTCTTTTGTTTGAAATATGTCACTTTTACGCCTTGAACGTATATTCTTTATCTTTTATTTGGATGCTAAAAATGTCTTGAGTCCAAATGGACTCCTCTTCTCTTGCATTTTGTAATGGGCCAATGAGGCCCACCTCTTCGAGTCAAGTTCAAAGTTTAAAATCAAGGTCGAATATATAGCGTACGGGTGCTAGAAGATAGACGAATAAGAAAAATGGGTCAAAGCCCATTGATGAGGTCACTAAGAGACTTGAAAAGTCTCAATTTTTATTCTTGTCTTCTTTTTATATATTCATTTAATCATTTATTTATTCATTTATTTGGGGCTTCGAAGCAAAGTTGTATTTTAATACAGGTGAAGCCGATTCTGGGCTAATGGATTTGAAAAAATAGTTTAGAATAGGTTATAGGCCAAAACATGATATTTAGATTAGGACAGGTGCAGGTGGGCCAAAAGATCAATTAGATTAGGACAAGGTTGATGAATTTGGGCTTACAATCCTAAGTCTTCGAATTCTCCCCTTTCCCTTTTATGTGCTTATTTGCTACTTATTTTCTTAGACTTGGTTAAATTCCCTACTAAGTCGTCAATAACTGATTTTAGACAAGTTTTGTCCTAAATCACTTTCTTTACAAAAGTCAACTTCTCTTTTTTCAAAGTTAGTCAAACTGATTTTTAAAAAGTTCGGATAACCGCAAGTTAGCAGACATTTTAGGTTCCTTAAAAACCTTCCTAAAATATTAATAAGAACCTCTTACCCGGGATTTTCTTAAAGGCCTAATTCTTTTTCTATTTTGAAACTTAGTGTTTTATTGTTAAAAGTTTTCTTAATTTCTTTTCAAAAAAATTAAATGGCGACTCTGTAATTTCTTAGATTGTTTCAAAATTTTCTTTAAAGTTTTGAAATAGTTTAAAAAGTCAAAATCAATGTTTTCCAAACCTTCGAGTTAAAAAGGTATAAAACACACAATATCAACATCATGCAATTAAAAAGACTCAATTGAAATATAGTTGACCCTGTTAACTTAAACCTAGTTGTAGCTAAATCAATTGAGGCATTTCAAATAATAAGCTAATGTGAATCATTTCAACTCTAACGGATCGATTAACAAGTCATGTTAGGAGGAGCACAGTACCAATATCATGCAATATAGTTGACCCTGTCAACTCATCCCTAGTTGTAGCTAAATCAATTGAGGCAATTCAAATAATAAGCTAATGTGAATCATTTCAAATCTGACTGATCGATTTATGACTCGGGTCAGGAGGAGTGCAGTACTAACATTATACAGTATAGTTGACCCTATCAACTTATCCCTAGTTGTAGCTAAATCAGTTGAGGCATTTTTAATAATAAGCTAATATGAATCGTTTCAACTCTGACTGATCAATTGATGACTCGATTCAGGAGGAGCGAAGTACCAACATCATACAATATAGTTGACCCTATCAACTTATACCTAGTTGTAGCTAAATCAATTGAGGATTTTCAAATAATAAGCTATTGTGAATCATTTCAACTCTGACTGATCGATTGACAACTTGGGTCAGGAGGAGCGTAGTACCAACATTATGTAATATAGTTGGCCCTATCAAATCATCCCTATTAATAGCTAAATCAATTGAGGCATTTCAAATAATAAGCTAATGTGAATTATTTCAACTCTGACTGATCGATTGATGACTTGGGTCAGGAGGAGTGCAGTACCAATATCATGCAATATATATGACTAATTGACCCTGTCAACTCTATTGCATGATATTGGTACTGCACTCCTCATGACAAAAGTCATCAATCGATCAGTCATTTCAAATAATAAGCTAATGTGAATCATTTCAACTCAGACTGATCGATTTATGACTCAGGTCAGGAAGAGCGCAGTACCAACATCATGCAATATAGTTGACCCTGTTGGGGGTGATAGTGTTATTGGAACATGTGGTGTTTCTGTTGTTGATGGTGTTGGAACATATGGTGTTGTTTCTTTGTTATTGATGCTGATGTTGTTGGTGGTGTAGCAACAGTTTCCTCAACTGTTGCAACTGATGAATCAACTATTCGAATAGGTGGAGCAACTGTTGGAAAAAATCAAACTAGTAGCAAGGATGGTTTGATTTATTCCAACAAATGACCCATTTGTTGCAACATGTCAGCCATATGTTGCCACAGATGCATTACCTATTGCAACAGTTGACTCATCTGTTGAACATATGGTTTATCTGTTGCACCAGATGGGTCATCCATTGCAACACCTGTTGTAATGTGTTATATTTATTCAAATTTATGTTACCCTTTAGTAATGTTCTTTTTGTTATTCTCTTATTTAACATCATATGTTTTTATCTTTTTTGCAAATAAAAGGAAGTGAAAGTGGATCAACTTTTGCCCGACCAGCATTAAAGCCTAAAGTAAAGATGGGTTCAGAGGAATAAGATGCTTGTAGATGGAACCACTTCATATGTGGGAGGTATGTATTACTGATCAACCTATCGTGAAAACACACATCCAGTACACTGATTTTATGAATATTGGTTCTTTACATATTAGGCGTTAATATTTCAAACAAGATATGGCTAATGGAACAACTTTTGAATGAGAATATACTAAATTGTGCACTCGAATGGAATGAGAATCTATGCGCTCGAATAGAACAAGAATCTATGCGCTCAAAAGGTGATAGAAAAAAGTAGTTGTAAATTTGTGAAACTTTAAACCTTTATAACTTTGCGCTCGAATGTCCATTTGAGACAATTTTTTTTTTTTTGAAATTGCATATTTTTTCAATATCTATGCAGAAAATTTTTGCAAGGTAGTTTGATCGACCTAATTTTCTAAGAAGTGGCTTTTATCTCATTTAATTGACACTTTTCTCCAATTCGATACTTAATTTTCATTCTTCTTTAGCCAAAAAAGTAATGAAAATTAAATGATTTGAAGATCAAAATAGCATGGTAAGGCAAATGAGAATGTCAATTTCAACATTTAAAAGTTAATATTTTAAAATAACGTAGATAGCATAGGTGAATAATGCCCCAAGCCACCATGGGCCATAGGCACCGGGCATCGGGCACCAACGGCCCCAAGGCACTGGTGCACCAAGGAGCCACTGGCCCCAAGGAACTATGGCATCATGAGAATCGTACGGCATGCACCTATAGCCCAAATTCATCATGACACCAGTGCATAAAGGCTGAAAACCGATGTGCTTTATCCCACGGTTTCTGGGGTGGGCATGGGGTCCGAGCATGCTGTGGCCAAAAATCAACCGGGGCATGCCAGGTCGGGGTGGGTGTTCGGGAATTCAGTTTTGGTTTTTTTTTTTTTTTTTTTTTTTTTTTTAGTTTTCAGTTCTCAATTTAGGTGTACCAAAAATCAAACCGAAATAATTCAGTTCGGTTCGGTTTATGTGAGTTTTTCGGTTCAATTTGGTTTGTTAATTTCAGTTTATTTGTTTTTGGGCCTCGCTTTAATGGGCTAATTTCTAATTGGTCCTGCTAACTCATCAATTTGTATTTCCTGTATCTAATATCTAAAGTTCTATTCCAATAAGTGACATTTTATTTGTCATTGGCATTATATATGTACACACTACACTGGATATTCGTTATTTCATTTCCAACACCTTAAACAAATGAAAAAGATATTTTCTCAATTTAAAACTTAAATAGATTTATACATTGAATTTTCTCATGAATCATAAGTTATTTTCTTCTTCTTTACAAAAATGAAAAACAAATAAAATACTATAATAAACATTGACATATACCGTGGAACCTTTTGGCAACAGAAATTAGAAAACTTTATGGATTTTAAATAAAAATTTTGTATGCAGTATGCACTCACATAACTAAAAGTAAAATGGCATTACATATGGACACACTACCCAACATATTTGTTTTCAATACCTTAAAAAAATGAAAAGTGAAAACTGAAAACTATAAAACGACTAAACAAGGGCAACTTCAGAAGAATCCGAAGGACAAGCACACCTAGTAGCTGGACAACAGAAATACTACATGTCCGACTAGACAAAAGCGAACTTAGACACTGCATCTTTAATACTACCTTCCCAGTGAATGAGTCATTTGTAACATCTGGGACTTTTCTTGATGCACTCCCTTGATACAGCATGTAAAGCAGAAGGATCACCCTTCAGAAGATAGACAAGACAAAGAAGAATGATGAATTCGCTGAACTTGATTCCCATATCTTCGTTAATATCACACGATTGAAATAGATTGCTGATTTCTTCATCAGTAAAATTGATCTCCTGCTTACTGAAAGAGTGTTTCAACTCTTGCGAGTCTATTGCTCCGTTACTGTCTTCATCTACAAATAACACAGAAATCTTGTCAAGTTCTTATAAGGTTATTCATTCCTTTTACGTTAGAGAAGAAAGGGAATTGCAAATATAAAAATGCTTTGCGAAGAAATAGGAGTTCGGACTAGAATGTGCTTATGCAGTAAACCATAAATTAACCAAAATGATACGTAAAACCATCGGATAAAGGGAGAGCAGCTAACCTACCAAATTCTTGAAATATAACTTTGCATTTTCGTAGGTTCTCATTGATTCCTGTGAATGAGAATTTTGATCTGATTCATATCAAGCTCATTCAAATTAAATAGATATATTTCCTCCACCTCCACCTCGTGAAGCTTTAAATTATATTTCTTACTGATTGATGCTATAGCCTCCTCTATCTCTTTCTTACACTCAGCTCTGAAATACAATTTCTGTTCAAAGAGAGGAAAATAGGTTAACAAAATGATGCATGGATTCCTGAATATATAATCATGGAGGATATTGGACACCAACCAGATCCTTAAGGCCCTTTGTCCCTTGTTCTTTTTCCTTATGTATTCTTTCCCATTCTATATGAAGAGGTCCAACATGGAAAGAAAGAATTAAATTAGTGTTGGCCATCTGATGGACAAAATGAATGGTCATGGTGCTAGATCCCTGAAAAAAGGCAACATTAGTGTTAGAATAAGAGATTGCTTAACTAGGAAGTTCAGCAGAACGCTGAAACATTTGAAACATAGTTTAAGTATTCCGAGAAGTAGAACATACACACAGATTTGTAGTTGATTAAGGATGCACTTTAATGACTGCTGGTAAGCTAGATTGATTGTTGGTAACCCTAACGTCTAATCGAATATATGTACAAGGCTCCAGATTTTCCCCAGTTAGGAAAAAAACTTAACGTGAATGTTCTGTTGCATGGGGGTAGGGGATCCAGGGATTGGAATAGAGTTTCTTTCATCATGAGTAGTGACCAATTGTCCAATTGGGCTGGTGTACTGTACATTATTAGATTGGGGTGGCCAATTGGGCCGATTGGGCATAAAGATTTATTGGTCTTGCATAATAATTCGGTTTAAACCGAATACCAAAGTATATATACTCAATAATCGAAACCCGAACCTAATACCGAATTGATGAAAAAAATAAACTGAACACCAAACTGAAAAAATAAAATCGAATTAATTCGGTTTGGTTAGTTTTTTTTAATTTTTAGTATTTATGCCCATCCCTAATGCCAGAGAGGTTGGGGAGTGGCCTAGTGTAAGGAGTTTGGGTTGGAGGGGTCATTTGGGTGGTCAAACATCACAAACAGTGCAAATTGGGTATTTTCAGGCAAAATTGGTGTGCTATAGCCCACAGTTCCGAGGGTGGGTTCGGGGTTCAGGCATCCTGTGGGTCAAAAATTCATCAGGCGTGATAGGGAGGTTGGGTATTGTCCTAGTATGGTTCGTTTGGGTTAAAGGGGGCATTTCGGTGGTCAAAAAGGCAAAATAGAGAAAATAGGGGATTTTCTAGCTAAATAAGTGTGCTATAGCCCATGGTTTTAGAGGTGGGCCCAGGGTTCGGGCATGCAGTAGGCTAAAAATCAAATGGGGCATGCAGCAGAGACTTAGGAGTGGCCTAATGTGGGTCGTTTGGGTGGGCAAGGTAATTTGTATGGTAAAATGGTCAAAACGATGCAAATAGGGTATTTTTAGGCTAAATTAGTATGCTATAGCCCACGGTTCTAGGGGTAGGCCCAAGGTTTGGGCGTGATGTGGGCCGAAAATTGATCGGGGCATGCTAAAAAGGCTGGGGAGGGACCTAGTATGGGTCAATTAGGTAGGCAAGGCTATTTGGGTGGTCAAACAGGAAAAATGGTGCAAACGAAGCATTTTAGGGCTAAATCACTGTGCTATAGCCCACGGTTCTAGGGATAGCCCTGGGGTACGAGCATGCCGTGGGACAAAAATTAATCGAGGCATACCAAGAAGGCTGGTAAGGGACCTAGTGTGGGTCGTTTGGGTGGGCGATGCTATTTGGGTGGTCAAACAAGCTAAATGGTGCAAACAAAGCATTTGAGGGCTAAATTGGTGTGCTATATCCCACGGTTCCGGGAGTAGGCCTGGGGTCCAGGAATTCCATTGTCCAAAAATCAATCAGGGCATACTAGGGAGAGATCTAGTAAGGCTGTTTTGGTGGGTGGGGTCATTTGGGTTGTAAAATAGGCAAAATAATGCAAACGAGGCATTTTTAGGCCAAATCGGCGTACTATAGCCCACGGTTTGGGTAGGCAGATATTTTTGGGTGCTCAAACGGGCAAAATAGTGCAAACGAGGCATTTTCAGGCCAATAGTGTGCTATAGCCCTCGATTCTGGGGGTGGACCAAGGTTTAGAGCTTATTTTGGGTTGAAAATTAACTAGGGAATGCCAAGGAGGCTGGAGAATGGCCTAATGTAGGATGTTTGGCTTGTCAAATGGGCAAAATAGTGAAAAATGGGGTATTTTTTTAGCCAAATTAATGTGCTATAGCCTATGTTTTTGGGGGTAGGCCCGGGGTTCGGGCGTTCTGTAGGCCAAAAATTGATTGGGGCATGTCAAGGAGACTAGGGAGAGGCCTAGTGTAGGTTATTTGCAAGGGAAGGGCCATTTGGGTGATCAAACGGGCGAAATAGTGCAAATTGGCATTTTTAGCCAAATTGGTATGCCATAGTCCACAGTTCTGGGGGTGGGCCTAGGGTTTGGGTGTGATGTGGGCCAAAAATCGATCAACGAATATTAAGGAGGCTGAGGAGTGGACCAGTGTGGGCAGTTTGGGAGGGAGGGGCTATTTGGGTGGTTAAATAGTTGAAATGGTGCAAAAGAGGCTTTTTGTACTAAATCAGTGTGTTATAACCTATGATTTTGAGGGTGGGCCCAAGGTTCGATCATTCCATGGGTTGAAAATTGATTGGGGAATGTTAAGAAGGACAGGGAGTGGCTTACTAAAGGTTTTCTGGGTGGGAGGGGCCATTTGGATAGTCAAACGGGCAAAATAGTGCAAATGGGGCATTTTCAGGCTAAATCGGTGTGTTGTAGCCCGCAGTTCTGGAGTGGACTCGGGGTTCGAGTGTGCTATGGGCCAAAAATTGACCGAGGCATGCCATGGAGGCTGGGGACAGGCTAGTTTTGTCTGTTTTAGTAGGTGGGGCCATTTGGGTTGTCAAACGGGCAAAATGATCCAAACGGGCAATTTTTAGGCTAAATCAGTGTGCTATAGCCCATGGTTCCGGGGGTAGGCCTGGGGTAGGGGCATGTTGTGATCCAAATATTGATTGAAGCATGATAGAGAGGCTGGGAATGGCCTAAAGTTGGCTGTTTGGGTGGGCGGGGCCATTTGGATGGTCAAACGGGTGAAATGGTGCAATTGAGGCATTTTTTGGCCAAATCGGTATGCTATAGCCAATTATTCTGGGGTGGGCCTAGGGTTCGGATGTATTATAGGCTGAAAATTGTTCGAGGCATACCAGGGAGGCTGGAAAGAATCCTAGTTTAGGTCGTTTGGGTGGACGGGGACATTTGGGTGGTAAATCGAGCGAAATGGTGCAAATGGGGCATTTTTTAGCCAAATCGGTGTGCTATAGCCCAAGGTTCTAGGGTAGGTCCTGGGTATGGGTGTGCTGTGGGAAAAAAATTAATCGTAGAGTGACAAGAAGGCTGGGTAGCAACCTATTATAGACTGTTTAGGTAGGAACGACCATTTCGGTGGTCAAACGGGTAAAATGATGGAAATAGAGCATTTTCGAGATAAATCGGAGTGCTATAGCCCATGATTTTGATGGTGGGCATGGGGTCCTATTGTGTTGTGGGTTGAAAATAGATCGGGTCATACCAAGGAGGTTGGGAAGTAGCCTAGTATGGGCTGTTTAGATGGGAGGGGCCATTTAGCTGATCAAATAGGTGAAACGATGCATATAGGGTATTTTCGAGCCAAATCGGAGTGCTATAGCCCACGATTCTGGGGGTAAGCCCGGAGTTCGGGCATGCTATGGACCAAAAATCAATTGAGGTGTGCTAGGGAGGCTGGGGAGCATCTTAGTATAGGCTGTTTGGATGGGCAGGGCCACTTGGGTGGGCAGGGCTATTTGGGTAGTTAAATGGGCGAAACGGTGCAAACAGGACATTTTTAGGCCAAATCAGTTTGCTATAGCTCATGGTTCTGGGGGTGAGCCTACGATTCAAGCATGTTGTGGGTTGAAAATTGACTGAGGTATGCTAGAAAGGTTGGGAAATAGCCTAGTGTGAGCCGTTAGGGTGGGTACAACCATTTGGGTAGTCAAACGGGCGAAATGGTGTAAATAGGACATTTTTATGCCTAATCGGTGTGCAAAAGCTTATGATTCCAGGGGTGGGCTCGAGGTCTGGGTTTTTTGTGACCAAAACTCAACTCGGGCATGTCATGGAGGATGGGAGTTGCCTAGAGTGGGATGTTTGGATGGACGAGACCATTTGGGTGGTCAAGCGGGGGAAATGGTGCAGACGGGTCATTTTTTGGCTAAATATTTATGTTATACCCTACGATTCTGGGGGAGGGACCAGGGTCCAAGCGTGCTGTGGGCTAAAAATCTATCAAGGTATGCTAGAGAGGCTGAGGAGTAGTCTAGTATTGGACATTTGGGTGGGCGGGGCCATTTGGGTGGTTAATTGGGAAAAACGGTGCAAACAGTGCATTTTTGAGCTAAATCATTGTGCTATAGCCCACTATTTTGGGGATGGGCCCAGGTTTCGGGAGTGTTGTGGGACAAAATTTGACCTGGGCATACCAGGGAGGCTGAGGAATATCCTAGTATGGGTCTTTTGGGTGGGTGTGGCTATTTGGGTGGTCAAACGGGCAAAATTGTGCAAACGGGTCAGTTTTATGCCAAATAGGTGTCCCATAGCCCACTGTTCTAGGGGTGGGTCTGGGGTCTGAGGATGTTGTGTGTCAAAAATTAATCAAGGCGTGCTGGTGAGGCTGAGGAGCAGCCCATTGTTGGCGGGTCTATTTTGATGGTCAAATGGGCAAAACGGTATAAATGAGGCCTTTTCAGGCTAAATCAATGTTTTATCGCCCACGATTTTGGGGTTGGCCTAACGTCCTACCGTGTTGTGGGACAAAAATCTATTGAGGCATGCTAGGGAGGCTAGGGAGTTGACTATTATGGGTTATTTGGGTAGGCAGGGCCATTTGTATGGTTAACTAGGCAAAATTATGTAAATAGGGCATTTTCGAGCCAAATCAATATGCTATAGACCACGGTTCTGGGGGGTGGGCCCAGGGTCCGAGTGTGAGGTTGACAAAAAATTGACTGTCATAAGCCAAGGAGGCTAGGGAGTGTTATAGTGTAAGCCGTTTGGAGGGGCAAGGCCATTTGGATGGTCAAATAGGTGAAATAGTGCAAACTGAGCATTTTCGAGCAAAATAGATGTGCCATAGCCCAAGGTTCTAGGGTGTGTCCTGGGTATGGGCATGGTATATGCTGAAACTCAATTGGGGGCATGCTAGAGAGGCTGGGGAGCAACCTAGTGTGGGATATTTGGTTGGGCTGGGCATTTTTGAGCAAAATCGGGGTGTTATAGCCCACAGTTCCGGGGGTAGGCCCGGGGTTCGGGCTTGATATGGGTTAAAAATCGACTAGGGTGTGTCAAAGAGGCTGGGGAGTAGCCTAGTAAAGGCCATTTAGGTAGGCAGGGCCATTTTAATGGTTAAATGGGTGAAGTAGTGAAGACGAGATATTTTTGGGCTTTTCGGGAGTGGGCCCGAGGTGTAGGTGTGTGGTAGGCCAAAAATTGATCGGGGTGTGCCAGGAAGGTTAGGGAGAAGCCTAGTGTCGGCTATTTGGATGGACAGGGCCATTTAGGTGACAAACTGGCGAAATGGTGCATATGAGGCTTTTTCAGGCCAAACTGATGTGCAATAGCCCACGGTTCTGGGGGTGAGCCTGGGGTTCGGGTGTGCTGTAGGGAAAAAATCAACAGTGGCATGCCAGGGAGGCCGGGAAGTGTCCTAGTGTGGGACGTTTTGGTGGGCGAGGCCATTTGGGTGGTGAAACAGGCGAAATGGTGCAAACGGATTATTTTCGGGCGAAATTAGTGTCCTATAGCCTACGGTTTTGGGGGTAGCACCGGGGTCTGGGCATATTGTAGGTCAAAAATTTATCGGGGCATGCCAGGGAGGTTGGGGAGCAGGCCGATATGGGCGAGGCTATTTAGATGATCAAATGGGCGAAATGGTGCAAATGGGGCATTTTCGGGTCAAATCAATGTGTTATCGCCCGTGATTTTGGGGGTGGGCTCAGGGTTCTAGCATGCTGTGCATCAAAAATTGGGCGGGGCATGTTAGGGAGGCTGGGGAGCGGCATAGTATGGGTAGTTTTTGTAGGCGGGGTAATTTGGGTGGTTCAATGGGCGCAACAGGGTATTTTTTAGCAAAATCAGTGTGTTATAACCCAAGGTTTTGGTGGTAGGACCGGGGTTCGGGTGTTCGATGGGCAAAAAATTAACAGTGGCATACCAAGGAGGCTGGGGAGTATCCTAGTGTATGATGTTTAGGTTAGTGAGGCCATTTGGGTGGTCAAATAGGCGAAACAATGAAAAATAGGCATTTTCAAGCCAAATCGGTGTGCTATAGCCCACGGTTTTTGGGGTGGGCTCGAGGTACGGGAGTGCTATAGGTGTAAAATCGATCAAGATATGTCAAAGAGGCTGGGGAGCATCCTTGTATGGGCTATTTGGGTAGGCGGGGCTATATAGGTGGTCAAACGGGAAAAATGGTGCAAACAGAGCATTTTCTGGATAAATCGATGTGCTATAGCCTACGGTTCCAGGGGAAGGCCCAGTGTCCATGCATGCTATAGGCCAAAAATTGATTGGGGCATGTAAGGAGGCTGAGAAGCGACCTAGTATGGGTCATTTTTGTGGGTCGTTTGGGTGGGTAGGGTCATTTGGTTGGTCAAATGAGTAAAATGGTGCAAATAGGGCATTTTTAAGCCAAATCGGTGTGTTATTGCCAATAGTTCTGAGGTGGGCCTAGGGACCGGGCATGCTATGGATCAAAAATCAATCGGGGCATGCCAGGGAGGATAGGGAGCGACCTAGTGTATTATGTGGACGGGGCATTTTCAAACCAAATTGGTGTGCTATTGCCCATGGTTCTAGGGGTGGGCCCGGGGTCGGGCATGTTATTTCCTGAAAATTGATTGGAACAAGCTATGGAAGCTGAGGATAGGGCATGTGTGCCATTTGGGTAGGAGGGGATATTTGGGTTGTCAAACGGGCGAAACAGGGCATTTTCAGGATAAATTAATGGGTTATAGCCCACTGTTCCGTGGTCCGGGAATGCTTTTGGTAGAAAATGAATTGAGGCATGGTAGGAAAACTGGGGAGCATCCTAGTGTGGGCCGTTTGGGTGGTTAGGGACATTTGGGTGGTCAAACGAGCGAATGGTGCAAATGGGGCATTTTCTAGGTAAATCTGCTATAGCCCACCATTTCGGGTATGGGCCTGGAGTTCGGGTGTGTTATTGGCCAAAAATCAATTGGGTATGCTAGAGATGCTGGGGAGTAGCCTAGTGTGGGCTGTTTGGGTAGTCAGGGTCATTTTTATGGTCAAACAGGTGAAATGGGACAAATAGGGCATTTTCTGCCAAATCAGTTAGCTATAGCCCACGGTTCTGGGGTTGGTCCTGGGGTTCTAGTGTGATGTGGATTAAAAATTGACTAGGGCATGACGGAAGGCTGGTGAGAGGCCTAGTATGGGCTATTTTGGTGGGTGGGGCCATTAGATGGCCAAACGGGCAAAATGATGCAAATGGGGATTTTTGGACCAAATCATTATGCTATAACCCATGGTTTTGGGGGTGGACCTGGTATTTGGGCATGCTGTGGATGAAAAATTAACCGAGGCATTCCAGGAAGGCTGGGGAGCGGTCTATTCTGGGCTTCTTGGCTGGGTGAGACCATTTAAATAGTCAAAATAGTGTAAATGGGGCATTTTTCGGGCTAAATCGGTGTGCAATAGCCCACGGTTTCGAGGATAAGCCTGGAGTATGGGTGTGTTGTGGGCCAAAAATGAATATGTGCTTGATTGGGAGGATGGGGAGCAGCCTAGTATGTGTGTTTTAGGTGGACAAAGCCATTTGGGTGGTCAAATGAGTGAAACGGTTCACACAGGACATTTTTGGGCCAAATCAATGTGTTATAACCAACGGTTACGGTGGTGGCCCAGGGTCTGGACGTGCTGTTGGTTGAAAACTGATCGAGGTATGCTAGGAAGGCTAGAGAGAGGGTTAATATGGGCCATTTTGGTGGGAGAGGCTATTTGGGTAGTCAAATGGGTGAAATAGTGCAAATAGAGCATTTTTAGGCTAAATTGGTGTGCTATAGCCTACGATTCTAGGGGTGAACCTGGGGTACGGGTGTGCTATGGGTTAAAAATCGACTGGGGTATGACAGGGAGGTTGGACAGCTTCTTAATATGGGCCGTTTGGGTGGACAGAGCCATTTTGGAGGGTCAAATGGGTGATACGGTGTAGATGAGGCATTTTCGGGCTAAATCGACGTGCTATAGTCCACAGTTCCGAGGGTGATCTTGGGGTTCAGGCGTGCTATATTTAAAAAATTGAACGGGGCATGCTAGGGAGACTGGGAGCATCCTAGTTTGGGTTATTTGGGCGGGCAGGGCCATTTGGGTGGTCAAACTAGCAAACGCTGTAAATGTGGCATTTTCAAGCCAAATCGATATGTTATAACCCACGGTTCTGGGAGTGGTCCTGAAGACCGGGCATGCTTTAGGCTAAAAAATTGATTGGGCCATTCCAAGAAGGATGGAAAGTGTCCTAGTGTGGGCCTTTTGGGAGGGCGAGGCTATTTAAGTTGTCAAAATGGCAAAATAGTGTAAATGGGGCATTTTCAGGCCAAATCAGTGTGCTATAGCCCATAGTTATGGGGGTGGGCCCGAGTTCTGGGCCTGTTGTAGGCTGAGAATCTACTGGGGCACGCCAAAGAGGTTGGGGAGCAACCTAGTATGGGTCGTTTGGGTATGAGGGGCCATTTGTGTGGTCAAACGGGTGAAATAGCGCAAACAGGTCATTTTCATGCCTCATCGATATGCTATAGCCCACGATTCTGGGGGTGGGATCAGGGCTCGGGCAAGCTGTGGGTTGAAAATTGACCGGTGCATGCCAGGGTGGCTGCGTAGTGGCCCAATGTGGGTTATTTGGTTTGGCGGGGCCATTTGTGTAGTCAAACAGGTGGAACGGTGCAAATGGAATATTTTGGGCCTAATCTGTGTGTTAAAGCACACGGTTTCGAGGGTGGGCTCGGGGTTCGGGCGTACTACGGGCCAAAAATCTATCAGGGCATGCCAATTATGCTAGAGAGAAACCTAATATGGGATTTTTAGGTGGGTGAGGCCATTTGGGTGGTCAAATGGGCGAAACAGTGCAAACTTGGGATTTTTAGGCCAAATCGATATGCTATAGCCTACAATTTTGGGGGTGGGCCCAGGGTTCGGGCGCGCTGTGGAGAAAAAATCAACTGAGGCATTCCAAGGAGGCTGGGGAGCGACCAAGTATGGTCTATTTGGTTGGTCGGGGCTATTTGGGTTATCAAATAGGCAAAACAGTGCAAACGGGGCATTTTGGGGCTAAATCGGTGTGCTACAGCCCACGGTTCAGGGGTCTAGGCGTTCTGTGGGTCAAAAATCAATTGAGTCATGCCAGGGAGGCTGCGGAGTATCCTAGTATGGGATGTTTGGCAGGGCGAGGCCATTTATATAGTCAAACAGATGAAACTATGCAAATAGGGCATTTTCGGGCTAAATCAGTTGCTATAGGCCACGGGTCTGGGGGTGGTCCTAGCGTTTAGGTGTTTTGATGTCCAAAAATTTATATATCCATGACATGGAGTTTAGGTAGTGTCCTAGTATGGTCCGTTTAGGTGGGTGGAACCATTTAGGTTGTCAAACAGGCAAAATGAAGCAAACAGGTCATTTTCAAGCAAAATTGATATGCTATATCCCATGGTTCTGGGGTTGGGCTCGGGGTACAGATGCGCTGTAGGCCAAAAATTGATATGGACATAATAGGGAGGCTATAGAGTGGCCTAAACTGGGACGTTTGTGTGGGCGGGGCCATTTGGGTGGTCAAACGGGCAAAACAATGCAAACGGGCCATTTTCAGGCTAAATCAGTGTGCTATAGCCCACGGTTCAGGGGTCTGGGCATGCTATGGGTGAAAAATTGATGGAGGCAAGACAAGAAGGCTGGGAAGTAGCCTAGTGTTGGTAATTTCGGTGGTAGAGCCATTTAGGTGGTCAAACGGATGAAATGGTGCAAACAGGACATTTTTGGACCAAATCTGTGTGTCGCGATTCTGGGGGTAGGCCTGGGGTCTGGGTGTACTGTGGGATGAAAAGGGTGAGCCAAAGAGGCTAGAGAGTGGCCTAGTGTGGGCTGTTTGGGTGGATGGGGCCATTTAGGTGGTCAAACGGCAAAAAAATGTAAACTGGGCATTTAAATGCCAAATTATTGTGCTATAGCCCACGGTTCTGGGGTGGGCCTGAGGCCAGGCGTGCTGTAGGCCAAAAATTAATAAGGGCATGCCAGGGAGGCTGGGGAACAGCTAGTGTGGGCCGTTTGGATAGGCTTGGCCCTTTGTGTTGGCAAACAAGCAAAACGGTATAAATAGGGCATTTTCGGGCCAAATCAGTAAGCTACAACCCACTGTTCTGAGGGTGGGCTCGGGGACCAGGCATGCTGTGGACCAAAAATCAATTGAGGAATATTAGAAAGGATGGGGAGTGACCTATTGTGTATTGTTTGGTTGGGTGGGGCCATTTTTGTGGTCAGGGCGAAATAATGCAAACGAGGTATTTTCAAGCTAAATGGGTGTACTATAGCCCATGGTTCAGAGGTCTAGCTATGCTGTAGTTCGAAAATCAATCGGGGCATGCCAGGAAGGCTGTGGAGCTACCTAGTATGGGTCGTTTATGTAGGAAGGGCCATTTGGGTGGTCAGACAGATGAAACGGTGAAAACGAGGCCTTTTGGGCCAAAATAGTATGTTATAGCCCATGGTTCTGAGGGTGGGTCCAGGGTCCGCACGTGCTGTGGACCAAAAATCTACCGGGGCATGCTTAAGAGGCTAGAGAGCAACCTAGTGTGGGTCGTTTATGTGGTTAAATAGGTGAAACAATGCCAACGGGATAGTTTCAGACCAAATTGGTGTGCTATAGCCCATAATTTAGGGGGTAGGCCCGAGGTACAGACGTGCTGTAGGCCAAAAATTTATCTGGGCATGCCAGGAAGGCAGGGGAGTGGCCTAGTGTGGGTTGTTATATGGGCAGGGCCCTTTGGGTTGTCAAACGGGCGAAACAGTACAATTGGTGCTTTTTTTAGCCAAATTAGTGTGTTATAGCCTACGGTTCTTGAGTGGGCTCAGGGTTTGGGAGTGCTGCCCGTGAAAATCGATCAGGGAGTGGAAGGGAGGTTGGGGAGCAGCCAAGTGTTGGCCGTTTGGGTGGGCGGGGCCATTTGGGTGGTCAAATAGGATAAATGGTGCAAATAGGGAATTTTTGGGCCAAATTAGTGTGTTATAACCCATGATTACGAGGGTAGGCCCAGGGTACGAGCGTGATGCGGGTTGAAAAATGACTAGGGCATGACATGGAGGCTGGGGAGCGGCCTAGTATGGGTTGTTTGGGTGGGCGGGGATATTTGAGGGATCAAACGGATAAAATGGTTCAAACAGGGCATTTTCGGGCTAAACAGTGAGCTATAGTCCACGGTTCTGTGGTGGGATCGAGGTTCGGGCATACTTTAGGTTGAAAATTGATCAGGGCATGCCAAGGAGGCTGGGAAGCGGCGTAGAGTTGGTTGTTTGGATGGTCAGGGCCATTTGGATGGTCAAACTGGTGAAATAGTGCAAACGAGGTATTTTCGGGCAGAATTAGTGTGTTATAGCCTATGTTTTCAGTGGTGGGCCAAGGGTCCCTACATGCTGAGGGTCGAAAATCAATCAGGGCATGGCAGGGAGGATGGGGGTGGCCTAGTTGGTTTGTTTTGGTAGGGGAGACCATTTGTGAGGTTAAACAAACGAAATGGTACAAACAGAGAATTTTCAGGCCAAATCGGTGTGCTATATTCCACGGTTCTAGGGGTGGCCCCATTATTTCAAAGGTAGGCTTGGGGTTCGGGCGTACTGTGGGCCAAATATCAACTGGGTCTTGCCAGAGAGGCTAGGGAGCGGCCTAATGTGGGTCATTTGGATAGGAGAGGTCATTTGGCTGGTCAAATGGTATAAATGGTGCAAACGAGAAATTTTTGGGCCAAATTAGTGATTTATAACCCACGATATTTAGGGTGGGCCCATTGTTCTGGGGGCAAGATCGAGGTTCGGCATGTTGTAGGTAGAAAATTGGTCGGGTCATGTCAGGGAGGCTAGGGAGCAGCCTAGTGTGGGCCGTTTGAGCCGGCGATGCCATTTGGGTGGTCAAACGGGCTAAATGGTATAAACGGGGCATTTTTAGGCAAAATCAGTATGCTATAGCCCACAGTTCCGGAGGTGGGCTCAGGGTCCAGTGTGCTATGGATGAAAAATTGATCGGACCATGCCTAGAACGCTGAGGAGTGGTCTTGTGTGGCCCGTTGCGGTGGGCGGGGCTATTTGGCTGGTTAAATTTGCAAAATAGTGCAATTGAGGCTATTTTGAGCTAAATCGGTGTGCTATAGCCTACGGTTCTAGGGGTGGGCCTAGGGTCAGGGCTTGTTATGGGCTAAAAATTAAATGGGGCTTGCCAAGGAGGCTGATGAGCGACCTTGTGTGCTACGTTTGGGTGGATAGGGCCATTAGGCTGGTCAAAAGAGCGAAATGGCGTAAACAGGGCATTTTCTTGCCAAATCAATGTGCTATAGCCCATGGTTCCAGGGGTGGATCCAGGGTTTGGGCGTGCTGTAGACTAAAAATCAACCAGGGCATGCTTGAGAGAATGGAGTACATCTTATTTTGGGCCATTTGGATGGGCGGGCCTATGTGGATGGTCAAACGAGTAAAATGGTGAAAATAGGGCATTTTTGTGTCAAATCGACGTGCTATAGCCCACGGTTCTGGGGGTATGCCCGGGGTCCAAGCGTGCTATGGGCAGAAAATTAATTGGGGCATGCCAGGGAGGCTGAAGAGTGGCCTAATATGGGCCGTTTGGTTGGGTGGGGCCATTTGGGTGGTCAAACAGGAGAAACACTGCAATCAAGGTAGTTTCAGGCCAAATTGGTATGCTATGGCCTACGGTTTTGAAGGTGGGCCCGGGGTCAAGTCTTGTTATTGGTTGAAAATTGACTAAGGCATTCTAGGGAGGCTGAAGAGCAGCCTCGTATGAGTTATTTGGGTGTATAGGGCTATTAGGATGGTCAAACGAGCAAAATGGTGCAAATGGGTCATTTTTGGGCCAAAAAGCTGTTCTATAGCTCATAGTTCTGGGGTTGGGCTCGGGATCCGGGTGTACTGAGGATTGAAAATCAACCGAGATATGCCTGGGAGGCTGGGGTGTAGCCTAGTATGGGATGTTTGGATGGGTGGAACCATATGGATAGTCAAACAAGCAAAACGGTGCAAACAGGGCATTTTTGGGCCAAATCGATATGCTATAGCCCTCGGTTCCAGGGGTTGGCTTGGGTTTTGAGCATGCTGTGTGCTGAAAATTGATCGAGGAGTGATAGGGAGGTGGAAAGTAGACTAGTATGGGCCGTTTGGGTGAGCGAGTCCATTCGGGTGGTCAAACGGCCAAAAATGGGGCAAACGGGGTATTTTCGGGCCAAATTGGTGTGCTATAGCCCACGATTCTTAGGGTAGGCTCAGGGTCTGGGGGTGCTCTAGGCCAAAAATTGATAGAGGCATGCTAGGGAGGCTGGGGAGTGGCCTAGTATGGGCCGTTTGGGTTGGCGGAGCTATTTGGGTGGTCAAACGGGTGAAACAGTGCAAACAAGGTGTTTTCGGGTTAAATTAGTGTGCTATAGCCCATGGTTTCACAGGTGGGCCAGGGGTCTGGGTGTGGTGTGGGACAAAAATTGATATAGGCTTGCTAGGGAGGTTGGGGAGCATCCTAGTGTAGGCTGTTTGGGTGGGCGAGGCTATTTGCGTGGTCAAACAGGCGAAACAGTGCAAACGAGGTATTTTTAGACTAAATTGGTGTGTTATAGCCAACGGTTCCAAGGGTAGGCTCGGATATTGGGTGTACTGTGGGCTAAAAATCAACTAGGGTATGCCAGGAAGGATAGGGAGCGACCTAGTATGGGCCGTTTGAGTGGGCGAGGCCATTTTGGTGGTCAAATGGGTTAAACGGTGCTAACGGGGTATTTTCGGTCAAAATCGGTGTTCTATAGCCAACGTTTCTGGGGTAGGTCCAGGTCCGGGCATGCTATGGGCTAAAAATCGACCGATGAGTGCTAGGGTGGCTAGGGAGAGGCCTAGTATGGGCTATTTAGGTGGGCGGGGCCATTTGGGTGGTCAAACGGGCAACACGATGCAAATGGGACCTTTTCGAGCCAAATTGATGTGTTATAGCTCACAGTTTCATGGGTGGGCCTGGGGTCCGGGCATGCTGTAGGCCAAAAATCGATTGCGGCATGCCAGAGAGGCTGGGGAACAACCTAGTGTGGGCCATTTGGGTAGGCAGGGCCATTTAGGTTGTTAAACGGGTTAAATGGTGCTAACGAGGCATTATCGGTGTGCTATAACACATGATTTTGGGGCTGGACCCGGTGTCTGGGCGTCTTGTAGGCCTAAAATTGATCGGGGTATGTCAGGGAGGGTGGGGAGCAGCATAGTATGGGTCATTTGAGTGGGCGGGGCCATTCGGGTGGTGAAACGGGCAAAATGGCTCAAATGAGGCATTTTTAGGCCAAATTGGTGTGCTATAGCCCACCGTTCCAGGGGTGGACTTGCGGTTAGGGGTGTGCATCGATAGGTTCGATTCAGTTTTATATATTATCAGTTTAGTTTATCAATTTTTTGTTTTTTAAATATGCTAAACCAATAACAAAACCAATAAGATATTTTTTATCGGTTTATCGATTTTTGGTCCTTAACGGTTTCATTTTCGGTTTAACCGATAAAAAATACTCATAAAATAGAAATAGTAGTAACTAACATGAAAAAAAATTGAATCTTAGTTGCAACCAAAAATCCTACATAATTTGTTTTAATTTACAAGAATCATCATATTTGAATTAAATGTTGTTAGGAGAAATTAAGAGTTTGTATAATTGAAATAATAGGTTTGTTAATTGGTAGAAGTTAAAGAAAACTTAACAGAAATATATAATAAGTCATATATATAATATATATATTCTTATTGGGTTATCGGATTACCCAATAACTCAATAAGAGAAGATTGAACCGAACCAATAACCCAATAATTTTTATTATAAAATCATTTTACAAACCTTTACCCAATAACCCAATAACAGTAAACCAATAACATTTTTATCGGTTCGATTTATCGGTCGGTTAGGTTTTTAAACACCCCTACCCATGGTCCAGGCATGTTGTGGGCATAAAATTGATTGGGGCGTGCCAGAGAGGCTGAAGAGTGGCCTAGTATGGGACTTTTTGATGTGCTATTGCCTATTGTTCCAGGGGTGGGCCTAGGGTACGTGCGTGCTGTGGGCTAAAAATCGATCGAGGTGTACCAGGGAAGTTGGGGATCATCCTAATGTTAGCCGTTTGGGTGGGCGGGGCCATTTGGGTGGTCAAACAGGCAAAAAGTGCAAATGGGGCATTTTCGGGCAAAATTAATGTGCTACAGCGCACGATTCCGTAGGTGGGCTAGGGTATGGGTGTGTTGTGGGTTGAAAGTCAACTATGGCGTGCCAGGAAAGTTGGGGAGTGGCCTAGTATGAGCCATTTGGGTAGGCAGGGCCATTTGCGTGGTCAAACGGATGAAACGATGCAAATGAGGCATTTTTTAGCAAAATCAGTGTGCTAAAGCCCGCGGTTCTGGGGGTGGGCTCGAGGTTCGGGCATACTGTGGGCCAAAAATCGATCGAAGCATGCCAGTAAGGCTAGGGAGTAGCCTAGTATAGTCCATTTGGGTGGGCAGAGCCATTTGGGTGGTCAAACAGGCGAAATAGTTCAACTAGCGCATTTTCGAGCCAAATCAGTATGCTATAGCCCACAGTTTCGGGGTGGTCCCGAGGTTGGGGTGTGATGTGGGTCAAAAATCAACAGAGCTATTCCAGGGAGGCTGGGGAGCGGCCTAGTGTGGACCGTTTGGGTAGGCGGGGCCATTTGGTTGGTCAAATAGGCTAAACGGTGCATACGGGGTGTTTTGGGGATAAATCGATCTGCTATAGCTCATTGTTCCGGAGGTGGGACCGGGTGTTTTATGGGCCAAAAATCGATCGAGGCATGCCAGGGATGCTAGGAAGAGTTCTAGTGTGGGCCGTTTGGGTGGGCTGGGACATTTTGGTGGTTAAATGGGTGAAATGGTACAAACGAGGTATTTTTGAGCCAAATTAGTGTGCTATTGCCTACGGTTCTGGGGGTAGGCCCAGGGTCCGAGTTTGCTGTGGGCTAAATATCGATCAGGGTGTGCTAGGGAAGCTGGAGAGCAGTCTAGTGTGGGCTATTTGGGTGGGCAGGACCATTTGGGTGGTCTAACAGGCGTATTGACACCCAATTTTGGTTCGCCCTTTTTCCTCTAATTATTTCACCGATGCTTCTTGGCCCTAAATAATATTTCAAATAAAAAAATAAGAAATAAAATTCGTATTTTTATCTCTATTTGTATAAATTTTTAAATAAAAGGGAATTTATCTTTTCTATCACAATATGAAATATTCTGATATAATTAAATATTTTAACATCAAAATCCAAAAAAAAAAAAATTTTGGGTAGTTACATTCACATTTTTCTAACTGTATTTTTTGGTCGATACTTTGAGACTACATATATATTCTCATACTAGATGTTCACCGCACGAGCCCAATATATGTTATCTTTTTATCTCAATTTATATGATATAAATAAAATTTAGATAATCAATTATATTTTTAATATGCTTCTAGATAATTTAAGCTGTTAACTATTGCACTTTATAATACTTTTTTGGCATTATACTGTAGTTTACTATTTTAAGCTGTTAGCTATTGTAATTTATAATATTCTTCTTATAAAAAATTTTGTGGCATTAGTAATTATATTTTTAAAATAGTTTAAGTTTTTTAACTATTGTGATTTATAATACTTTTTCTTCTTTTCTAATTTAAGTGATACTGAGATAATTTCGAAAGTTAATTATATACCAAGATTGAAGTAACAAACCAGACATGCCTTAAATGACATATAATAACTAATTAGAAGTGATATAGCAAAATTGCTACAAAAATACTTGTGAAAAAATTTAAGTGAGTCTCATATAAGATGTCAAGTTAATTTAAAACAACAAGAGTTAGTTTATGTTTATTTTTCCTTTTTATTTAATATTATCAAATTTTTAATATTTAGATGACTTATAAAAATTAATTAAGGGTGATATAATAAAATTACGATTGAAAAAACCGAAGCAGACATATCATATATTTCTAATTTAGTTTTTTTTTTATTAAACATGATTAATTTTCTAATATGTTAGATCGAACCAAATATCACGATGTGGTGAATCAGATATGTATTAAATGAGTCATAATAACTAATCATAAGTGATATAACAAAACAACTATAAAAATTATTTGTAAAAAACAAAATTAAATGGGTCTCATATAAGATATCAAGTAATTTAAAACTTTAAGAGTTTGATTATTATTTTATTTCTATTTTATTTTTTTATGAAATATTATTAAGTTTGTAATACTTAGATAACTTATAATAATTAATTAGGGGTGATATAGTAAAATTACGATTGAACATTTGAAGCAGATATGTCATAAATGTCTATTTTATACCTTTTGATTAAATTTTATTAATTTTTAAATACGTAAATGACATATAATAATTATTTAGGGGTAATTCTATGAAATCACGGAAGAAGCAAGCACGTTTACGAAGAGGTGCATGCTTCTTTGTATTTCTAAATAGTAGTAAATCCTTTTTTATTAAATATTATTAATTTTTAAATATGTAAATGACGTATAATAATTATTTAGGGATAATTATGTAAAATCACAAAAGAAGCAGGCATGTCGACGAAGAGGTTCCTACTTCTTCGCATTTCTAAATAGTAGTAATATAGTTTACATATTTTTTTGATTTAATTCTTATATATAAAAATTATATATACAGATTTATATAGATACATATGTTGTCAAAATTATAAATATGAAGTTATGAAATTAGTAAATCGACTACGTATACAAATTATGTCTATAATTTATGTATGTACATACTAAAATAATTTTAGGATAAAACAAAACATCGATAAAATTAATTTCAGTAGAAAAAGAGTATTCGGGCCGACAACAATCTAACTTCAATTTTTTTATCCAAACCCAACTCTTATTTTATAAATTTTAACCAAGAGTCCGAAACTCAGTACAATATTCATGTCCACTTCACCGATCCCTACACAATATTCATTGATCACCGTTTGGGCGGGCGGGACTATTTGGTTGGTCAAATGGGCAAAACAGTGCAAATGGGCCAATTTCAAGATAAATCGATGTGCTATAGCCTACGGTTTTGGGGGTGGGTCTGGGGTCTGGGTGTGTTGTGGGCCAAAAATCGAATGAGGTATGCCAGGTAGGCTGGAGAACGGCCTAGAGTAGGCCTTTTGGGTGGGCTGGGCCATTTGGGTGGTCACACGGGCAAAATAGTGCAAACGGGACATTTTCAGGCTAAATCGGTGTGCTATAACCCACAATTTTAGGGTGGCCCCGGGGTTCGAACGGGCTGCTCACTGAAAATCAATTAGAGCATGCCAGGGAGGGTGGGGAGTGGCTTAGTGTGGGCCGTTTGGGTGGGCAGGGCCATTTTAGCGGTGAATTTTTGGGCCAAATCGATGTGCTATATCTCATATATCTGGGGGTAGGCCCAGGCTCTAGGTGTGCTGGAGGGTGAAAATCGACCGAGGCATGTCAGGGAGGCTGGGGAGCATCCTAGTGTTAGCCGTTTGGGTGGGTGAGGCCATTTGGATGGTCAAACAGGAGAAACGGTGAAAATTGTGCATTTTCAAGCCAAATCGATGTGCTATTGCCCACGGTTCTGGGGGTGGGCTCGAGGTTTGGGTGTGCTGTTGATCGAAAATAGATCAAGGTATACTAGGGAGGCTTGGGAGATGCTGTGTAGGAGGTTTGGGTGGGCAGGGCTATTTGAATGGTCAAATGGACGAAACAGTGCAAATGGGGTATTTTCAGATCAATTCTATGTGCTATAGCCTATGGTTCTAGGTGCGCCCGGGGTACGAGCGTGCTGTTGGTCAAAAATTAATTGGGATTTGCCAGGGAGGCTGGAGTGTGTCCTAGTGTGGGCTGTTTGGGTAGGCGGGGCTATTTGGGTGGTCAAACGGGCAGAATGGTGCAAACAGGGTATTTTTGGACCAATTCGGTGTGTTATTGCCCACAGTTCCAAGCATGAGTCCGGGTTTCGGTGTATTGTGGGCTAAAAATTGACTGAGGCATGAAAAGGAGGCTGGGAGTGTCCTAGTATAGGCCGTTTGAGTGGCAGGGCCATTTGGGAGGTCAAACGGACAAAACGATGCAAATGGGAAATTTTTGGGCCAAATCGGTGTGCTATATCCTATGGTTCCGGGGGAGGGCCTGAGGAAGGGTGTGGTGTGGGTTGTAAATTGATCGGGGCATGTCAGGAAGGCTAGGGAATAACCTAGTATTGGCCTTTTGGGTGGGATAGACCATTTTGGTGGTCAAATGGGAAAAACCGTGCAAACGGGGTATTTTCGATCTAAATCGGTGTGCTATAGCCCATGATTCTGGGGGTGGCCCTGGGGACCTAGTGTTCTAGGAGTAAAAAATTGATTGGAGCATACCAGGGAGGTTGAAGAGCGACTTAGTATGGTCCGTTTGGGTGGGCATGGTCATTTTGATTGTCAAACAGGAGAAATGGTGCAAACAAAGCATATTTGGGCCAAATCGATGTGCTATAGCCCACGATTCTGGAGGTAGGGCTGAGGTTCGGGAGTGATATGGGGTAAAAATTAACTGAGCATATTAGGGAGGCTAGAGAGCAACCTAGTGTAGGCCGTTTGGGTGGGTGGGGCCATTTCGTTGGTCAAACAGGCAAAATGGTACAAATGGGGCATTTTATGGCCAAATCGATGTGCTATAGCCCACGGTTCTGGGGGTGGGCCAAGAGTTTGGGCATGCTATGGGCAAAAAATTGACCGAGTTTTGCCAAGGAGGATGGGGAGTGGCCTATTGTGGGACATTTGGGTGGGTGGGACCATTTGGGTGGTCAAACGGGCAAAAGGGTGCAAACGGGGCATTTTCGGGCCAAATCAGTATGCTATGGCCCACGAATCCTAGGTGGGACTTGGCGTACTGTTGGATAAAAATTGATTGAGGCATGCTAGAGAGTCTGGGGAGTGACTTAGTGTGGGCGGGGCCATGTGGATGGTCAAAAGGGCAAAACAGTGCAAACAATTCATTTTTGGGCCTAATCGGTGTGCTATAGCCTATGGTTCTGGGGTGGGCTCGAGGTCCGGGCGTTCTGTGGGACCAAATTCGGCTGGGGCTTTACATGGATGCTGGATTACATCATATTGTGGGATGTTTAGGTATACGGGGCCATTTGGGTGGTCAAACAGGCTAAATGGTGCAAATAAGGCATTTTCGGACTTAATCGGTTAGTTATAGCCCATAGTTCTGGGGGTAGGATCGGAGTCTGGTGTACTATGGGTCAAAAATTAACTGGGTGTCTAGGGAGAGACCTAGAGTAGGACGTTTGGATGGAGGGGTCATTTGGGTGGTCAAATGGGCAAAATAATGCAAACGGGACATTTTTGGGCCAAATAGGTGTGATATAGCCCATGGTTTCGAGGAAGGGCCCAGGGTTCAGGCATGGTGTGGTCTATAAATCGATCGGAGCATGTCATGGAGGCTGGGGAGTAACTTAGTATGGGTTATTTGGGTCGGTGGAGCCATTTAGATGGTCAAATTGGCAAAACGATGCAAACGGGGCATCTTTGAGCCAAATCGGTGTGCTATAACCCATGATTTTGGGGGTGGGTCTGGGGTCTGGATGTGTTGTTGGTCAAAAATAAATTGAGGAGTTCTATGAAGGATGGGGAGCATCCTATTAAGGATTGTTAGGGTGGGCGGGGCCATTTGGATGGTCAAACGAGTGAAATGGTGCAAACAGGGCATTTTTGGGCCAAATCGGTGTGCTATAGCCCACGGTTTTGAGGGTGGTCTTGGGGTTCAGGTATGATGTAGGCCTAAAATCGACAAAAGAATACCAGGGATTTTGGGGAGCTGCCTATTATGGGTCGTTTTGGGTGGTCAAACAAGTAAATTAGTACAAATGGGGTGTTTTGAGGCCAAATCGATGTGCTATAGTCCACGGTTCTAGGGGTGGGTTTAGGGTTTGGGCATACGATGTGCCAAAAATTGTATTGGAGCATGATAGGTAGGCTGGGGAGTGGCTAGTGTGGTCCGTTTTGGTGGGTGAGGCCATTTGGGTGGTTAAATGGGCAAAATAGTGCAAATAGGGCATTTTCGGGCCAAATCGGTGTGCTAATAACCCATGGTTCTGAGGGTGGGCCCAGGGTTCGGGCATGCTGTGGGTCAAAAATCAATTGGGGTGTGCCAAAGAGGTTGGGGAGAGGCCTTGTATAGGCCATTTGGGAGGGCAGGGCCATTTGGGTGGGAGAGGCCATTTGGGTGTTCAAACAGGCAAAACGGGGCATTTTCAGGCCAAATCGGTGTTCTATAGCCCACGGTTCTAATACGCCCAAGTTACACCTCTCTTATGAGAGAGTAAGAGACCATCATCAAATATATAACCCAACTAGGTTGGGGTCGAATTCCACAGGGAATATGGTGTTAATTAAGACTGTTTGTGATTTAGTAAACTAATAGCTATTAGCTTCCTGTAAATCGTTTTTTTTAGAATTCAAAAAATTGTTACCATTTACTTCATTTTAGTAACCTAAAATCGATGCTTTAGTATTTCAAATTATTGATGTGGTAAAAACCAGAGTTGTATTCACTATGAGTATTGACACGTACTGAACTATAGTTGTAACAAAGATTCTCATAACATGTAGGATACAACAGATTATCACTATCGATGATTCATCTAAATATCTTTTGACCTATTTAGATATTAGATAACCTAATTCTTTCAAACTTATGGAACCCCTTTATTCAACCTGATTTCATCTCGAGTTGATTACCCTTGGTACGACGTTAATTATTAGATGGATCTTTAACGTCTCTAAATACCTGTTGGTAATTCACTTCCTCTTAATTAATTTCTTAATTCAAGCAAACCAATGTGAGGTTCAATCTATTATTTGCAACCAACAAATAATACTTATTACAAAAGAATTATCAAAAAGTTCCTACATTATTTTGAATCTTAACCAACTAATGAATTCGTAAGATAAAACTCCTAGATCCCACAACTCCGGTTTTAGGAATTAGTTACTCATGAGATAGAGAGAAACAATATATATTAGATTCATAATTCAGAAATAGTTAACTTACAAACTATGAGAGTATCAGATTGGTCTTCTTTCCAAATCACAAGAGAATCCCAAAACCAAAACAATAATCTCCCAAAACTGATATAAAAAATTCAGAGAAAAAGTATCAAAAGCTGCCCCTTAGAATAAGTTCAAGATGCCTGAAAACCTAAGATTTTTTATATAAATACTCAAGATCTTTTCTTGATTTGAATTTCAAATTCTAGCTTTTCCGCCCCATAGTTAACTACCAAAGCTGATGGGTTATCAGATAGTTGATGAATTATCAAATAAGTCGTCAACATCTTAGTCCTAATCCTTGCTTATTGCCTACAGCTGACAGCCAAGTTGGATAACCTATCATACAGTTGATCACTTATTAGACCAAGTCGCCAACTGTTCTTTACATTTCTTGTAAACTGTCTACAGGTGATTATCTTAGCAGATGACTTATCACCAAGTTGATAACTTATCAGGCAAGTCATCAAATTTACTTATTCAGCATGTACATTCTCTCTATGGGTGACGGCCTCCTGTGATGGCCTATCATATGGTTGATGACTTATCAGTAAAGTCGTCAACTAAAATCTTCTTATCTACTTCATAAAAATTTGTCCTTCTTGATGTAGTTATCATAGGTTTCCATGCATCTCAAATTCCCTGCAATATCGCATGGAGTACAATAAAAAACGACAATAGTTACTTAAGAACTTACAATTATTTCGAGTTAAAAGCCTTAAATATGCTAACACAAAGCTAACACATCAACACCGTAAACTAAAAATACTTGCTTGTTCTCAAGCAACTAATACAGTATTATTCACACAACCGAAACAACAATGTAACGAGTAGCATTTCTTTCCTTTGTTTTGTACCCATAAGAAAGAAAATGTGATTTTTTCCTACCAAGCAACATCAAGATTCCATACCATCTTCAAAGTTTAAAAACACAAAATGTTACTTAAACTTAGAGTATTCAATCAAATGTTTAGCAAGTTCCGCAACCATTCACATGCCGTCACATAGAAGAAAGAAGTTCGCAACACCACATATTTCTTTGTAATCACAGGAACTATGCATTAAACGTTGACTCTCAGAACAAAGGTTCAAATTGTGCACCTACAATGCCATAAGCTTTCCTTCACCATTCTGCTTAGTTCATCAAATAAACAGATTGAGATCACTATAGGGCTTTCTCGGCTTGAAATGAAGGTTTGAGTGTTGGGGAGGTCAATTTACGATTAGAGACTTAGCCTCTCTTAGTTCACTTACAACACTTGGATACAATCACTTACTTATTCGCGTTCAACTCCCAACTAACTTTCATATCATTTTAATCAATCCCACTCAACATCATTTATTCACTTAATATATATATATATATATATATATATATATATATATATATATTTATATATACTTTTTTTTTGAGATTACTAACTTCCCAATATTTATACCAACCTTCACAATATCTTTTTCACCTTCCAATTACTAGCCCGTCTAATGTAGCCACCCTCAACTTAGGCTATTTGCATAAGTTAATGTGCAATGTGACCAAAGAGAGAACTAGCTAGAGCAATACTTATGAACCACTGAAAAGTTTTCAAGTCATTGAAACAAAAAAGGTATTTCGTTGGCTCAAAAAGGGATCAAAAAAGAATATAATATGTACATAAGGGTTGCTTATTTTGGCTGAATGGTTCACTAATCAAAAAATGGCCTGAGATCACTTCTCAACCAACTACTTGAAACCCTAACAGAATGATTTAGGCAAGTTCTAGATGCATGCACAAAATAAGAACATATTACTACGAAAAACCTCACTCTCTCATGGAATGGAATTATGCAAACCTCACTAAATACTCAATAAAAACTCAAGCTCAAGATAGAAATATTGTATACTTTCACAGACCAGAAATGGTTCTCATGTGCTTAGTAGTCAATTTCATAATCGCAAATTTTGGTAGGTACATCATTTCCATAATTTTTGAATCACAATTAAACACTTGCCACTTAGTCACATGTTACTCTTCATGCATACATAATACCAGATACAAACAAACACTACACAAACAACCAAACCTAAACATGTCAGTTCACTAAGTAACATTCAAGGGTATAGAACACAAACAATATACCCTTGAGGTTGAAAGTACCCCCACCCCCACAAGTAAAAACATACATTGCCCTTAATGCAAAATATCAAACTAAAACAACAAGGAAGAGGAGATACCTACTGCGCCTTAATCGTGTGATTCACGAACCGCTGACTGTGCTGCTACATCATCAGTGGGTATAATCTCATCAGTGGAATCTGGCTGGGCCAATGCATCTATAGAAATCCTTAGAAGAGTGAGGAACTCCTCAACAGTCTCTCTCACAGTCAACGGAGGCCCACTAGCTGAGTCTCCCACAGCTATAGCTCTCAATGCTTCCTCAAGTGGTTCACCCTTCACCTTTGATTCTCTTAAAGACTCTTCCAGCTTCTTCTTATCTTTATTCTTCTTTGCTCTTCTCTCAGCTTTTCTGTCTTCATCACTATCACTTATTTTTTACTTGCCTTTGTCTTTTTTGTCTACCTTTTCTTTCTTTTTGTCCACTATTTTCCCAGTGATATCAATCATTACAGATTCTTTCTCAAATTCTTTAGCTATAGGATCTAAAGATATCACAATCTGGTGGCTTTGTAATGCCATAATATTAGCTTTATCCTTGTCCAAGGCTGTCTGGAAAACTGCAAGGTCAGGGACCGACATCTCTCTCAACTTTTCATTCACTTGATGCTCTATGTCATCAACGCATCCATGTAGAGTTAAGAAAGATGTAATAGCTGTCGGGATTCTCTTATCAACAGAAGACTCAAACTAACTAGAAAATAGTTTCAATTAAGCTTCAATCCTCTTTCCCTGCTTGACCATCTTCTTGAAATTATGCGTTGTCAATTCATACTCCGACATTGGTGCAGTGGCTATAGGATTTCGTTCACTTTCAGGAATCGATGCGCCCCCTGCAGGAGAGGTCACTTGTATAGACTCAGGAACTGACAACTGCACATTCTGTGTGGAGCCAGTGACAGCAGATATTTGAAATCCATTAGATATGATTATATCATACTCTCTACCTCTCCTCTTTTTCCTAACTAACATAGGTCGACTCTCATTAAACTAGATAGGGTTGTGAGTTTTATTGGCGATGACATCCTTATCTAAGCTTATAATTTTTGGCATATGAGACACTTCACACAACCTCATAATCAGACAAGGAAATGGGTATGCAGTATCAAGCCGTGTTGCCCAAATATTTATCTCATCAGCAATAATTTCCCCAAAGTTCAAGGAAAAGTTAGACAATAGGATTGCTACTAGAACTACTCTATCTTCACCTATGATATTGTCTCCTGCTATCGGCATCAGTCTGCACCTTACCACTCCCCATCAAAAATTTTCTTCCTGAGTCAAGGATTCTTTAAAAATTCTTTCACTTGGATTATGTAACCACTTGGGCTCTCCATCAGATATAATCTGTGCCAACCAAGGGCATTGATTTACCCTATCTGTCATCCTATAATATAACTCCTGTGAATTAACTAAGGGAATGAAGTTTGGTCCATGCAAAAATTGATTAATTATACGATCAGATAAGTCCACTATCATACCCCTCACCGATATTTGGTTCATGTTTGGATTGTTTGCAGTTTTCTGTTTCTTTTTGCACATATTCTCCAATGTTACGTGGTAGTTAGCGTAAAACTCCCTCACCAACATTGGGCAGAATGTATCACCTCCTTTTGTTGTCTTTGCTAAGTCATACTCTTTTAATTCTCTCTCTATCTGTGGGTATCTGTTCAGTCCAGAGGTGATGATCTTTATCTCTTCACATATAGTACCCATAGGAATCCTTCTTGGTATTGCTGTCAACCCATCATGATATATTCTTTTTGCTCCTGCAACCTGCCATCTCACATTATCTCGGATGCCAGATTATTGATTCTTATTACATCTCCCTTTGTCTGAGTTTCTTCCTCTATTGGTTGCTTGGAAGAAGATTGTTTTGAAGAAGGTTGCTCATAAATAGGTTGCTCCAAAGAGGGTTGTTCAGATGAGGAGGGGTTTTCTTCTTTAGGGCTTACTTCTTCAATCACCTTCTTTTCAGGCTGACAAGGAAGTCCAACTATCATGAAATTTTTCCTTTTATCACGTCTCTAAAGTTGTGGCTCTTCTTGATCACTTTTATACTCATTGAAGAGTCTCTGGGTCAAGTTATTTTTGGTCACTTTCTTAGTTTCTTTCTTTGACTTCCCTTTAGGTGGCATAGTGATATCTACATCAAGGGAAAAGAGTCATTTAGTATCCCATAATGAGTAAGCATAAAAGATTTAATCATTATCAAAGTCACTCTTTGAAAGTGTTTTATCAGAATTGTTAATCATATGTGTGACAACATGGTTTGATAAGTCGTCAATTAAGTGATAGCTTATCAGCCAGGTCGTCAGCCAAAAACAGAATTATCTCATTTCAGAGCAACAAGTGATGACTTGGTTTGATAAGTTGTCACTTAAGTGACAGCTTATCAGCCATGTCGTTAGCCCAAGACAAAATGTGATGATTTTTCAACTAAGTTGACGACTTGGTCTGATAAGTCGTCACTTAAGTGATGGCTTATCAGCCTTGTTATCAGCCTAAAATAGAATCCTCCACCATTTTTTGCCATTTTATTTATTTTGGTTGATGACTTAATTTACGAGTTATCACTTCTCTAACAAGTTGTTGACATAGTAATCACTCCAAATCATCTTTACCTACTCATTCATTTTGATTTTCTGAACTTTGAAACTTGTTGCTCAATTTCAAACTTGTTAACCCCAATTATCAGTTTTCAACAAGACCTTGTACCCAATTCGATTTAATAGACTTGAAAAACCAGGGTTAGATGGGTGTTTACTCAATTAAAGATTACATCCTTCATCAAGAATGGTGTATTCCACAACTTACTATGAAATTGTTCATGAACAATTTTCAATTACCCAAGGTTAAGTTTATTTGGATGATCAAATTACTTTGTATTACTTGAATTTATCATGAACATATTAAATTCCTTTAAAGCTTTCAGTTGCATGTGGTTCCAAATCCCTTCAACTAGAAATAAGAGGAAGCTTTTAGAACATACCTTTGAGATGACTTGACTTTACACTTCAACTTTACTGATTTTCAACTTTCTCAGAAACACACTAGTAAGTTCAAATGGTTTTCAGAAAGAAGAAGAACAATTTTAGTGCTTGTTCACTTTCTTTTAAGAAGATGAAATAGAAAATGGTAGTTTGAGTTTGAAAAGGAACAACAACAACAACAACAAACCCAGTGTATTCCCACCTAGTGGGGTCTGGGGGGGGGGGGGGGTAAGATGTACGCAGTCCATACCTCTATCTCTGAAGAAGTAGAAAGGCTGTTTCCGATAGACCCCCGGCTCAAGGCATGAGATACCACACAAACACACAGTAAAGCACAGCACAAGATTACATAACATAAATACGGCACCTATAAGTAATATAAAACAGAGGAAAGCACACAGATTCGTAATAAAACATGGAACACGGACTCATAACAGGAATAAAACCCCCACCAAGTAATTCCCTACACTAGCGACTCAAACTGGCCCTAGTCCTCTGCCCTAATTCGCATCCTCCAGACCTTCCTATCTAGGGTCATGTCCTCGGTGAGCTGTAACTGCTCCATGTCCCGCCTAATCACTTCACCCCAGTACTTCTTCGGCCTACCCCTACCCCGCTTAAAACCATCCAACGCTAGCCTCTCACACCTACGGACCGGGGCATCCATGCCCCTCCTCTTCACTTGTCCGAACCATCTCAATCGGGGTTCCCGCATCTTGCACTCCACTGGAGTCACACCAACCTTCTCCCGGATAGTCTCATTTCGAACTCTATCCCCTCTAGTCAGCCCACACATCCAGCGCAACATCCGCATTTCTGCCACCCTCATTTTTTGAATGTGGAAGTTCTTAACTGGCCAACACTCCGCTCCATACAACATGGCCGAAGTATGAAACAGTTGCACTAATGTAGCTTTTTTTTTCTAAGATTAAAAAAAGAAAGAAAAACTAATAAAAACCAATTAAAGATAATAAAGACTAATAATGAGAAAAGAAATTCACCAAAAATAGATGTGAGAAGACTTATTATCAGGAATTTGAAAAGTCAAGGGTTATTGGGTTTGGATCGGGTCACGACTTTGGATCGGGTTGAAATACTTACCTGGGCTGAATTTCAATGACGGCTTATCACTAGGTTGATAGCCCATCACAAATGTTGTCATCTTAAAGAATAATGTGCCAATTTTTTTTATTCATTTGATGACAAAGTGTGATGGATCGTCACTTGGGTGACGACCTATCAGCCTTGTCGTCACACTTATCTTGTGTGCTGCTCTATTGTGCTCAACCTGATGACAAGGCTTGATGGCTTATCGCTTGAGTGTCGGCTTATCAGCCCTGTCATCACCTTTATCCAAAAAGTGCCCAATTTTTGCCTTATTTGACGATTTCAAGTGATAGGTCGTCAGCTTGTTAATAACACATCAACTTTGGTCGTCAACTCTATCCAGTGAATGTATCATCTTTGGTCATCACCTCCACTCCCTTGATAACATTGATTCTACCCTTGTTCCTGCACATCTGAAGAACTCATTATGCAAAATAAAGCTTTAAAACAAACAAAAATACTTATAACACATAACATTGGGTTGTCTCCTAATAGCGCCGAATTTACTGTCGCGGCTCGACTTGGTTATCTCAACTACTCAGATTTCGTCAAGATAAACCATATCCATCAGCTTCACTTTATCCATTGGGCCAACATAATTCTTGATTCTTTTCCCGTTAACCTTAAACAAACTTGCATCTTTACTTTCAAGTTCCACCACACCTGATGGAAAAACTTGACTCACTTTGAAAAGTCCCAACCATCTTGATTTCAATTTTCCCGAAAAGATCTTAAGTCGAGAGTTGTATTATAGAACCCAATCACCACACCGAAAGTCTCGCTTCTCTATTCTTTGATCATGGTTATTTTTTATCCTCTTTTTATACAGGTCAACTATTTTGTAAGCTCCAAGATGGAATTTATCCATCTCATTCAATTGTCCTAACCTTAATTCGGCTACTTCTTTCAGTTCATGTTCAATCATTTTAGAGACCACAAAGCATTGTTCTCTAGTTCAATCGGATGGTGACATGCTTTGCCATAGACTAACTGATATGGTAAAATCCTAATAGGTGTCTTGAAAGCAGTCCGATATGCCCACCAAGCATCATCGAGCTTTGGAGACCAATCCTTTCTAATCGCATTCACCGTCTTAGTCAAGATTACTTTTATCTCCCAGTTTTATACCTCCACTGCTTCACACCATATTTCAACAAGGTATCCTAAAACATTTTTTTACAGAAGTGGGATCCCCTTTGCTGATAATAGTTCTTAGTACCCTAAAATGGGAGAAGATGTTTTTCTTCAGAAAGGCAACCAATATCTTGCCTTCATTTTCAGCCAAAGCAATTGACTCAACCCATTTGGACATATAGTCCTCAACCACCAATATATATTTTATCCCGTAGGAGATCATAAATGGCCCCATGAAATCAATACCCCAAACATCAAATAGTTCAACTTCCAACATCTTTGTCATGGGCATCTCATGATGCTTTGAGATCGAACCCTATCTTTTTCACTGATCACATCGCTTTACAAACTCATACGCATCTTTAAATAGGGTTGGCCAAAAATAGCCACTTTGCAGCACCTTTCTTATCGTATGATCATCTGCATGATGTCCCCCAATGAGGGATTCATGGAAGGCCTCTAAAATACTTGGCATATCAACTTATGGGATACGAATTCTGATAATATTATTAGTACACCGCCTAAATAAATACGGCTCACCCAGAAGTATCTCTTAGCATCATGGAAAATTTCTTTTTCTAATGAAAAGAAAAATTATTCGGGATAATATCACTTACCACAAAGTTGGTGAAGTACGTATACCAAGGCAACATTTTGAGTATAGCAGCTAGAATTTGTTCATCTGAAAAAGCATCATCAATGTCTAGCTTTTCTGTGGTGAGCTGATTTTCTTCTATCCTGGATAGGTGATCTACGACTTGGTTTTCACACCTTTTTCTATCTTTGACTTCAAAGTCAAACTCTTGCAGAACCAACACCCATCTAATCAACCTCGATTTAGCGTCCTTCTTTTCTATTAAGAATCTTAAAGTAGAATGGTCTGTAAGAACCACCACTTTGGTTTCCAACAAGTATGACCAAAACTTCTCAAAATCATAAACGACAGCTAGAAGTTCCTGCTTAGTGGCAGTATAATTTTTATGCGCCTTATTCAATGCCTTGCTTGCATAATATATGGGGTGAAATAGTTTCTCCTTCTTCTGAACAAGGAATACTCCAAGTGCCACTCCACTTGCATCACACATTATGTCAAATAGTCTAGACCAATCCGGGGAAACAATAATTGGGGCAGCCACCAGCTTCTCCTTAAGGCATTAAAACGCCTTCATACAATCATCATCAAATACGAAATTGGTCTACTATAAGAGCTTGTAAAGTGGATTTTCAATCTTGGATAAATCTTTAATAAACGTGCAATAGAATCCAACATGACCCAGAGAACTACGAACTCCTTTCACTGAGATAGGAGGGGGTAGTTTCTCAATCACTTCTACCTTAGCATGATCAACTTCAATTCCCTTTACTAAAATTTGATGTCCAAGCAATATGCATTCCTTAACCATTAAGTGGCATTTCTCCCAGTGTAGTACAACATTGAATTCTTCACATCTCTATAGTGCTCTACTCAGATTCATCAAAAACAACTCAAATGAATCATCCACTACCAAGAAATTTTCCCTGAACACTTCTAAAGTATCCTCCACCATGTCGGAGAAAATCAACATCATGCACCTTTGGAATGTGGCTAGTGCATTACATAAACCAAATGGTATTCACTTGAATGCAAACGTTCCATATAGGAAGGTAAATGTTGTTTTCTCCTGGTCTTCCAAGGCAATCAAAATATGGTTGTATCCTAAATATCCATCCAAAAAGTAATACCAACCCTTTCCTGTCAAGAGATCAAGTATTTGACCATGGAGGGCATTGGAAATTGATCTTTTCATGTTCATAAATTCAAATTCCGGTAGTCCTTGAAAACTTACCACCCAGTTATTGGCCTAAGAGGAATCAAATCGTTCTTCTCATAATCAACCACAGTCATACCCCCTTTCTTGGGAACACAGTGCACTAGACTTACCCACTTACTGTCAGAGATTGGATATACTACCCCTACATCGAGATGCTTTATAATCTCCCTTTTCACCACTTCTTGCATAGGTTGGTTTAGTTTGCACTGATGCTCAATGGTTGGTATGCATTCTTCTTCTATTTGGATTTTATGAGTGCAGATGCCTGGTGGAATACCAATAATATCTGCTATCATCTATACGATAGCCTTCTTGTATCTCCTAAGCATAGAAATAAGAGCTTCAACCTACTGCTCTGCCAAGTTTGCTGCAATAATAACTTGTAAGATGTTTCCACTACCCCAAAACACATACCGAAATATCCTGGTAGATTTTTTAATTCCAACACCAGTGGCTCCTCAATAAAAGGCTTGGCCGGTGGTGTTGCATGATTTAGAAGGTCCAAATCCAGCTTCTTGGGGGCATAAGAGTATGAACCCATTCTTGTTAGTGCACATATAGTTTCATCATATTCTTTGATTCCCTCACTATCAAAGTTCATCAATACCGCAACCAGAGTTTCCACACCAATTCTCTCATCAACTGACACATCTTTCTCATCTTTATAGTACACATCAATGATTAAGAAGACACTCATTTCGTTTTACCATTTTATTGACTGAAAAATATCAAAACTGACAACTTCATCATTAAGCCTAAAGTTCAGCTCATTAGTTTGCAAGTCAATCAACACACTCCCGATTGTGAGGTCAGGTCTACCCAAGATTATGGGTACCTCAAAATCGACCTCGCAATCCAGGATTAAGAAGTCGGCTGGGAAAATAAAACTTGTCACCTTAAAAAACACATCATAAAATATGCCAACTGGCCTCTTCACCAATCTATCTGCCATCAAAAACCGCATATTGGTGGCGTAGGATCTCCCAAACCCAACTTCTTGAAAACTGCTAGTGTCATTAGGTTAATACTTACCCTAAAATCATACAAGTCCTTAGTAAAACTAATCGATCAAATAGTGTATGAGACAGTGAATGCTCCCGGATTAGCTTTCTTTAGCACCAAAGATCTTGTAGCAATAGAACTACAATGGTGAAGATTGTCCACCTACTCGTATCTCACAGTTTGATTCTTAGTCACAATATCCTTTATGAACATTAGCATAGCCTGGCATTTGTTTTAGTGCCTTAACCAAAGGCACATTTACTGTCAATTGCTTTAGCATTGCCATGAACTTGCTAAATCTTATGTCAGCTACCTTCTTCTGCAATCTATAAAGGAATGGGTGAGGTATTTTTGGTATTCTGCTCACTAATGTCTCTCCTTCCTTCCCCTTGCCCTTCTCTACTTCATCAACCTATTTCTGACTAAATGGAACTTTCATATTCTCCAGCTTCTCAAACTCTACTGAAGGGTCTTTTTCTGCTTCTACCTCTAACTCTACCATATCGTTCATAATAGGTTCACCTACAGATGGGCCAGTTAAAATTTTTTACCACTTCTGGTGGTAATAGCTATACAAGAATTATCATTCCATGTATTTTTCACCATATCACTTGGCAATGTTTCACTCTTTCTCTGGTTGAAAGATGCAGAGAACTGATTCATCTGCTGCTTTGGTTACTTAATAGAAGTTGAATGTGAGTCAACAAACTGACTCATGGATGATAAGTGACTCTTCAAGTTTGTCACTCCAGTGTTAGTTGTTTCCACTCCTTTCAATAACTTGGCCATCATATATTCCATTGACATTTTTTTAAAACTAGTACCAGTATTGTTCTAATTTCCAGGAGGTACATACAATCCACTCCTTTCATTCTTATTTTTCTAACCACCTTTCTTATGATCTCTATAACCATTTTTATCATAAAAATTTTGACCTTGATTCCCTTGTCTATTGCCTCAAAACCTCTCCTGATTATTCAAGTAGTTTGCTTCTTCTTCAGAATCTGATTCAGCTCCCCTACTTTGAAATCGCACATCTTTTACCTTTTCCATCTTCCTAGATATTAAATGCTTGGTGAGAAAATCCATTGAGTGTTTATATAGGCCATATCCTGGTCACGTTCCTCTTCTCTCTTATGTTGTTTAGCTATCATTCCAGTAGATGCAGTATTACTTGCTACCATAAAATCTTTGGCATACCAAGCTCTACTTTTCTTAGTCAGTCGTTCCAATATCTAAGCAGCCTCAATAAACATAAGGTCCATGAATTCTCTCCCTGCAGCATTGTGTACAGTTGGATTTGTGATAGAGTTCAAAGCCCTATAGAATGTTTCCATCAAATGTTCATCAGTCATCTTGTGATTAGGAAACTATGTCAACTTCTTTTTTAATCTCATGCATGTCTCATAAAGGGCTTCATTTGGTAACTACCTAAAGTTACTAATATCGTCCCTCAAATATAACATCTTGGAAGGTGGAAAGAACCTTTCTAGGAAAGCTCCTTTCAGTTGCCTCTAGTTTGTTATAGAATCAGGAGATAACTCATTCAACCAAAGTGTTGCATCCCCAGACAGAGACAATAGAAATAATCATAGATGGATTGCATTTTTTCTAACTCCCGAGTTTGATCCTCGACAATGGCGCTAAAATTTGATATGCCTAAATTACACCTCTTGTATGAGAGGGTAAGCGGTCATCGTTAAATATATAACCCAATTAGGTTGGGGTCGAATCCCACAGGGAATGTGGTGTTAATTAAGACTATTTATGATTCAATCGACTAATAGCTATTAGCTTCCTATAAATGGGTTTTTTAAGAATTCAAATAATTGTTACCATTTACTTCATTTTAGTGACCAAAAATCAATGCTCTAGTATTTAAAATTATTGATGTGGTGAAAACCAAAGTTGTGTTCACTATGAGTATTGAAACTTACTTAACAATAGTTGTAAGATTATCATAACATGCAGGAAACAACAGATTATCACTATTGATGATTCATCCAAATGTCTTTCGGCCTATTTAGATATTAGATCACCTAATTCTTTCAAACTTAGGAAATCCTTTTATTCAACCTGATTTCATGTCGAGTTGATTACCTTTGTTACGACGTTAATCATTAGATGGAAATTTAACGTCTCCAAATACCTGGTGATAATTCACTTCCTCTTAATTGATTTCTTAATTCAAGCAAACTAATGCGAGGTTCAATATATTGTTTGCAACCAACAGATAATACTTATTACAAAAGAATTATCAAGAATTTCCTACAGTATTTCAAATCATAACCAATTATTGAATTCGTAAGATAAAACTCATAGATCCTATAACTACGGTTTTGGGAATTAGTTACTCATGAGACAGAGACAAATAATATATATTAGATTCATAATTTAGAAATAGTTAACTTACAAACTATGAGAATATAAGATTGTTTTTCTTTCCAAATCACAAGAGAATCCCAAAACCAAAACAATAATCTACAAAAATGATATCAAAATTTTAGAGAAAAAGTATCAAAAGCTGCCCCTTAGAATAAGTTCAAGATGCCTGAAAACCTAAGATTTTTTCTATAAATACTCAAGATCTTTTCTAGAGTTGAATTTCAAGTTCCAACTTTTCTGCCCCATGACTGACGACCAAAGCTGATGGCTTATCAGATGGTTGATGACTTATCAGGCAAGTCATCAACAGCTTATTCCCAATCCTTGCTCACTTCCTACAGCTGACATCTAAGTCTGATGACCTATCACATAATTGAGAACTTATCATACCAAGTCATCACCTATTTTTTCTATTTCTTGTAAACTGTCTACAGGTGATGACCTCAACTGACAACTTATTACCAAGTTGAAGACTTATCAGACAAGTCATCAACTTCACTTATTCAGCATCTACAGTCTGTTTATGGGTGATGGACTCCTGTGATGATCCATTAGATGGTTTACGACTTATCAGATAAGTCGTCAACTAAAATATTTTTATCTACTTCATAAAAATTCATCCTTCTTGATGTATTTATCATAGGTTTCCATGCATTTCAACTTCCCTACAGTATCACATGAAGTATAATTAAGAAAAACAATAGTAACTTAAGAACTTATAATTATTTCAAGTTAAAAGCCTTAAATATGCTAACACAAAGCTAGCACATTAGATTCCGTGGGTAGGACCGGGGTCCGAGCATGATGTGAGTTAAAAATTTACTGGAGCATGCAAGAGTGGCTAGGGAGCGGCCTAGTGTGGGCTATTTGGGTGGGCAAGACCATTTGGGGTGGTAAAACAGGTAAAACGGTGCAAATGGGGCATATTCAAGCTAAATTGGTTGGGTATTGCCCAATGTTTTGCGAGTGGGCCTAGATTCTAGGTCTTTTATGGGCAAAAAATTGAATCAACCATGCATGGAAGGCTGGAGAGCATCCTAGTGTGGGTCTTTTGGGTGGACTGGGTCATTTGGGTGGTCAAATGAGCAAAATGATGTAAATGGGGCATTTTCAAGACAAATCAATATGGTTCAAAAATCAACTGGGGTATACCAGGGAGGGTGGGGAATGGCCTAGTATAGGCCGTTTGGGTGGGCGGGTCCATTTGTGTGGTCAAACAAGCGAAATAAGGTAAATAGGGCATTTTTAGGCCAAATTAGTATGCTATATCCCATATTTCCTGGGTTGGACCTGAGGTCTAGGCATGCTGTAAGACGAATATCGACTGGGGTATACTAGGGTGGCTGGGGAGCAGCCTAGTATGGGCCGTTTGAGTGGTTAAACAAGCAAAACAATTCTAACGGGGCATTTTTAGACCAAATTAATATGTTATAGCCCATGGTTCTGGGGGTGAACCAAGGGTCCGGGGCATGCCAGGGAAGCTAGGGTGTGGCCTAGTATTGTCCGTTAGGGTGTGCTGGGCCATTTGGGTGGTCAAACGGGTAAAAAGATGCAAACAGGGAATTTTCGAGCCAAATCGGTGTGCTATAGCCCACGGCTCTACAGTATGGCTTGGGATCCGGGTGTGATGTGGGCCAAAAGTTGACCAAGGTTTGCAAAGGAGGCTAAGAAGTAGTCTACTGTAGCTGTTTAGGTGGGCGAGGTAATTTGGGTGATCGAACAGGCAAAATGATGCAAATGAGGCATTTTTGGGCCAAATCAGTGTGCTATAGCCCATGGTTCTAGGGGTGGGCCCAGGGTCTGATCGTGTTATGGGTTGAAAGTCAATCAGTGCATGCTAGGAAAGATAGAGATCATCCTTGTATGGTCTATTTGGTTGGTTAAAAAGGAAATGGTGCTAATAGGGCATTTTTGGGCCAAATTGGTGTGCAATAGCCCAAGGTTCCGGGGGTGAACACAGGATCCGGGAAAGCTGTGGGACAAAATTACCATGGGGCATGCCAGGGATCCTGGGGTGAAGCCTAGTATGGGTTCTTTGGATGGGCAGCGCCATTTGTCTTATCAAATGGGAGAAACATTTCATATGGGGCATTTTGGGCTAAATTTGTATGCTATAGCCCACGGTTATGGGGGTGGGCACGGGGTCCAAGCCAAAGAGGCTGGGGAGAGGCCTAGAGTGGTTTCTTTGGGTGGGTGGGTCCATTTAGGTAGTCAAACAGGAAAAATGGTACAAACGGGGCATTTTTGGGTAAAATCGGTTTGCTATAGCCCACAGTTCTAGGGGTGGGCCCATGGTCCAGGCGTGCTATGGATCAAAAATCAATCTGTTTGTGCCAAGGAGGCTGGGGAACATCCTACTATGGATCATTTAGGTGGTCAGGACCTTTTGTGTGGTCAAATAGGTAAAACAGTAATAACAAGGCATTTTAAAGCAAAATCACTATGCTATAGTCCACGAATCCAAGGGTGGACTCAGGGTTCGGGCGTGCTATGGGATGAAAATTGATCGGGGAAAAACAAAGTGGATGGGAAGAATCCTAGTGTGGTCCGTTTATGTGGCCGGGGCCATTTGGGTGGTCAAACGGGGAAAACAACATGAAAGAGATGTTTTTAGGCAAAATTGGTATGCTATAGCCTACGGTTCCGTAGGTGGGCCTTGGGTCCAGGTGTGTTGTGAACCTAAAGTCAATAGAGGCATGCCAGGGAGGCTGGTGAGTGGCGTAGTGTGAACTGTTTTGTGGGCGGGGATATTTGGGTGGTCAAACGAGTGAAACGGTGCAAACGGGGCATTTTTTGGCAAACTCAATGTGCTATAGCCGACGATTCTAGGGGTGGGCCCTGGGTTTGGGCGTGCTATAGGCCAAATATTGACTGCGTTATTCTAGGGAGACTAGGGAGAAATATAGTGTGAGCTGTTTGTGTGGGCGGGGCCATTTGGGTGGTCAAACAGGAAAAACGATGCTAATGGGGCATTTTTCGAGCCAAATTAGTGTGCTATAGCCCACAGTTTTGGTGGTGGACTAGGGGTCCAGGCATGGTATGTGCCAAAAATTGACCAAGGTATGCCAAGGAAGCTGGGGTGAAGCCCAATGCGGGCCATTTGGGTGGTTAAATGGGTAAAATAGAGCAAACAAGGATTTTTCGGGCTAAATCAGTGTGCTATAGCCCACGATTCTGAGGGTGGGCCTAGGGTCCAAGCATGTTATTTGCCAAAAATCGATTGGAGCATTCCAGGGAGGCTGGGCAGTATCCTAGTATGGGTTGTTTGAGTAGGCGGGGTCATTTAGGTTGTCAAATGCACAAAACATTGCCAACAGAGCATTTTTGAGTCAAATCAGTGTGCTATAGCCCACAGTTTCAAGGGAGGGCCTAGGGTTCAAGCGAGCGGTAGGTTGAACATTTGTAGGGGATTACGAAAGAGGCTAGGGTGCATGCCAGAAAGGTTGGGGAGTGGCCTAGTGTGGGTCGTTTGGGTGAAGCGGGGCTATTTGGATGGTCAAAAAGATGAAATAATGCAAACACGATATTTTTTGTCATAATCTGTGTGTTATAGCCCACGATTCTAGGGGTGAGAGAAGCTGGAGAGCATCTTAGTTTTGGCCATTTGGGTAGGTGGGGCTATTTGGCTGGTCAAACAGGCAAAACAGTGCAAACGGGGTATTTTTGAACCAAATCAGTGTGCTATAGCCCACAATTTCAGGGGTGGGCCTGGGGTTTGAGTGTACTGTGGGACAAAAATTGACCGGGATATTTCAGGGAGGTTAGGGAATGGCTTAGTATGGGCTGTTTGGGTGGGAAGGGCTATTTGGGTGGTTAAACAGGAAAAATGATGCAAACGGGGAGTTTTTGGGCAAAATCGATGTCCTATAGCCCATGGTTCATGGGGTGGGACCAAGGTCCAAGCGTGTTGTGGATCTAAAATTGATCGGGGCATGACAGTGAAGTTAGGGAGCAGCTTAATGTATGCCGTTTAGGTGGGCGGGGCCATTTGGGTGGTTAAACGAGCAAAATGTTGTAGACAGTGAATTTTTGGGCCAAAGTAGTGTGCTATAGGCCACAGTTCCAGAGGTTGGCCTGGGGTTTGGACGTGCTGTTGGCCGAAAATCGACCAACACATGACAGGGACGCTGGAGAGTGGCCTAGTGCGGGCTATTTAGATGGGCAAGGCCATTTGGGTAGTTAAATGGGTGAAATGGTGCAAACGGAGCATTTTTAGGCTAAATTAGTGTGTTATGTCCCATGGTTCCTGGGGTAGGGCTGGGGGCCGGGCGTGCTATGATCCAAAAATCAATCGAGGCTTGCCAGGGAGGCTTGGAAGAGGCCTAGTATGGGCCGTATAGCTGGCCGGGGCCATTTGGGTGGTCAAACAAGTGATTCAATGAAAATGAGGCATTTTCGAACCAAATTGGAGTGCTATAGACCACGGTTCATAGGGTGGGCCCGGGGTTCAGGCATGTTATGGGCCAAAAATTGATCGGGTTATGCCAGGGAGGCTGGGGAGAGACTTAGTATGGGCTTTTTGGTTGCATGGGGCCATTTGGATCATAAAATGGGCAAAAACGTGCAAATAGGGCATTTTTGGGCCAAATCGGTGTGCTATTGCCCACGACTCTGGAGGTGGGCCTGGGGTATGGGTTTTTTGTGGGTAAAAATTGATTGAGGCATGCAATAGTGTCCAGGGATCGGCCTAGTGTGGGTTGTTTGGTTGGGCAGGGTCATTTGGATGGTCAAATGGGAGAAATGGTGAAAATAGGGAATTTTGGGCTAAATAGATGAGCTATAGCCCACGTTTCTGAGGGTGAGCTTGGGATCTTGGTGTTCTGTTGGACAAAAATTGATCGAGGATTTATAGGGAAGTTGGGGAGTGGATTAGTGTGGGCCTTTTGGGTAGCTGTAACTATTTTGGTGGTCAAACAGGCGAAACGGTGCAAACAGGGCATTTTCAAGCCAAATTGGGGTGCTATAGCCATGGTTTCAAAGGCGGGCCTGGGGTCCGGGCATGTTGTCAGCCAAAAATATACCGAGGTGTGCCAGGAAGTCTGGGGAGCTCCTAGTATGGGTTGTTTGGGTGGGCGGGGCTATTTAGGTGGTCAAACGAGCGAAATGGTGTAAATGAGGCATTTTCGTGCTAAATTAATGTGATATAGCCCAAAGTTCTGGGTGTGTACCTGGGGTCCAAGTGTTCTGTCGGCTGAAAATATCCTTGGGCATGCCAAGAAGGCTGGGGAGTGGCTGAGTGTCGGTCATTTTGGTGGGCGGGGCCATTTGTATGGTCAAGCGGGAGAATTGATACAAACGGAGCATTTTTAGGAAAAATCAGTGTGTTATAGCCCATAGTTGCAGGATAAGATCAGGTCAGGTGTGATGTGGGCCAAAAATTAATCAAGGCATGCCATGGAGGTGGGAAAACGGCCTAGTATGGGCCGTTTGGATGGGTGGGGCTATTTGGGTGGTCAAATGAGCGAAATAGTAGAAATGGGGTATTTTCAAGCCAAATCGATGACCTATACCCCATGGTTCTGGGGGTGGGCCCAGGGTCCAAGCATGCTGTTGGACGAAAATCGATCGATGTGTGCTAGAGAGGTTAAGGAGTGGCCTAGTATGGGACGTTAGTTTCGACAAAGCCATTTGGGTGGTCAAAAGCGCAGAATGGTGCAAACAGGGCATTTTTGGGCCAAATCAGTGTGTTATAGCCCACGATTTTGGGGTTAGTTCAGGGCATGCTGTGGACCAAAAATCGACCGGAGTATGTTAGTAGGTTGGGGAGTGGCCTTGTATGGGCCGTTTTGATGGGCAAGGCCATTTGGGTTGTCAAACGGGCGAAGCACTGAAAACGGGGTATTTTTGGGCCAAATCGGTGTACTATAGTCCAAGGTTTTGGAGGTGGGTTAGAGCATATTGTGGGATAAAAATTGATCGGGGAATGTTAGGGAGGCTGAAGAGTGACCTAGTGTGGGCCGTTTGGAAGGGCGAGGTTATTTGGGAGGTCAAATGGGCGAAATGATGCAAACGGGGCATTTTCAAGCTAAATTGGTGTGCTATCGCCAACGGTTCTGAGGATGGGCTCGGGTTCGGGCATGCTTTGAGCCAAAAATTGATTGGGCATACCAGGGAGGTGGGCGGTGTCCTAGTTTGGGTGGGCAGGGCTATTTGGGAGGTCAAATGGGTGAAATAATGCATATAGGGCATTTTCAAGCAAAACCGGTGTGCTATAGCCTATGGTACCAGGTGTGGGCCTAGGGCTTGGGTGTGTTGTGCACAAAAAATTAATCGAGGCATGCTAGGGAGGCTGGAAAGAAGCCCTGTTTTGTCTGTTAGGGTGGATGGGGCCATTTAGATGGTTAAATGGGTGAAACAGTGCGAATAGAGCATTTTTAGGACAAATTGGTGTAATATAGGCCACGATTCCGGGGGTGGGCTCAGGGTTCGGCGTGTTGTCAGCCAAAAATTAACTAAGGCATACCAGAGAGGCCAGGAAGTGGCCTAGTGTCAGATTTTTGGGTGGGCGGTGCCATTTGGGTTGTCAAACATGCATTATGGTGCAAGTGAGGTATTTTTAGGCCAAATTGGTGCATTATAGCCCACGGTTTTAGGGGTGGGCCAAGGGTCCAGGCATGTTGTGGTCCAAAAATTGACTAGAGCATGCCAAGGATCCTGGGAATTGGCCTAGTATGGGTCGTTTGTGTAGGCGAGTCCATTTGTATGATTAAATGGGTAAAATGGTGCAAACGAGGCATTTTTGAGCCAAATTGGTGTGTTATTACCCATGGTTCTAGGGCTGGGCCCAGGGTTCGGGTATGATGTGGGCCAAAAATTTACCAGAGCATTCCAGGGAGGCTAGGTAGAGGCCTAGTACGGGTTGTTTGGGTAGGAGGGGCCATTTGGATGGACAAACGGGTAAAATAGTGAAAACAAGGCATTTTCGGGCCAAATTGGTGGTATAGCCAATGGTTCTAGGGGTGAGCCCGGGGTTCGAGCATGTTATAGGCTAAAAATTGATCGGGGCATGCCAGGGAGGATAGGGAGTATCCTAGTATGGGCCATTTAGGTGGGGAAAGGCCATTTAGGTGGTTAAACAGGTGAAATGGTACAAACGAAGCACTTTCAGGCAAAATTGTATGCTATAGCCCACGGTTTGGGGGGTAGGTCCATCGTGCTGTGGTGCAAAAATTAATTAGGGTATGTAATAAAGGTTGGGGAGCAGCCTAGTATGGGCCGTTTAGGTGGGTGGGGTCATTTGGGTAGTCAAATAGGCAAAACGGTGCAAACAAGGCTTTTTTAGGGTAAATCGATGTATTATAGCCCACGGTTTCGGGGTGTGCTCAGGGTATGGGTGTGTTGTGGGCCGTAAATCAACCGGGGCATTCTAGGGAGGCTAGAGAGTGGCCTAGTATGGATTGCTTGGGTGAGAGGGGCTATTTGGGTGGTCAAAGAGGCAAAACGGTGCAAATGAGGTATTTTCGGACCAAATTAGTGTTCTATAGCCTACGGTTCTAGGGGTGGGCCCATGGTCCGAGTGTGTTGTGGGTCAAAAATTGATCGGGGAATGGTAGGGAGACTAGGGAGCATCTTAGTGTGGGTAGTTTGGGTAGGCGAGGCTATTTGGGTGGTCAAATAGGTAAAACAGTGCAAATAGGGCATTTTTAGGCTAAATCGATTTGCTATAGCCTAGTATTCTTGGGGTGGGCCCCGGGTCCAAGCGTGCTGTGGGCTAAAAATTGACTGGGGCATGCCAGGGAGGATGAGGAGAAGCCTAGTGTGGGATGTTTTGGTGGGCGGGGAAATTTGGGTTGTGAAATAGGAAAAATGGTGCAAACGAGGCATTTTCAGACCAAATTGGTGTGCTATAGCCCACGATTCTAGGGGTGGGCCCAGGATATCAGTGTGTTATGGTTCAAAAATTGACCGAGGAATGTTGATAAGGCTATGGAGCTAGGTAGTATGGGCTGATTGGGTTGGCGAGGGCCATTTTGGTGGTTAAACAGGCAAAATAGTGCAAATACGGCATTTTAGGGCCAAATCGATATGCTATAGCCTATAGTTTTGGCGGTTGGCCCAAGGTTCGGATGCGATGTAGGCCAAAAATTGACTGAGGTATACCAGGGAGACTGGGGAGTGGCCTATTGTGGGCCGTTTAGGTTGTCGGGGCTATTTAGGTGGTCAAACGGGCGAAACGGTGCAAACATAGCATTTTTGGGCCAAATCAGTGTTCTATAGCCCACGATTTTGGGGATGGGCCTGGGGTCCAGGTGTGTTGTAGGCCAAAAATCGATTGGGCATGCCTGGAAGTCTAGGAAGTGTCCTAGTGTAGGCCGTTTCGGTAGGCGAGGCCATTTGGGTTGCAAACGGGCAAAATGGTGCAAACGGCGCATTTTTTAGCCAAATTAGCTTGCTATAGACAACAATTCTGGGGGTGGGACATGGTTGGGGCGTCCTCTGGGCCAAATATCGATTGGGGAATGCCAAGGAGTTTGGGAAGTTCCTGGGATGGACCTGGGCTCCGAGTGTGATATTGGCCAAAAATCGATCGTAGAATGCCAAGGAAGTTAGGGAGGGACCTAGTGTAGGCCATTTGGGTGGGTGGGGCTATTTGGTTGGTCTAACAGGCATAATGGTGTAAACGGGGCATTGTTAGAAAAAATTAGTGTACTATACCCACAGTTCTGGGGGTGGGCCTGAGGTTTGAGTGTGATGTTCGCCGAAAATCAATCGAGGTATGGCAGGGAGGCTGAGGAGTGACCTAGTATGGGATGTTTAGATAGGCGGGGCCATTTGGATGGTCAAACGGGCAAACCGATGCAAACGAGCATTTTTAGGCAAATTGTTGTGCTATAACCCACGGTTTTAGGGGTAGGCCTGGGGTCCGGCATGCTTGTCATACCTTATTTTTACCTAGGGTCAAAACGAGCACGACATTATGGACTCTAAAAGAATAAATTTTGTACAGAGTCGCCACCTAATTTTTATGAAAAATAAGAAAACCTATTTATTTATCAACATGTATGACTTTTGTTTTAATCTGCGAACGAGTTTAGATTCTAGGTAAGGGTTGAAATTATTCAAAAGGGAAGGGATTAGGCACCCTTCAGAATCCATAAATGTTGTTCCTGGACAGACTTAGGTTTATTAAAAGATGGGGAAATAATCAATGTGTATACATACAAATATGAAATGTGTAAAAAATGATATAAATAATTTATATGTAAAGAATGTATAAATTATACCTATTATAGTAAGAATCACGTCTCTGATTGTCTATAGAGATTATTTAATGAATGTTGTCTTTGATTACCTACTAAGACCATATTGATGAATGATGTTTTCAATTATATACGAATACTATGTATGATATCTCTGATTTTCTACAGAGATGGATGTTGATTTTCTTCTCCAATTGTCTACAGAGACTGGTGTTGATGATGACATCTTCGATTGTCTATGAAGACTGGTGTTGACATCTCCCATTGTCTATGGAGATGAATGTATGATATCTCCAATTTTCTATGGAGACTGAAATTGATTGTCTTTAATTATTTATGAAGATTGATAGATGATTGTCTCCTCCGATTGTCTACGAAGACTATGTATGATATCTCTAATTGTCTATGGATACTTGATGATAAATGACGTCTCTGATTGTCTACAAAGACTATGTAATGAATGTTGTCTTCGATTATCTACGAAGACTATGTTGAATGTTGTCTGATATCTCTAATTATCTACACATATTGATGTTTGTGGTCATCTTCAATTGTTTATGAAGACTAAAGTCCTCAACTAGTAAGGTGACTGAAATATAATAGCCTCTCGACTAGCGGGGTTATAAAAAATGTAAAAGATACTCAAAGATAGGAGTCTGACTAAAAAATAAAAATGTTGAAGTTTGAAAGTATGTGCTTAAAAAGTCAAATGCCCGTATTTGAAAATTGGGCGTCTTGAATAAAAAGTAAAAATGTATGTATATGAAAGTGGGCACCCTGAATGAAAATTAAAGAAATGTCTGTATGTGAAAATGGGTGTCTTGAATGAGAGTAAAAAAATATCAATATGTGAAAGTGGGTGTCTTGAAAAAAAGAAACAAAATTTTATATTTTTGGTAAAAAGTGCAGAAAGATAAAGAAGACACGATCAACTCTCGGCTTCAGTTAGTCCCAATAATTAGTAGTGTGCATAAGTATCAACTTCAAGGTAACTCCTATAGTGTCAAGTGGTACCTCAGACATACCTAAGTATCGACAAGATTTGTTCGTCTTGCTTCAAACAAAGATTTTGAGTCATGCTTATTCTCATGTTTCAAGTGACCTCTCCAGAAAGAAAGTCCCATTTCGTACATATTTGAGTAATTTTCTTTTTTAATTTACGGACTTCGAGAGAAATACACTCTCACTCAGAAAGAGATTCAATGCATGCAATTGTGATACCATAGGCTTTAACTTCATGTAAGTATCTGCTAATGTGAGGACACTTGAAATAGGATCTCGTAGGACTTGCTATCGGCTTGTAATGTAGTCTTGGGGATGGGTAGGATGATATTTGAAATAAAAGTGACTAATTCCTCAATGAGCATTACACAACTTTTGTGCTTTTGATGTTTGTTGCACTTTGATGCGTGATCTTCTTTGTTGTGCTCTGTTGTCCTTTGTTTTTGTATATGCTTCGATTTCTTTTTTGTATATGCTTCGATTTCTTTTGAATCTTGTATTGGAGTTTTCCCTTTTTTTCAAAAAATTATATATTTTATTTTATTTTTATTTTTTTTTGTGGGGGGGGGGGGGGTGGGTTTTTTTTCTCTTTTTGAAGTCTTTTTTTTTAATTTTGTTCTTCTAGGACAATATATCATTTGCATTTTGTAACTTTACTCTTGAATCTTTCTCCATAAACTGCACGTATTTAGTGCACTCAAGGAGGTAGGGCCAAGAGAGGGATAGTGCATGTAAGTACTCAAAAGGTATAGGTTTAGATGCGCATGTCCGAAGAAAATATTTTAAGCTCAAAATGAGGGAGTGCGAGGAATAAATGTCATTTAGTGGGCTGTGAAAGGCTCAATCGGGTGAAACAAGGCCTACGAATCTTTCCAAAATCAAGTATAACTCAGAATTTTGCCTCAACAAACATTTTGGCCAAGTTCTAGATCAACAATGCAATGAATTAAACTAAAGCTCACCACACAATGCACATGAAATAATGAGGCTGGTTTCGTTCTTGTCTTAGATGTATGCAGGAGATTTTTTCAAGTGTTACTCAGGTGTGATAAATGTACCAAAAGAATCTATAGTTTATCATGAAATCAATCCTTTACATCATACAAATTTGTTCTTTATCATGTACACTCCTAACTGTATTGGTATCAACCAAGTCAATTTTCTTTTTTTTTTGAAAAGAATGGGACCGAACCCAAATTAGGATTGCCTGCGTATCTTGTGAACACAAGAATCAGGTCTGTGTAGTTCAGAAAAATTCATGAATTTGTATGTGCAACGTATGATTGTAAAAAAAGTGATAGTCATCCATGAAAATACTATAAAAGAGGATCAGGAAAGAACTGCTTGCAGCATCAATATTGTTCTGATCAAATGATCGAGAGAATGGATGTCAAGCATTGGGAGAGATTTGACACAACTTCAGTATGCTGGCAAGATTGAAAAATTCAGACATTAAAGGAATTATGACATTATTTTGCCACAGTTGGCAGGATTATTATTACTGAAAAAATATTGAAATCTTGCTTTTGAAAGTGAAGTTCGATACGCCATAAATTTAATGGTTTACAATGTTCGAAATAAGAAATTAGGTATTCTTGAATCAGAATTGAGTGAGGAACTGAAGGTAGACCGGCTAGGCACTAATGTAATTAGGATTTGGATTTAAGGAGCTATTGATTGACACTCTTGAAAAATTTAGAGAGCGTTTTGAACTGTTCCAGAAAATTTACCCCAATTTTGAATACCAGAGAAATCATTTTGAAATAGTGAAGAGACCGAACCCTAATGCAGGGTTGCCTATGTATCTTGTCAGAACAAGAATCAGGTCAAAATGTAGTTCAAACCTATATGCAGCTAGTGGTGATTTTGCTAAGATGCATCTTTTAGCCGATCCATATAACAAATTTAGAGTAAATAAATATGTATAGATGCAATAATCCATCAAATATGTACAAAAATTATAATAATGTGTCACTTGGGTCGGGAACCCTTCAGACATAAAGTTGTCCAATGATGCATGCACCTAAAAGGTGTTATTTTAGCTATAACCTATATTGACTAAGAGTGGGTAGACACGGACTTGGATTTTCTATATGAGAAGGCACATAGTCCCACAGCAGTAAAACTCCCGCTCACCCCATGCATGCACTAACTCTCTAAAGTAAGGTAATTTTAAAATTTTTTGAGAAAGTACAATGCACAATCCGCGTGTACAATGTGTGTGAGTGTCAGTATTCCAAAATGGAGGAAATTTGAATGGAATGCCAATTTATATAAAAGGATAAACAAATGAACAATCTATAAAAAATAATAACAAATAAATAATTTATGTCATACAAACAAGATAAATCAAGACAATTAGAAAAAAAATAGTGTATAAAAGACATGAAAGTTACTTAAGTTTATAATGGTTAGACCCTCCATATCTCCAGCGGAGTCGCCAAACTAGCATACCCTATTTTTACCTAAGGTTAAATCGACCATGACATTATGGACCCTAAAAGAATAAATTTTGTACAGAGTCGCCACCTAATTTTTAAGGAAATAAGAAAACCTATTTATTTATTAACATGTATGATTTGTGTTTTAAGCTGCAAACCAATTTAGATTCTAGGTAAGAGTTCAAATTATTCTGAGAGGAAGGGATTAGGCACCCTTCAGAATCCACAAATGTGATTCCTACCTGGACTTAGGTTTATTAAAAGATGGAAAAAATCAATGTGTATACATACAAATATAAAATGTGTAAAAAATAATGTAAATAATTTATATGTAAAGAATGTATAAATTACATATATTATAGTAAAAATATGTATAAATGTATATGAAGATATGTAAATAAAAGTATATATAGGAATGTATATGAAAAGAAAAGTAAAGATTGGATAAAGAAAAATTTGTTTTAAAGAAAAAAGATTACATAATGTTTTTAGTGTAAAAAGTAAGAATTATGTTTATTAATTATCAAAATCGATTTAATGTATATATTAACGGCCTAGATTTTCCTAACGCGTGATAAGGATTGTGTAAATAAGAAATATCCCACCCAACATCCAAAAAATAAAGTTTCACTATGATAATATTTGTACAATTATAAGAATGTAAAAATACAAACATAAAATAAACTCAAACTCTCCTTTTGAGTGTCCTTTTTACAAGTATTCCCAAGAACTTGTACAAGCACTTGTAATGAAAATGTTAGTAACAAATAAATAATTATCAAAATTAATTAAAAAGGTATGTATATGTATTTAAAAATATAACTTTTTGTCAAAAGTGGGGCTCAGATAAAGTTTTGAAATATTATAAAGATTTTTTCATTGCCTAAATTTATTTTTATTATGTATTTGTATTATAAAGTCCGTCTTTTTATTTGTGGAGGCCTCAAAAATAGACGGTAATTTTTTCATTGGCCAAATTTAATTATTATTGTTAATTATCAATGCAAAAGAAGTAAATACAAAGTTGCCCAAAGTAATGGCAAAATAGGACTAGCAGATTGTCAAATATTCAAACAAAGTCATACATCTACGTCACACCGATGCTCTAACTGCTTAACAACAGAAAATAATAACAACAGAAAACAACAGCAACTAGTATCAAAATAAAAGGGATAATAAGCGAGAGTAAGCCGCTAATGAGTAGAGATCAACAAAAATAGTCTGACAAAATAACTCGGAATATTAAAAAACAATAGCATAGCAGTAACAATAGTGAATCAACTAAACAACACACTACAAAGACCAACATAGTGTCTCTGAAAGGGAGAAATTCATCGGGAGTAAGCCCGGACATCCAAGAAGTCATCGAAAACTATATGCTCCAACCAAATATGTACAATAACATAACAACATAGAAAATCAAAAACTCTATTCAATGGAGAACACCATAAACCAACGAAGAAAGTGGTGTTGCTTCCACGGCCTTCGCCGGAGCAACACCAAAGTAATCATAATCTGTCTAGATCTAGTTTTATCTAGGAAAAGATTAGAGAAAAGTGAAAGAGAAAGAAAGAGAGGACTTTGAGGCACTGGCCTCGTCGGGGTGGCAGGAGTGGTGGTTGGAAGAGCAGCGGCGACCAAAGTTTTTTGGTGTTGTGGTGGTGTGGACTGGAGAGGGGTCGAGTTTGAGCGTCTTGGTGTGGTTGTTTTTGGGTTTGTCTTTTTGGAGGGAAAGAGAGAGAGGCATGTGGGTGGAAAGGAGCTGGCCGGCCGGTGGAATGCTTTAGCGACTGCGGCGATAGTTCTGAGAGAGGGAGACAGAAAAGGCCGATATTTATATATGGGTATATCTCTCTGTGTGTGTGAATCGTGTGTTTTCTGTATTGTGTGAATATTTTTGGTTAAAAAATAATTATATCCCTTCCCTATTTATAATTTAAAATAAATCTCTTTTTTATCCAAAAAATAAAAGACCATACTTTCTTGTCTCCTTAATGCATGAATTAATTCACGAGGTATTGTCTAATGGATTTTTCACCCTTTAAACCAATGTGTGAAGATTATTTATGCAATGAATAAAAACCTTAACTCGTCATTTCAAATGTCATCTTTTTAAAAAGTGATGAGACCTTGACTTAACTGATTTGTTCCTTTGTGTATTAAAATAACCGAGCCAATATTATTTTTTGCAAATTGTATTAAATAATTTACAAAAATGAGAATGTCGATGTATAATTACCAAAACAATACAAACAACAAATGTAATGTAATTAATTTTAAAAAATATATTACGTTATAAACAATTAAAGTTATAATATGTAAAAAAAACATTGTAGGGTTATGTTATGTACGTATGCAGATGTATGTGCAAAAATATTGAAATAATAATAAACTGATAAAAATTCTAAAATTTTACAAAATTACAGATAATGACAATAAATTGATAAAAAATCCTAAAAAAAGATGATTATGACTAATTTATTAAAAATTGTAAAAAAATGTGAAAAATTGTAACGTGTGCCCTTTAACGATCGAAAAACCTGAAAGCGTTAATTTTAGGCATGGGAAACCAAAATTGGGTGTCAATAGTTTGACCCTTTTCATTTAAAGACGATGTAGGAGTCTTTAGATGAAAATATTCACATGTAGCCAATTTTGCTCGACAAAATATTATTTTTGATAAAAAAATTCAAGCAAACTCCAATTTAGAGTTGCTTATACACCTTGATTTGTATGAGGATCAGGACGGGTGTAATTTCAAAATTATGCAAATTTTCCTGTTATTAAGGGTGAAATACCGTGTGAAATGATTTTGGAGAGAAGAACTATTTCAGAAAATAAGTGTTCGTTTTTTCTCAATGCCCCTTTTAAAATTTCTCCTGTATCGAACTGTGAGATGCTGGGGATGCAAGATTGTGTACTTGCTGGTGAGAAAGGATGATTATGATTGTGATGACCAAACTCTGCATTGAGCTTCCTACATATCTCTAGTGTCACGAGAATCAAGTTAATGTAGTTCGAAATGAGAAAATACAATAAATATTATAGGCGATTCTCAAAATTTGTCCCAGTGTATGATTCATGGCTAAGACTGTCTTTTAGGAAAGAGTGAAAATAATGTCTTGTTATTGTGTATTGTATTTTTATTGAAAAGATGTGTTACGTCTTCGAATGTCTACGAGAACTTGAGGATGAACATCATCTCCAATTGTCTACGAACACTGATATTGATTGTCATCTTCGATTATTTACGAAGACTTAAGAATGAAGGATGTCTCCAATTGTCTAAGGAGATTTAATGAAGGATATCTCCAATTGTCTGTGGAGACTAATACTGATTGGCGCCTTCGATTTTCTACGAAGACTATGAATGAAAGATGTCTCAGATTGTCTATGGAAACTTAAAAATGAAGGATGTCTCCAATTGTCTATGAAGATTTAATGAATGATATCTCCAATTGTCTATGGAGACTGATGTATAACATCTCCAATTATCTATGGAGACTGATGTTAATGAATGGTATCTTTAATTATATATGAAGACTATATATGATATCTCCAATTGTCTATGGAGACTGGTATTTATCTATGAAGACTGATATTGATTGTCGTCTTCGATTGTCTATGAAGACTGATATTGATTGTCGTCTTCAATTGTCTATAAAGATTGATGGATGACATCTCTAATCGTCTATGGAGAATGATATTGATTGTAATCTTTGATTGTCTACGAAGACTGATATTGAATAATGATGTCTTTGATTGTCTATAAAGACTGGTATTGACATCTTCAATTGTCTATAGAGATAGATGCATGATAGCTCTAATTATCTAAGGAGACTGATATTGATTGTCGTCTTTAATTATTTATGAAGACTGATGAATGATTGTCGTCTCCAATTGTCTACAAAGACTATGTATGATACCTCCGATTGTTTATGGTGACTTTATAATAAATGAAGACTCTGATTGTCTACAGAGACTATGTATGAATGTTGTCTTCGATTGTCTAAGAAGACTATGTTGATTGTTTTCTGATATCTCCAATTATCTATGGAGACTGATGTTGGTGGTCATCTTTAATTGCTTATGAATACTAAATTCCTCAACTAGTGAGGTGACTGAAATCTGATAGTGCTAGGGATAAATGTCATTTGGTGGGTTGTGAAAGGCTCAATCGGGGGAAAGAAGGCCTGTGGTTCTTTCCTAAACCAAGTATAGCTCAGAATTTTGCCTCAACAAACATTTTTCCCAAGTTCTAGATCAACAATGCAATGAATTAAAGTAAAGCTCACCACACAATTCACATGAAATGATGAGGCTTGTTTCATTCTTGTCTTAGATGTATGCAAGAGAATTTTTCATGAAATCAATCCTTTACATCATACTAATTTGTTCTTTCTCATACACACTCCTAACTATATTGGTATCAATCAAGTCAATTTGTTTTTTTAAAAGAATGGAACTGAACCCAAATGAGGGTTACCTACGTATCTTGTGAACACAAGAATTAGGTCTACGTAGTTCGGGAAAATTCGTGAATTTGTATGAGCAATGTATGATTGTAAAAAAAGTGACAGTCATCCATGAAAATAATATGAAAGACGATCAAGAAAGAACTATTTGCAACATCAATATTGTTCTGATCAAATGATCGAGAGAATGGATTCAAACATTGGAAGAGCTTTGGCACAACTTCAGTATGCGGACAAGATTGAAAAAGTCAAACATTAAAGGAATTATGACATTATTTCGCTACAGTTGGGAGGATTAGTATTACTGAAAAAATGTTGAAATCTTTCTTTTGAAAATAAAGTATGATACGCCATAAATTTAATGGTTTATACCGTTCAAAAGAAGAAATTAGGTATTCTTGAATCAAAATTGAGTGAGGAACTAAAGTTAGACCGGCTAGGCAATAATGTAATTTGGCTTTGAATTTGAGAAGCTATTGATTGGCGCTCTTGAAGAATTTTGGATAGCGTTTTGAACTATTTTATAAAATTTACCCTAATTTTGAATACTAGAGAAATCATTTTGAAATTATGAAGAGACCGAAACCCAATGCATGGTTGCCTACGTATCTTGTCTGGACAAGAGTTAGGTCAAAACGTAGTTCCAACCTATACGCAGCTAGTGGCGATGTTTCTAAGATGCATCTTCTAACTGATCCATATAAAAAATTTAGAGCAAATAAATATGTACAGACACAATAATACTTCAAATATGTACAAAAATTATCATAATGTGTCACTTGGGTCAGAAACCCTTCGGACATAAAGTTGTCTAATGATGCATGCACCTAAAAGGTGTTATTTTAGCTATAACCTATATTGACTAAGAGTGGGTAGACACGAACTTGATTTTTCTATATGAGAAGGTGAGTAGTCCCACGACATTAAAACTTCCACTCACCCCACGCATGCGCCAACTTTCTAAAGTAAGGTAATATGAAAGAATTTTGGGAAAGTACAATGTACAATCCGCGTGTATGTAACGCCCCAATTTTCTTAACCGGAACACTACATGGTGCTCATGACCCCGAAGGGCCACAAGATAACCCATGACTTATATTTGTACTTGTACACTGCATAAAATACTAAATAATGCGAAAACCTGCACTAAAAGGCCATAAGGTTCAATACTGAACATAACATGGATGAGATAACATCTGTGGGGTAATATAATACCAAAAACAAAACTGTAAACACTGTAGTCTAAAACATAATAGTGTGCATCTAGTCTGAAAGCCTTTACTGTCTGAATAATATGAATAAGGAGTTGATGGGATATGTTCCCAAATAACTCCTACTAATAACTAATCAATGAATTGTGGAGAAATAATATTGTCCTCAAAGGATGAGGACTCACTTCTACTTCTGATCTGGAACTTGTGTCTCTAAACCTATAGTGTAACATTAAAAGAAAGCACCATAGTACAAATGTGTCAATACAATGGAATGTACTGAGTATACATGTGAGGTAGGATAATACAAGGGTTAACATGCATGAATAATGCTAGCTGACTATCTAACATGAATGCGAGAATGCATAGATAAATACGTAACTATAACTGACACCATGATATCTGAATACTGATGACATAACATACTAATAACTGATATAACTGATAGCATAAATAACTACATTTGAATATAACTAATAACATGAGCGACTGTATTTGATGTAACTATCTGAGTTCCTTAATGTATCTGAGTCGACTGTATTTGACAATCTTGAATCTGAAGAACTATCTGAGTTTTTTGACTGAAACTATTACTAAAGTTGTGGGAGGTATTATTTAACTGACATGCCCCTGATACGCTATTATGGCTGAGATAAGGTCCAATCTGTAACCCCAATTGGAAGGGTGTCAATACCACACAACTGGTAAGGACAAGCTGTGGGCGACCCTTATCTGGTAGTGTCCCCAAAAGAAAATGGTGGGGCCCTTCTAACAGTGCTTATCCACCTCATCAACCCTCATCGGACAATGTTGATGTCTCAACCTATGCTGGCTATATAGTTCTAGAATTCAAGGATGACTTCTAAGGATCACAACCTCATCTGACAGTGTGTTTCCCCATCCTTGGCTTCACTCAGTGCTAATTCCTACTCCTATCTAGATGGACAATGAACATGACTACTGAACTGAACATGAGCTGAGTTACTAAGTTCCGTTGACTGATGGAATACTACTGATATCTGACAACTGACTGAGTCATGATATCATGGAGATTTCCTGAGTCATAAGACTATCTGAAGTCTAGGGATTAATAGCTTGACTGAGAGTATTGAAAACATGACATGGCTCTAGGTAAACAACTAATGTTTCGAGTACAAGTACCCCCAGGACTCGATGGAAGGAAACTGACCAAGCATAACTTACTTGAACATATAACTAACATCATAATTCATAATACATTTATAGAAACATTCCATCAAAACATGTGATAGGCATAACTTGTACATACATGGGATTTCATGATATCATACTAGTTGGGCATTATTCTTTCATCTAGGCATTTAATCAAACACATGGTAGGCATAACACATGTAGACAATATTATATAACAATTAATCATCATTATTCATCTCTAATTTCATCATCCTAGGGTTTATTCATAGGTTCACATAAATATACATCTATACAACAAATCAATTCCACATAAAATTGATCACCCAACATGGATTTGAATTCAATTGATCATTCTCAACATAAACAAAACTAAACCAACATGAAATTCATAAAGAAATCCATAACCTGAATTTAGAAAAGGGATTCTTGGGCTTTATGGACGAAATGAGTCCATGAATGAACACTATGCATACCTTAGTTCGTGGTTTCATGAAGATTGATGGTGAAACTTTCTTGAAATTAGATCTTCTATGAAAATCCTAGCTTGTTCTTGAGAGAAACAAGAGAAGAGAGTGTATTTTGGGTGAAAAGTGGTTGAATCTCATGTTAAAGGGCTTAAATAGGGGTAGAAAGTTGACCCTTTTAACCCTGGATGCATTTTTTAATTTCAGTAAATTTTTCCAAACTGGGCCCCTGGCGCGATTCGGCGTTATCGCATCATGTCATTGGAAAAAGGACAATTCTGAATTTGAGTGTTGGGATGACGTGCCATAATTGTAGACACCTACTGGAAATATCCAAATGCCATTTTCTCTTGTGGTGCGGCGCGCCACTAACTAATATGGCGCTATTTTACGATGGGAACTTGAAATAGTTATAACTTCTTACCCGGTTATCGGATTTAAGCTAATCATATATTGATGGAAAACTTATTGAATTTTTCATATGAAATAAAGTGAAAATATTGAAAATTCCTCATGGAATAATTATCATTCACTTTAAAAGATAATACTAGGCATTCTTGGGATGAAATTTGCTAGAAAACTTTGGGGTATTACAATATCTCCCCCTTGAGAACATTCTTCCTCGAATGAGACTGACTGAGAGGGGAAACAGTAAGCTGAACATGAAATAAACATAAATAACTGAAACATGATCTCATGACTGACAAGCTGAACATAACATAATGAACATGCATATCTGATGCATGTGTAACTGATTCTTGAATGCATAACTGAATGTTCCGAGGAACTAGGTTTCTAACAATGAGAATGCATTTCTAATGCATAATTATATAACTGAGCTGATACATGAATGCATGACTGAATATTTAATGGCACTTGATACCAAGTTTATACTGGGAACATGAACATGAAATTGAATACCAAGTTCGTGATGAACACTGATCATTCAACTGAGTAAGCTTAATAAGAACTGTTACCTTGAGCTTGATCTGAGTTGGCGGAGAAGAGGTGAGGATACTTGGTAAGCATTTTTGCTTCTGCTTCCCAAGTATCTCCCTCAATAGACTAATTTTGCGAAAGAAATTTAACTAGAGGTACTTCTTTGTTCCTCAATCTACGAGTCTGATAGTATAAGATTTCGACTGGAATTTCTTCATAAGAGAGACTGTTCTGAACATCAATGCTCTGAATAGGTACTACGAATGGTGGTTCACCTACACACTTCTTGAGCAAAGAGACATGGAAGAATGGATGAACTGAGGCTAGATTTAAAGGCAATTCGAGCTTATAAGCTACCTTGCCAAAATGACTGAGAATCTTAAGGGGAACTACATATTGGGGACTGAGCTTTCCCTTCTTGATAAATCTCTTCACTCCCTTCATGGGAGAGATGTTTAGATAGAAATAGTCATAATCTTAAACTCGAGATCTTTTCTATGAACATATGCATAAGACTTCTGTCGGCTCTGAGCATCCTAGAGTCTTTCTCTGATCAACTAGACTTTTTCTAAGGCATCGAATACTAAACCAAGACCTATGACTGAGGCCTTACTAACTTCGAACCAACCAATTGGAGATCTACATCTCCTACCATAGAGAGCATCGAATGGAGCCATCTGAATGCTATAATAATAGTTGCTGGTGTATGCAAACTCAATCAAAGGCAAGTGGTCATCCCAAATTCCCTTGAAATCAATTGCACATGCCCTTATCATATCTTCTAAAGTCTGGATGGTTCTTTCTAATTGACCATCTGTCTAAGGATGGAAGGCTGTACTGAGATAAACTTGGTACTGAGACCCTTTTGGAATGTTTTCCAGAGATGAGAGGTGAACTACGTACCTCTATCTGAGATAATCGACAATGGAATGCCATACAATCTAACCAACTCCTTGATATAGATTTTGGCATAATCCTCGGCTGAATAAGAGGTATAAACTTGAAGGAAATGAGTTGATTTGGTCGTTCTGTCTACAATGACCCAGACTGAATCATGTTGATGACGAGTTTGATGTAAACCAGTCACGAAGTCCATGTTCATAACTTCCCACTTCTAAGTAGGAATATTGAACTCCTGCATGGACCTACTAGACTTAAGATGTTCTATCTTAACTTGCTGACATATAGAGCACTTAGCCATAAACTATGCAATGTATCTCTTCATCCCACTCCACCAATAGATTTCCTGCAAGTCACGGTACATCTTTGTGGCCCCTGGATGAATAGAGTAGCTCACACCATGTGCTTTCGTAAGAATTTGCTGCCTTAAGTCATCTACACCTAGAACATAGAGATGATCCTGACAATAAAGAACACCATCTCCCCTTTGGGAGAAAACCTCTATTTTCTGATCCTAAGCTAATTCTTTAAACTTGACAAGGCTGGGATCTTTATCTTGCTTTTCTTTCACCTCAGAAACTAGAGATGATTCTAAAGTACTCTGAACACATACACCACCCTCTGAAGAATCAACTAAGTGAACGCCTAGTCTGGCAAGCTGATGGACTTCTTGAGATAACTTTTTCTTAATATGCACCACATGAGAAACACTACCCATGGATAGCCTACTGAGAGCGTCGGCCACTATGTTGGCCTTTCTCGGATGATAGAGGACGCTCATGTCATAATCTTTAAAGAGCTCTAACCACCTTCTCTGATGAATATTGAGATCTTTTTGAGAAAAGATATACTGAAGACTCTTGTGATCTATGAAGACATCTACATAAACTCCGTAGAGATAATTCCTCCAAATTTTCAAGGCAAAGACTACGGCTTTTAACTCAATGTCATGAGTAGGATAATTCCTCTCATGGGGTTTAACCTGTCTGGAGACGTAGGCTATGAACTTACTATGCTGCATGAGGACACAACCCAAGCCTACTCTGGATGCATCACAATACACCACGAACCCATTTGAACCATCTGGAAGAGCTAAGAATGGGGATGAGGTAAGTCGAGTCTTCAACTCCTGAAAAATCTTCTTATAAAGGTGTGACCACTGAAACTTGACTTTCTTCTAAGTCAATCTGGACATAGGGGATGTAATAGATGAAAATTCTTCAACAAACCATCTGTAATAGCCAACCAAACCTACAAAACTCCTAATATCTGATGGAAATACATATCTTGTCCAGTTTCTTACTACTTCGGTCTTTCGAGGATCAACTCTAATGCCATCACCAAAAATGATGTGACCAAGGAATGCTACTGACCTTAGCCAAAATTCGTACTTATTGAATTTGGAGAATAGCTGCTGATCTCTGAGAGTCTAAAGTACTGTTCTCAGATGGTCTACATGATCGCGCTCAGTGCGGAAATAGACCATAATATAATCTATGAAGACTATGATGAACATGCCTAAGTACTTCTTGAACACACAGTTCATCAAGTCCATGAAAGCTGCTGGGGCATTGGTAAGACCAAATGACCTGACTAAGAATTCAAAGTGACCATACCGATTACAGAAAGATGTTTTCGGAATGTCTGTTTCTCTAACTCTGAGTTGATGATAGCCGGATCTGAGGTTTATCTTAGAGAAATAGTTGGCACCCTGAAGTTGGTCAAACAAGTCATCGATTCTGGGAAGAGAATACTTGTTCTTGACCGTGACCTTATTGAGTTGATGGTAATCAATGCACATTCTAAGAGAACCGTCTTTCTTGCACAAGAATAAGACTAGTGTGCCCCACGGAGAAATACTGGGTCTGATGAATCCCTTATCTAAAAGATCCTTCAACTGTTCTTTCAATTCTCTGAGTTCTGCTGGTGTCATTCTGTATGGCGGAATAGAGATAGGCTGAGTATCTGGAAGAAGATCAATGCCAAAGTCTATTTCCCTTTCGGGAGAAATTTTTGGAAGATCTTCGGGAAAGACATTAGAATATTTATTCACTACTGGGATTGATTCAAGGTTGGGAGTTTCGGAACTACTATCCTTAACTTGAACAAAATGATAGGCACATCCTTTAGATATCATTTTCCTTTCCCAAAGGTAGGAAACAAGCTGACCCCTGAAAGTGGATACACTACCCTTCCACTCAAGGACGGGTTTATTTGGAAACTAAAAATGGAATATTCTATTTATGCAGTCAACTGTGGCATAGAATAAATGAAGCCAATCTATGCCGAGAATGACATCAAAATCAGTCATCTCTAATTTGACTAAGTTTGCTGAAATGACTTTTTGAAATATCATAATCGGGCAGTTCCTGTATACCCATCGGGCTATGATGGTTTTTCCCACTGGGGTAGAGACTGAGAAGGGCTCTGCTATATATATAGTTGAAAAGGGTTTCATGATTTGGATATTCAAAGCAACTGTTCAACCCCTTGTTATAAACATCATAATATGCTTTCAAAAGCTTAATAAAACCATAACTTATTCCCATAGAGTTTTTAGGACAGCCCCACATACCTTATGTTCCTTAGTTGAAGAATAGAACCCTAATCTTGACAATTCTCTTGGAAAATCTTGGATTGAAAGGCTTGACCTCTTTCCTTGAAGGAAACCCTAATTTATCCTTGTTCTTGAGGGTGGAGAGGATTTGATATGTTAAAAACTGATAGAAGATGGATTATAATGCTTAAGGTATGATTTATATTCGTGGGAAGGAGTTTGGGATAGGAAAATACCAAAATATCCCCTGAAAATGCTACTTTAGCGTAGGCCGGCCCTTACCAACGGCCTGAGTGATGGACGGTCACTCTCATGACTATCCGTCGCTCAAACCATCACAAAAGAACAATTTTTTGACCTTAGTACTTCAAGTTAATGGCCTGGCTTGAGGGTCCATCAGTCTGCCCATCGCACCTCAGCATACTGACACCTCTATGGAAAACGGGCATAGCTTTTTACCCCGATATTGGATTAAGGCAAAAACGGTGGCATCGGAAAGAATACTCAAAGAAATTTTATTTTATATATAGTAGGCCCTCTAACTCATTATATACAAGAAGTTATGGTTGATAAAAGTTGGCCCAAGTTGAGACGTTCACTAAAACTTATTCGATAGGAAAGTTTTCAACTCGTCTTTGAGTTAGGAGATTTTTGTGACCTCAATTCATAATCAAAGGTATTACCACACCATAGGATTGATAATCACACATATATTTACAAGGAATCATTGGGTTTCAGTCTATACACGTAGGAATGACAACTTAAATTCTAGCTTGAAAGTACGGGGTTTTACATTATCTACCCCTTGGGATCATTTGTCCCTGAATGATGGGTAGAGACTTGTTGAAGCTCTAAAAGCATGGAATAAGGAACTTAACCTCACATTGAACATTTTTATTTAACAAAATATGCAAAGTCATCAAAAGAGCTTCATGATAACTCCTAGTGAAACACGTAAGCACGATGCATGAGGTTATGAACTTTACATAGGGGTAATCTTGCACATGATTTCTATGAATCATAATCATCACAATGTAAGGAATGAGTTAATTTGGTGATAATAGGCCTGATTTACATCGGTAAAATCATGAGATGAGATTTCATGGAAGATAGGGATAGAAGCATTCTCCACCTTTCATGATACAACGAATAGACCTAAACTTAAATACATTACTCAGTTATTCCCCAACATTAAACAACATTCTTCGTCCTTTCCATCTTAAATTTCTACCATCACACGTCTAACCACAAGAGTTTGAGTCCCACTGCAAAGTGCTTTTATGTTTCCTAACTCAAAATAACAAGGTGCTAACTTAATCTACAAAGCCCTATACTATACATCCCATTAAGAAAATTACTTCACCTTATCACTACCATCAAACACACTCGAGTTTTAAATCAAAGAGTACTAACCAAATAGCACATTGGTTTGTGTTTTCATCAATCACAACATTCAATCCTACCATTACTAAACCCACTCCGAGGATATCCCACTAAGACCAACAATTTCAATCATTCATCATGTAGACTTTTGCCACATATCTCATTCCTAACTATTTCACATAGTAAAAGTTCATCTCATTATTTTCCCCTTCCTATAATTTTAGATAAAGAAATCACATCAAGACTTTAACATTTAAGAGAATCTGCTTCCCTACCAAAAACAGCACCACGCTTCCACAACCACAATCATACTAACATACGTTGGGTCATTGAAGGACTCGAGCATAAACATCAAGAAAGAGAGTAACACTAATTGATTATACCATATACTTATGCAGTACTCAAGGTGGGATATGAGATGAAGATACAATAGAATGATACGAAATGCTTCTTATAATCAAGTGTCTAGATCATAAGTAGAGAGTTATTTTGGCATAAACACAACATAGCGTGAGCAACATAACATATGGCTTAGATACTTGGAATATTGGATCACTGAGGGACATTATTGCTTATTGTTTGGAGGTCAGAACATGACATGATTTACATAGAAAGCTCAAACTTTAGGCATAGGCAAGACATGAATACATATGACATTGATAGATATCCATTCAAATCAAAGTAAGAGGAGCTTGATTAAATAGGAATTGATATATCATGATTCTTATTTGAAAATTGACACCACAAGGGAATTCGAGAGCTACTGTAATCCATCATCTCCCCCTTAGATCAATGTCACACTCCTAGACTTACAGACATAACCTTACATTAAAATCTATAGCCACAACTCTCAACACAAAAGAGACATCACCGTACACTTAAACTCTAAACTCTCCCTGATGAACTATATTCTAAAGGCCTAGTTTTCCAAAAATGCTACTCTTAACTTTCGCTAGCCTCTATAGCTATCACTCTACAACTCCTACTCTTATGAACGTGCATATCCACACTCCTTATAACAAAAGGGGTATCAATATACACATGAACACAAACTCCCCTCATTTTTTTTTTCAAATAAAAAGATACTAAATTCATTCTAGAACATCCTTCTTTCAGGGACACTAATCATAATTTCCTCCAACCTCCAAGGTCATCCACCTATGTCTAACATTATCATAGGCATAGACATTTATGCTTCTAAAAACTTAACACTTCATATTTAGCTCCATAGAATACTTTGTGTTACACCTCTAATCATATAACTTACAACTTAACAAAATTTATAACACTATACCAAAGGTGCATATTGCCTACCTATATTTCCTCAATTCAACTCTACATAACAATATACAACAACTCCCTAGACTTTTCCACACTGGGAGAATTGTGGACATAGACTGGGTGTACATGACACTCATACACATAAAAACTTATCTAATAACATGCTACCACAAGGCAACTTATTCTTATACACCTTTATCAACTTAATGACTCAACCATAATTCATCATTTTTACCACTAGTCCTCGTGACTATATACATATCACAAATATCCACTCCTTATTCCACAAGTTGTCAACCTAGGCTTTTTCAAACATTACACTAAATCAACTAATTCATTCCCACAAAATAGGCATTATCAATCTCGAGCTACTATTTTCATCACTACACCACATCTAAAGTTCAAGCCTATTGTCTAACAACACCAATCATATGGAGCATTCCATATACTATACTAGTCCATCAAGTTGGGGAATTTCACTTAACTACTACCTACAATCACATCCTCTCCATGACATAACAACTATACCTCAAAATCCACTGCATACCTTCTCATATTAAGTCTACTTACCCATGTATACATGATCACTATCATCAAATTCCATAAACACCAATGAGTATTTACCCATAACATATTGACTAGTCTACCCTTTTCCATTCATAACCTATAACTGATTTCTATAACTACCATAATTATCCACTCTAGGCTCTTTCCCTAATTTGAATAAATAATACTCAGAACCAAACACTTCCTTCATAGACTACCATACAATCTATAAATCTTACTATAACATTAGCCAACTACCATAAAAGGAAAAACCACCCCTCAATCAAAGGGTTGTACAACTAAAACTACTTATTTATGCAAAAGTCACCCTCACTCTGACTGCTAACCTTGTGACTTCATGTCACCAACTTCTGGACTATCTCACTACAAATAGGTCATAACACGTTAACACATACTACTACTCGGGTGGAAATATAGTTTTAATTCTGCTACACATCATAACCATTATGTATGACATTTGCAACAAGAATTTTTGAAAAGTGGACTGAACTTCGTACCTCAAGATGGAAAGCACGATTTCATCAGGATAAAGGTATACACTCAAATTAATACACCTTGAAGCACTAATGGACTCCTTTTAAGTCCTTGTGCTATCTCATACTTGTAAGGATAACTCAATTAGAGAGAACCACCTCGCTAGGAGAGCTAGACTCTTAGACTTATATTGCCTCAACAATAAGGCATGACCCATTAAATCAGAACAAGGAAGAAATTTTGATAAATTTTGTTTGGACGATGCTATATCACGAGCTAGAGCAGGAAAGAATAAAAAACAACTCCTAAATGACCAGTCGCCTTCTGAATATAAGTGTGGTGCACAACACACCCATAAGTAAGACTCTACTTGACACGACTTTGTAGACACCCTAGGACCATGAACCGTGCTCTGATACCAAGTTTGTCACAACCCAAATTGAGGCCTTCACTGCGATGAGCATCCCAAACCATGAAGTCTCGAGAGCTCATCTAAATGGCAATCATATGCATAATTCAAAAACTATAAAATACAAAAACAAAGCAAATGAAAACATGGTCATTTGATTATATCAACTAATAACACGACATAAGTTCAACAAGACTCAAAACTATCTACACAAGTGTGTGAAATCTCTATTGACAACTGAAAGGAATATCTATCTGAATTTGGGACAAGGCCCCTGGTTGGACCATGAACTTAAAACAATAAAACCATTATATGAGACAAGGCCTTTCGAAATAAGGGAGGCTCACCAACTCCAATCGTCTGACAATGATCTACTGCCTTGTGGGACCCCGAGATTGATCCTCGGATCCTGAAATATAGTGGTTCAGTACAAATGTACTATTATGTAGAACAATCCAAAAACAAAATACATTTTTATACAACATAGGTTGGAACATTTCATAAAAACATGTTATCTTAAAACATTTGTAAATACAAGGGTATAATTTGATAAATTTTAAAACATTTTCTTGAAATCATGACTCTTCTCTTTATTTATCTTCTAAGCTAGCTGGTAGACCCTACAAATCTGAAATTCCATAGGCTATATGGAATTCGCACTTGAATCGACAGCCAAGCCCTCAATCCAAGTTTGTCGTAAGAATTAAAGTATCAGTAGGGGAGACACGCAAGACCATACAACATGGTGCCATGATTCCCAATCAAAATAAACATATCATAGTAGTGCACAAGACCACAGAGCATGGCTCCTAACTATAGTCCCAAATTGGGATGACATGAGTCAAGGTACACAAGACCACAAAGCATGGTACCATAGCCCCGTGTTGGCAAATCACAATTTCTAGAATTGAGTCTTTTAACTCATACTTTCTTTGAGCAACCATCTAACTTTCTTTAATCCTATTTTGAACTTTTTCTAAACATACATTTTTCTTAATTCAAAATTTGAAAATCTAAGTACAATCTATATTTTTAGTATATTCTGAATCTGCTATGGCATTCATCCATTTGGTATCGTCATACCAAGAATTGCAAGTCATAGATATCAGCCATACATTATTGTGTTACATTTCTTTCGTTCAAAAAATAATTCTTAGACCACCAAATCATTCAAATAGTACAAGAGAATTTGTATAACAAAACATCAAAGTTATGCAAAGATTCTCTCTTTCAATTCTTAAACGTGTGGTGGTTCATTACTTAATAGCAAAACATGCAACTCTTTAAATCATCACTTTTTATTTATATTAACAAGAAAATACCCTCTTTTTAGTTCATAATCAATATCAAGACTTAAACAATAGTAAAGACATTTACATCATGCTTCTGAATGTGCAATTGAATAATTCATAATATGTGAAATTAAGAGGCTTCATAACAAAATAGAGAGTATAAATCTTCATGCTCTCAATTCAAATTTCAAAACTCAAATGCATACATGTGATACATGTGTATAATCAATTTCAAAGGGAGGCCTTAAGACCAAAATAATATATACATACATACATACATACATATATATATATATATATATCATTGAAAAGGTTTTCATGATTTAGCTACTCAAAATAATTGTTCAAAACCTTATTATAAACACCATAACATGCTTTAAAAAGCTTAATAAAACCATAACTTATGTCTATAGAATTTTTAGGAAAGGCCCACATACCTTATGTTCCTTAGTTTAAAAATATAACCCTTATCTTGACATTTCTCTTGAGAAAACTTGGATTAAAATGCTTGAATTCTCGTTTTGAAGAAAACCCTAATTTCTTCTTATTCTTGAGAGTGGAGAGGATTTGAGATGTTAAAAATAATAGAAGATGTATTATAATGCTTAGGGTATGATTTATATTCATGGGGAAGGAGTTTGGGATAGGAAAATACTAAAATATCCCTTAAAAATAATACTTTAGCATAGGTCGACCCTTACAGACAGCTTGAGTGATGAACCGTCACTCCCATGATTGGCTGTCGCTCAAACTGTCATAAAAGAACCATTTTTCAACCTTAATGCTTCAAGTTGACGGCCTAGATTGATAGGCCATCACCGGCTTGATGGTCCATCAGTCTGGCCATCGCACCTCGGTAGACTGACACCTCTTTGGAAAATAGGCATAACTCTTTACCCCAATATTGGATTAACATAAAACTATTGGCATTGTAAATAATACTCAAAGAAATTTAATTTGAGAGATAGTAACACCTCTAAATTGTTATATACAAGAAGTTATGGTCGATGGAAGTTGACTCAAGTTGAGACGTTTACTAAAACTTAATTGATAAAAAAGTTTTCAACTCGTCTTTGAGTTAGGAGATTTTTGTTACCTCAATTCATAGTCAAAGGTATTACCATACCATAGGATGGATAATCACATATATATCAATAAGGAATAATTGGGTTAGGGTCTACACGCATAGAAACGATAGTTTAAATTCTTGTCTGAAGGTGCGACGTATTACAGTTTGAGGGGTTCAAAAGCAGCCTAGTATGGGATATTTGAGTAGGTGGGGCCATTTGGGTGGTCAAATAGGTGATACAATATAAATGGGTCATTTTCAGGCAAAATCAATGCGTTATAGCCCATGATTTTAGGAGGGGATCCAAGTGTGATGTAGGCCAAAAATCAATTGGGGCATGTTAGGAAGTTTGGGAAGCATCCTAGTGTTGGTTGTTTGGGTGGGTGGGGATAGTTGGGTGGTCAATTGCGTAAAATAGTGCAAATGGGGCATTTTTAGGATAAATCGATGTGCTATAGCCTACAGTTCTGGGGGTGGGCCTGGCGTTCATCTATTTTGTGGGCCCAATATTGATCGGGGATAGTTAGGGAGGAAGGTGAATGGCTTAGTATAGGCTGTTTAGGTGGGCAGGGCTATTTTGGTGGTCAAACAGGCAAAACGATGTAAACAGGGCACATTCTGGATAACTGGTAGCCTAAAGTTCTGAGGGTGGGGCCGAGTCTAGGTGTGTTGTGGGCTAAAAATTAGATTGGGGCATGTCAGAGAGGCTGGGGAATGGCCTAGTGTCATTCGTTTGAGAAGGCGGGGTCATTTAGGTTGTCAAACAGGCACAATGGTTTAAATAGGGTATTTTCAAGCCAAATTAGTATGTCATAGCCCATGGTTCAAGGGTGGGACCGAGTGTGCTGTGGCTCTCAAATCAACTGGGGCATGATAGGGAGGCTGGGGAGCGGCCTAGTATGGGTTGTGTGGGTAGACGAGGATATTTGGGGTGTCAAGCGGGTGAAATAGTGCAAATGGGGAATTTTTAGGCCAAATTAGTTTGTTATATCCCATAGTTCCGAGGGTAGGCCTAGGTTCCAGGCATATTGTGGGTCGTAAATTGACCAGGGCATGCTAGGAAGGCTGTGGAGCAGCCTATTATAGGTCGTTTAGGTTAGTGGGGCCATTAAGGTAGTCAAATGGGTGCAACAATAGAAATGGGGCATTTTTTATCCAAATTGGTGCACTATAGCCCACGGTTCTAGGGGTGGGCATAGGGTCCAGATGTGCTGTGGGCCAAAAATTAATCGAGGCATGACATAGAGGCTTGGGAGCATCCTAGTATTGGCCGTTTAGGTAAGTTGTCCATTTGGGTGGTCAAACAGGCAAAATGATGCAAATGAGGCCTTTTGGGGTCAAATTGATGTGCTATAGCCCATGATTTTAGGGGTATGCCCAGGGTTCGGACATGCTGTGGGCCAAAAATTGACCAGGGTCTACCAGGGAGCATTCTAGTATGGGTTTTTTGGATGGTAGGGTTCATTTTGGTGGTTAAATAGGCAAAATAGGGCATATTCGGGCTAAATCAATGTGCTATAGCCTACGGTTCTAGGGGTAGGCCCAGGGTCTGGGCTTTCTGTGGGTTAAAAATATATCGGGGCATGCTAGGACATTGGGGGGCAGCCTAGTATGGGTTTTTTGGGTGGACAGGGATATTTGGGTGGTTAAACGAGCAAAATGGTGCAAATGGGGCATTTTCGAGAAAAATCGATGTGCTATAGCCCATGATTCTGGGGGTGGGCTCGAATTTGGGCGTGTTGTAGGATAAAAATTGATCAGGTCATGTTGTGTAGGTTGGGGAGTGGGATAATAGGGGTTGTTTGGGAGGGTGGGTCCATTTGGGTAGTCTAATAGGTGAAACGATGCAAATAGGGCAATTTTGGGCTATATTGATGTACTATAGCCCACAGTTTTAGGGGTGGGCCTAGGGTACGGGCATTGTGTGGGCCAAAAATTTGTTAAGGTGTGCTAGAGAGGCTAGGACGTGGCCTAGTATGGGAAATATAGGTGTCCAGGTCCATTTAGGTGGTCAAACAGGTGAAACGGTGCAAACAAGGCATTTTAGGCAAAATCGGTATGCTATAGCCAACGATTTTGGGGGTGGTTCCAGGCGTTTTGTAGATCAAAATTCTATCTAAGGGTGTTAAGGAGGATAGAGAGTGACCTAGTATAGGTCATTTGGTTAGGCGGGGCCATTTGACTGGTCTAATAGGCGAAATGGTGCAAATAGGGCATTTTTGGGTCAAATTGGTGTGTTATAACCCACGGTTCCAGGAGTGGGTACGGGCATGTTGTGGACTTAAAATCAATCAGAGGTGTGTTAGGGAGGCTGGAATGTGACCTATTATGGACCATTTGAACGGTCAAATAGGCAAAACGGTGCATATGAGGTATTTTTATGACAAATCGGCGTACTAGCCCACGGTTCTGAGGGTGGGCCGGAGGTTCAGGCGTTCTATGGGCCAAAAATTGACTAAGGCATGCCATAGAGGCTAGGGAGTAACCTAGTGTGGGCCGTTTGGGTGGAAAGGTCCATTTGGGAGATCAAACAGGCAATGTGGTTCAAACGAGGGATTTTCGAGCTGAATCGATATGCTATGGCCCACGGGTTAGGGGTGGGCCTGGGGTCCAGGCATGCTGTGCGACAAATATCAATCATAGCTATCAGAGAGGCTGGAGATCGGCCTAGTATAGACCGTTTGGGTGGGCGAGGTCATTTAGGTGGTCAAATGGGCAAAACGGTGCAAATGATGCATTTTTGGGCCAAATCATTATGATATAGCCTACGATTCTAGGGGTTCGCTCGGGTGTGCTGTGGGCTAAAAATTGATCAGGGCATGCAATAGAGGCTGGGTAGAGGCTTAGTATGGGCCATTTAGGTGGTCAAACGGGCGAAATAGTGCAATCAAGGTATTTTTAGGCCAAATTGATGTGCTATATCCCACGGAGCTGAGGGTGGGAGTAGGGTTCAAGCGTTCTATGAGCTAAAAATTGACCAGGGCATTCTAGGGAGGCTGGGGAGCATCCTAGTGTGGGCTGTTTGGGTAGACGGAGATATTTAGGTGGTCAAACGGGAAAAACGGTACAAACAAGGCATTTTTGAGCAAAATTAATATACTATAGCTAACGATTTTGTGGATGGGCTTGGGGTTTGGACATGTTGTGGGAAAAAAATCAATCAGAGTATGCCAGAGGCTGGGGAGAAGCCTAGTATGGGCCATTTGGATAGGCCAGACCATTTGGGTGTCAAACGGGTGAAACAGTGCAAACAGGACATTTTTGGGCCAAATTGGTGTATTATACACAATGGTTATGGGGGTGAGCCCGGGTTTCGAGCATGTTGTGGGCTATAAGTAAATTGAAGCATGCTATGGAGGTTGGGGAGAAGACTAGTATGGGCCGTTTGGGTGGGTGGGGCCATTTGGGTGGTCAAACGGGTGAAACAATGCAAATAGAGTATTTTTAGGCCAAATCAGTGTGTTATAGCCCGTTGTTTTGGTGCTGCTCCCAGGTTCCAGGCGTGTTGTGGGATGAAAATTGACCGGGTTATGCCAGGGAGGCTGTAAAGTAGCCTAGTATTAGCCGTTTGGGTGGGAGGGGCCATTCGGGTGGTTAAACGCTGCAAACAAGGCATTTATTGTCCAAATCGATATGCTATCGCCCACGATTTTGGGGGTCCGAACGTGCTGTGGGCCAAAAATTAATTGGGGCATGCAAAGGAGGCTGAGGAGCATCCTAGTATAGGATGTTTGGGTGGGATGGGCTTTTTGGATGGTCAAACAAGCGACACAATACAAACAGAGCATTTTTGGGCCAAATCGATGTGCTATAGCCAACTGTTCTGGGGGTGGGCCTGAGGTTCTAGTGTTCTGTAGGTCAAAAATCGACCGTAGTATGTCAGTGAGGCTGGAGAGAGGCCTAGTATGGTCCATGTAGATGGGCGGGGTCATGTGGGTGGTCAAATGGGTGAAACGGTGCAAATGAAGCATTTTTAGTCCAAATCGGTGTGATATAGCCCATGGTTCAGGGGTGGACCTATGGCCCAAGGATGCTGTGATGTCAGTGAGACTGGGGAGCTCCCTAGTACGGTCTGTTTGGATAGGTGGGTCGATGTGGGTGGTAAAATGGGTGAAATGGTGCAAACGAAGCATTTTTGGTCCAAATCGGTGTGATATAGCCCATGGTTCAGGGGTGGGCCTAGGGTCCAAGGATGCTGCGGGCTGAAAATCGACTGGGACATGCCAAAGAAGCAGAGAAGCAGCCTAGTATGGGTCGTTTGGGTAGGCGGGGCTATTTGGATGGTCAAACAGGAAAAACGGTGCAAACGGGGCATTTTTGAGACAAATAGGTGTGCTATTTCCCACGGTTCAGGGAGTGGGTCCGGGGTCCAAGGGTTCTTGATCTAAGGTGGATTTATGCACCTCAGTATTATTATTTTAGCTTATTTGGCCTTGTTTTGAAGAATACTTTTGTTCTTTATTTGTTAATAATTTTATAAATGAGCATATAAGTGTTTAAGTATTGGATAACAATGATTAAAGGTGTTTCCAAACAAGTTTTTAATAAAATTGATCACTTAGAGTTTAAGCGAGAAAACTAGTGTTACTAGCTTGAGCTATCTATTGTTTTAGTTGATCTCGATAGACTATAATGTGTTTTATGAGTTCCTAATGGTTTTATTGTGTATTTATGAGTGTAAAAACTTTTTTATGATGCTTAAGGGGAAATTGAAACAAGCCAAGAGCCAAAACTAAGTTAAAGATCAAAAGGACAAAACCTAGAATTCTTGGCAGAAGTTTCTAGTTTGTTGTCTTTGATGTTGTGTTGTTTTGAGATCTAATTTGTGGTTTATAATTCTATAGGATGCTTGGTTAGTTGATTAGCATGATATATTAATGTTATAAAAGCTGGAAATCAAGTGTGAACAAAATCAAAAGGCTTGGAATGGATCAATAAGAGAACGGGACAAGATTTGACATAAAACGTACCCCCGTGATGTTACTAGCACATGTGGGGCCATAAAAATGGCCAAGTGGCATATGCTATTCTCCAAAATCTTCAAAAGGGACCCATAACAGTGTGTCCCCATGATGTGCCCACGACACGCCCCCTATCTCAGCGGAATGAGCCAGTGATGCGGCCCTTGTTTCACTAACCACAAAATTATTCTCCTACAAATGGGACACTTGAACGTGATACTAAACACCTTGGACGACTTTGGAACTTTGAGAGGGGCTGTAAAACACTTCAATTAGGGTTTATCTTCTTTTAATTTAGATTTTTATTGGATTTTCTCATGTATTCAATTATTTTGATTACTACTATGTCCATGAGTGGCTAAAAGCCTTTTTCAAGGTTTAAGGCAAAGAACATGATTATTATTGCTTTGAATTAATTTAGTTTGGATTGTTTATCAGATTGGTTTTTTTTTTTGCACTTTTTATAACTATTTTGAGGATTCGTGACGCTTAGAATACATCCATTGTCATCTTTGTGAACTCAATAGAGGGAATACAATGATAAAACATGGGGGTAAGTAGAGCAAAGTTCCCATTTTTTTATAAAATAAGAAATTTGAATTGGCATATATATAGGGATATACCTAGAAACCTTGTTTGGTTCACATATAGGATGATAGCTTTAAGCACTTAATTGGATTATTACATCCCCTCTCAATGATGTAGTTGTAATGTCCAAGTTAGATAGATGATTAGAGGTCTAGAGACCATGATCATGGATAAACCCTAAGAATCAACAACCATGATAAGTAGTCTAACTAATGAAGTTTAATGGCATAGTATGATTGTTCGTATGCCTTAACTCTGGGTCTCTATCCATTGTTTATCCAAAATCATTACTTTTCCGTATTAGTTACTTTACTTTTAGTTTACAACTCTAGAACTCTCTTGCTTATTTTATCTCAATAGTTGAACTAGAATTCGATAGGTGTCAACACAAGTCCCTGTGGGATCTATACTTGGCTTCTAAAGGGCCACTTTACTACTTGGTGAGACCACGTACACTTGCGTGTGCGCTTGGGTGCAACAAGTTTTTGGCACCATTTTCGGAAACTTGTAAATTGGCAACTATCTTATTTTTAGTTTAGCTATATTAAGTTGTACATAGTTTAGTAATTTTTATATTTAGTCTTTTATTCTTTTTATTTCTCACACTCTTCTTGAGATTTTAGTCTGGGATAGATGGTTTTCAAGGGATGATGATTCTTGTTATTTTTGTAGAGGACCCCACCATGAGGCTTTTTGTCCAGATTTTGATCCAAATATTTAGAGAGGACCTTCTTGTTTAAGACATTTGCAGCAGACCAAAAGTTGGTGTGTGGTTTGTGGCAATATGTATCACTCTGCAGATATGTGTAGAGCTAATCCTGATTCAGTCATGTTTGAGGGTAATGCTCAAAAGATAACTAAGGAGGTAGATGGAAACAATGTTGCTGATAATTCGAGGAAGTTTGAGTACTTGGAAAATAAAGTTGTTGAGCAGGTTAAGGATATACCACCACCACTATGTCCATAGAAGATGAGAAAAGAATTGAAGGATCCTAGATAATTCGTGGAACAAACACAAGAATCGCAGCCACTCAACTATCATTTTTCTTTTGAGACTGCAATTGAGAAGGTGGATTGTGTAAATTTAGAAGTGGGATTGGTTGGTCCTCAGTCAAAGCACTTTTCTACATTATCTTTAGATGATGTCTTGTTTATGGAATCATCTGAAATAGTGGAAGAGTGTGAAGATGAGGGACAAGAATCCTATATTCCAAATATTGCACCAGACAAGCAACATAAAAACACACCTCACTTCAAGGACGAGTGGTTTACAATGCACCATCCATTACTTAGTTCTTTAATCTTTGTACCACCTCCCTATGAGTGAGGAAAAAAGATAGATGCGAAGATGGGGATAAATTTGTATCCTCAAGATAGAGGAAAAAGTTTATTGGATAGTACCGCAACACTAAATCAGGTGTTGCTTGGGAGGCAACCCAAGTTAAGGTATGTTTTATTTTCAGTATTTTTATTTTGTAACTAACGTAGTTTTTGTTTTTGTTGAGTTGCAGGTTGATGGGAAGTCTGAGTACCACAAATCTGAGCAAAGGAGCATAGCGAAGACTAAGTGTGGGGTCCTCGGACCTTTTTGATGCGTAAAAATACTACTAGCTAGGCCTAGAGGCCTCAAGGAGTATTTCTATCTCCACTTTTAAATTATACTTTGGGAACAAAGTTTATTTTTATGTGTGGGGTAGGGGAATTCCCAATTTTAAGAGTAATTTTAAAATTTTTTGTTTTAGGAATAAATAGATATTCTTGTTGGTGCTATATTGGATTGCATGATGCAATTGTTTTGAGTTGAAAAAGAGCATGTTGATTGTGCGAATGATTACTTTTGAGACTCCTAGGCTCATGATTATGACTCATGTAGTGTTGGCTTAATGCTTGAATTTATGTTTGAATGAGAATTTATGATGATCCTTCTTGAGTTGAGCATGTGCCATGTGTGTTTTGAGTTTTTTGTATACTCCCTGTTGCATATGATGCCTAGAACTTGCCTGGTGTGTGTCCAAAGCAAAATAAAGAGTGTGGGTTTAGAAGATGATATTGGTATTTCGTTGATAACCATGTTTTATGATTTGAAAGTGGGTTTTTTCAATATCTAAGTATTTGACATAATTTAGAGATGATGAGAAAGTGTTTCTTGTTATACCTATATTCTTGTTTAAACGAGAGAATTACATGTTATTGAGTAAATTGACATGACCACCGTATGTTATTGAAATGTTGACAAAGAGAAAGTTTCTTGCATGTGTTTAAATGAATTTAAATAAAGTGTTGTTTGAACTAATTTATTGATTGGTGGTCCCAAACTTATAATTTGAAAATAGAGATTTTAATATGATAATAATGGCTCAGAGATGTGACTTGCAAATCAATGGTATGACGATACCATATGAGTGTATGCCATAGCAGAGTAAGACTTTTTAGAGTTTAATTTTAGAGAATGCATGATTTAAAGAGTTAAAATGGGCTTAAAGAGGGTTAGGTGGTTTCCCAATAAGGCTTGAGTTCAAGTAAATTTTAGCCAAAAATCGTGTTTTGCCGATACGGGTTCATTATTTCTCCAAGAGGGATTATATGCTGGCCTAGTGCCCTGTGGCGTACAGAGACAGTGACTCCAACCCTTGCGGAAAACTTGGGTTGGGGCCTTGGCTACCGAGTTAAGGGCAGATTCCATATATCCCATGGAATTTTAGATTTGTAGGGTATACCACTTAGCGCAGAAGTAAAATAAAGAGCATGTCACAGAGTTTGGATGATTTTTCAGAGTCTTTTAAAAATGTCCATGTGTTTTCAAATCATATGTTATATATCTCTGCGTACCAGTATGATGTATTGCCGGGGGTCTATTGGAAACAACCTCTCTACTTCTTCAGAAGTAGTGGTATGGACAACATACATATTACCCTCCCCAGACCTTACTTTATGGGAATACACTGGGACTGTTGTTGCTGTTGTTGTTGTTACTAGTATGATTGTATTGACCCCCCTACCTTTCAAATTCTGAGGCTCAGTCTAGCGGTCTTGCTAAACTGTAGAGTTTTCAGATAGAAGTGAAGTGTGTAGTTAGTGAGCCTTTTTTATTTCAGAAGGCCTATGTTTTTCAGACTTTATCATTTACTTTGGTTTAGGTCCACTGGAGGTATTATCCTAGTTTTAGATAGTTGTAATTTTCGTATGTAGTAGAGATTTCGCAGACTAATTCAGATATTGTCTAGATGTTGTTGGATTTCTTTCTTTATTGTCAAATTAAACTCAGAGTATGACCATGGTTCCGTCATGATTTATTTTCCGCATCTTTTCTTTATTGCATAAATGTTATGCATGATTACCAGACAGGGAAGGGCATCCGGGCCTTCGTGATTCAAGATGCTCGTTACGGCCAAGGCCCCGACTCGGGTCATGACAAAATCCCTACATACCCCCTCCCCCTATAACAATCTTACTACCAAAGTCAACTTTGGCATTAATCAAAATCCCCTGATGTTATACCATTTAATACCACCAACAATCCCATTAATGATGAGAGAGGCCCAAGGGCCCACTCCATACGTAGTATCACCATTTTCTAGAAGAAGCCAAAAGTAACTCCCTCTGTCTCTACTTCTTCTCCAGTTAATTCTTCGGAGCTTGAAAAAGGTAATCATTCCTCTAAGATGCTTGAGGTGACTGATGCCATCGCATCAATTAACTGCACTGATCCCTCTAGCTATATACCATGGTCGGAGAAACATAGTCTCAACCAACTCCTCCTGATGTACTAACCAAAATCAATGGAAAATGCATCCTCATCGAACATACCCCTCAAGTAACCCCTGTGGTTCACCACAGCTCCAAGCCCACCAACTCGGATACCAACATCCTGGGCGGAGCTAGCTCTTCATGGAAAGTCAATTACCCACTGCGTGGTGGTGGTAGACCAACCAATCTTTCTGAGGATCCAGGATCCATCCTGGATAGCTCAGGTAATTAGGGAAGGAGTGGACAGTATAATATCAGGGCTGGGAACTCAAGTATGGGCACAGATATTACAGTACGCAAAGACATTGGGGACACTGAACTTCATGAACACGGGGGAACTCAACTCCCTCATGGATGAAATGTTCAGCAGCCTGCCACTCTACCCCACCATCCCTTACCTCTCTAACACTCAGACTCTAAGTTTTATCCCCTGGAAACCTACTGTCAAAGAAGAAGAAATCCAAAATCCTGTAGAGCTTTCAACTCTAGACGTCTCAAAGTTGAGCAATGTAGAGATGGAGAAACTATTAGAGGACCTTTGGGAACCAAACATAGACTTCTTTCTTCTCAAAAAGCCTCTTCTGAAAGAGTTCAAAGAGCCCTATAATGCAGCTATTATAGGGCATTGTCCGATGGAAATGAGAGTCATCTCACTGATTCTGAGGAATAAGGAGAACACAACTCCTCCTACGATCATAGTGAGCCCATACAGAGGCAAACCCCAAGTTTTCCCAAGGGAAAACGGGAAGAACCTACTCATCTTCATATCCACACCAAAAAAATTGATGAAAATTGTAATCTGGAACACTAAAGGCATATACAGTGCCAATTTCCACAGACGCTGCAATGCTATTCTTCACAACCACCACACCTCTATGCTAGTCCTACTAGAAATAAAAATGGCTGACCATCAAGATCTCACCACTGCTTTCAAATTTGATGCCCATGTCCAATTTGTTATTGTGGGGCACAATGGGAAAATTGTGGTTATGTGGAAAGAAGAATGTTGGAAACTTGATAACGTATCTGTATGCCCCTTAGCGTTTCATATCAAGGTTAAGGTAAGAGATGATCCTAACCCTTGGCTTTTATCTGCTATTTATGCTAGCCCTGATATAACTATTAGATCTTCCCTTTGGGATGAGCTCTGCCATCTGGCACAAACCCATAAAGGGTAATGGCTAATGGGTGGAGACTTTAATGAGATCCTAACGGATAGTAAGAAACTTGGGGGAAACAATGCTAGCCCCAATAGAATAGCTCTCTTTAGAAACTTCCTCAATTCTTGCAACATGATAGATTTAGGCTACAAAGGCAACAAGTTCACTTGGACTAACAAACATCATAGAAATAGAAACTCCCTCATTTTGGAAAGACTAGATAGGTGTGTTACGAATAGTTCTTGGATAAAACACTATCCTGAAGCCATAGTTACACACCTACCTAGGACCAAATCTGACCACTGCCCCATTCTTCACTCTTTGGTCAATAAGGCCCCTATGGGACCAAAACCTTTCAGATTTGAGCCCATATAGTGTAGTCACCCGACCTTTAGTGCTCTTATTAGCTAATGTTTTACCCCTATTAATACTCTTGACATGGCTGTCAAATCCTTCCAAAAATAGGCTATCATCTAGAATACCCAATTCTTTGGCAATATCTTTAAGAAAATGAGAAGGATCAATGCCAAACTTTATGGGATCCAAAAGTCCAATAACTACCACCACATCCCCTTCCTCTAAAAGCTTGAGAAAGACCTCCTTCTGGAATATGACCTTATGCTAAAAAATAAGGAAGACTTCTGGAAGACCAAGTCCAGAATCACTTGGCTCTCTAATAGAGATGCCAACACCTCCTTTTCTCATGGAGAAGGAAAAATAGAATCCAAACTCTTCAAGATGATCAGTGAAACCTACTCCAAGAGAAGGAGGAAATCACCAACCACATCTTGAGCTTTTATTCCACCCTCTTCACTACTGACCATCTTTATTCCACCCAAAACATCACCTCTCAGGCCAGCAACCCCCACTCCTTGACTGTGGATATGGCCTAAATTATCCAAGCTCCCCTTAAAGACTCTAAAATCCTTCACTCCCTTAGTTTCTTTAAGCCTATAAAGGCCCTTGGGCCTGATGGCCTTCACCCCATATTTTTCCAAATGTATTGGGATATTTTGGAGAATCATACCATAGATTTATATAGGGAAGTCTTCACCAAGAGTACCATGCCTACTGATTTCAACTCCACCCTCCTTTTTCTAATACCCAAAAGTCAGAATGCCACCACTATTAGGAATTATAGGCCTATTGGACTCTGCAATACCTCTTATAAGATCATCAACAAAATCCTTATAAATAGAATCAAGTCCTACATTTTTCACCTCATTGGCCCCACCAGGCCAGCTTCCTGCCCTAAAGAAGAGCTTGTAACCATGCTATCATAGTCCAGGAATATATCTCTCACTTCAAAAGATAAGGGGCAGCAATCCCAACATGATTCTTAAGATTGACCTGGAAAAGGATTTTGATAGGCTAGAATGGTCATTTATAAGAGAAACTTTCCTCTTCTTCCACTTCCCTACAAAAATCATCCAACTCATCATGTCTTGCGTCTTCTCTAGCTCTATATCCATTTTGATCAATGGAAAAAAATAGTTGCTTTCCAATCTTCAAGGGGCATCAGGTAAGGAAATCCACATTCACCCTACCTGTACATTTTATGTATGGAAATACTCTCCATAAACATTGAGGTTGCTATGTTAAACAAACAATGGTCACCTATCAACATCACTATTGGTGGTTCAAAAATCTCTCATCTATTCTTTGGTGATTACCTCACACTCTTTCCTAAAGCTGATGTCCAAAATTATTCCACTATTAATGCCACTCTAGCTGAGTTCTGCTATCTGTCTGGTCAGAGAGTCAATAATGCTAAGTCTAAAATCATTTTTTCTAGCAGCTGCAAGTCCCAGGACTCCTCTCTTTGCTCAAATCTCCTCAATATTAGGGCTGCTACCACCTTTAGGAAATACCTAGGATACCCCATCTTCCACCAAAAACCTCAAAATAGTGATTTCCAATTCATCCTTAATAATGTGCAAAACAAAATGGCTAGATGGAAAACTAACTTCTTAAAATTGGCTGGAAAGTCTACCCTAATTAAGGTTATGCTTGCCAGCATCCCAACCCACATTATGCATTTCATTAAGATCCCTCCCACAATCATTGAGGGTATCAACAGAATCCAAAAAAAACTTCTTATGGGGGTAGTAGTGGAGATAGGAAAAACCTTCACCTCATAAGTTAGAATACCATCACTAGGTCTAACAAAAAAGGTGGACTGGGTATCCAGAAAGCTGAGCTAAAAAACTAACCCTTCATTCCAGTCTTGCCTAGAAAATGTACCAAAATCAAAACTCTCTTTGGAGCAAAATTCTCCTTTCAAAGTACATGAGACCTAACACTACCCCCAATAGTATCAGAATTATCTCTAGGACTTGGAAGAATATCACTCAGGGGTGGAAGGACTGTAGAAAAGGAATTGCATGGAATGTGGGTAAAAGGGATAAAGTGACCTTTTTCAATGATAAGTGGATCCCTCATCATGCAAGCCTCAGAAGTATCATCAGTGGTCCTCTTACGCCCAATAATGAGTCTTTCAAAATCAGGGACATCTTCATTGATGGAAACTGGGACTTTTCAAAAATATTTGTAATGCCCCACAATTCAGGCTACAATATAGACCATGATTTTGATGTGTTTCTAATCCCGAAGCCATAAAAATCCTATGACAATATGGCATGTTAATTATTGTGTAGCATGTGAATCCGCTCAAGCTTGAATTTAGACCATAGAGGTCCTTCAACTCAAGGACGAGTTGGAACTATTTCGATCGACTAAGTTTTCATGGATGTTGTAAAGTGTGTCAGCTTTCTTCGACCATAACTCTCTATATATGTCGAATTAGGGAACTTGATATGTGTCAAATAATATGTATTCGAGTTAGCTTTCCAATGATACCAATTTGACTAAAATCCTACACCCGAGCAAGAAGTTATGACCTTTCAAAGTGATAAGCGACGCCTAACCAATCGCCCATGGCAACTGGAAGACATAGGCGATAGCCTAGGCGGCGCCTATGTGAACATAGGTGATAGCCTAGGCGGAGCCTACGTAAACATAGGCGATAGCCTAGGAGGTGCCTATGTGAAGATAGGCAATGGAATGGGCAGCGCCTATGTAAAGAATTCTGGTGATTTAAACACTCCGTGTTGAGGACAAAGGGGTCCTTTCCCACCCTTACTTAGCCCTAAAACACGAGATTTAGTTCCAAGGACCCAAAAATACATATTGTTTCATCAAAAGTGCTCAAGATTCTCCTTAGGTTTTCAAAATAAAAACCCAACTAGTTCAAGATTTGACTGTAGGGTTTTAAAGATAATTACATATTTGGAATCACCAATCCGTAAGCTTCAAGAAACATCTATTATCCTTGGAAATAGAGGTACGTGGGGTTATCCAAAAATCTCATGGGTGTAGTTTTTATGAACATGCATGCTTTTAAATGGGGGTTTTCAATCAAATACTAATATCTTGCTTTCAATACGATATTTATGTCATTTTCTTTATGTCCTGGAAATTGTTTACCTATATACTTCAATGGTTGAAACCATGCATATGTGAATTGAGATTTTTGATGGAAGTTTGATAAATATGAATGATAAATTATTTTCAAATTCTCATGATAATGTTTTGATACTCCATATTATATTGTGATCAACAAAAGAGAGCATGAATTTGAAATAAATATTGTTCACCACTTGTAAATGGTGAAGCACCTTGGTTTTTACATGATTATGCATATGTAGATGTGATATTGATGACTTGCAAGTCGGGTATGAAGATACCCTACAGAATATGATATCCGATTGAATAAGATGAAATTTAGATACATTAATTTTACATGAGAAAGGTGGATGCCCGATGAAGGCGTTTGAGACACAAGGGCTCATCGCTGGAAGAACATGTTTGCTTACACGAAATATAGGTACCATGCTTTGTTATCTTGCATACCTGATATTATATTATCCCAAATTGGGATTATGGTTAGTAGCCATGCTTTGTGGTCTTGTGCACTACCATATTTGTTTGGGTTGAGACACCATGCTTAGTGGTCTTGTGTGTCTCTCCCTCACTTATACTCTAATCTTGATGGAAACTGAGGTTTGACAGTTGGTGTAAATTATGTAGGGTATCCCTCCTAGGTCAGTTGCATTTCATTACTGTTGAGAAAAACTATTGCATTACACCCATGTGCTTTCAAATGATTTGATACGAAATTGCTTTATAATGGCTCTCAACTATACTTTGTAAAAATATTATGTCTTGTTTTGATATCTCTGTGTGCCAGTACTTTTGTGCTGAACCCCCTCCCCCCCTCTCTCCAACCTCCCAAGTTCAAAGGCCCAGTCTAGGAGTCAGGAGAATCAGTAGATCATTCAGATGGAGTTGTAGAGATAAATAGTAAGCCTTCTATGTTTTGGAAGGTCTTATGTCGTGCAGTCTTTTTATCTTATATTAGTTTTGGGTCTACTGGGGGCCTTGTCCCAGTTTTCAGATAGACATTGTTTCAGTCATGTAGTAGAGATTTCGTAGACGGTTTTAGAGATGTTGATTTTGATTGTGGGACACTATTCCCCATTTTTATTTTCATATGATTCTTGACCATGTTTCTAATATATTGTGTTTCTTCCGCATTACTTTGATTATATGAATTATGTGCATGATTACTAGACAGATAGGGGTGTTTCGGGTCTCCATGGTTTGAAATGCTCATAATGGCTAGGCCCTAGTTTGGGTCATGACAAACTTGGTATCAAAGCACAGTTCATGGTCCCAGGGTGTCTGCAAAATCACGTTAGGTAGATTCTTTTTTAGGGGGGTGTAGCGCTCTACACTTATAAGAAGGAGGCTGCTAGGCATTTAGGAAATGTTTCCCTTCTTTGTGATTTAGTTCGTGCTTCAGAGTCTGAACTGTCCCCTAATTAATGATCACTTGTGTTTCAGAAACATAGTTATGCCTCTACGTTGTATCATCGATCAGAATGCTCAGGCAGATGAGGTCCATCCCACTAATGGGATGTGGACCCATAATAGGGCTCACACTTCAGAATTTTTCCCTACTCCAGGAGTTCGTCTAGTCCCGACCAGTCCACCTCGGGCTCCGCGGACTAATGTCAACCGTCCCCCAACTGCTCTGTGAGATATTTCAAATGCAGAATTCAGATGGTCTATTAATATGTTGACATAGTTGGTAGCCAATCAAGATCAATGATCGAAAGATATTGGGTCTGCATCTGTTACATCTGAGGCTATAAGAGTCGGACAGTTCATGAAGATGAAACCACCTAAGTTCACTGGCACCAAGGTGGATGAAGATCCATAGGAGTTCATGGATGAGATGGAAAATATCTTTAAGGTGATGCATGTGGATGAGGTTGAAGGGGTAGAGTTAGCAACCTATCAGCTCAAGGACTTTGCGAGTCAGTGGTATGCCGACTGGGAAGATGAAAAAGGTGAAAGTGCTGAGCCCACAATTTAGGGCGAATTTGTGGAAGCCTTCCTTGATCGATTCTTTCCTCTGGAGTTGAGGGAGGCCAAAGAGAAAGAGTTTATGAATCTGAAGCAGGGAAGCATGAGTGTCCAGGAGTACACTTTAAAGTTTAATAAACTAGCCCGCTACACACCATAGTTGACTAGTAATATGAGGGTACGGATGAGGAAGTTTACATCTGGCCTTGCTGATGACCTGGTACTTGAGTGCCAGGGGGCTATGTTGAATAAGGAGTTAGACTTTGCTCAACTAACCGTTCATATGCATCAAGTGGAAGAAAAGAAGAAAAAGATTGCTAAATCTAGAGAGAAAGACAGACAGGCTAAGAGAGCTAGATATGCGAATCAGCACCAGAGTCAGCCGAAAAGTGGTAACTGGGGTAATAAGTGGTTGAATAAGAAGAAGTTTTGGAATAATGCATAATCAGCAGCCAGTGCCCCAGCATCCAGACCACCGACAGATAGACAAACTCACAATTTTCACTCCTCATGGGTCCAAAGCTCTAGGTACACAGTCTCAGGGCAGTGTGGCCCAGCAGCATTGTACTCATTCGTGGTGTGGGGTTTGCGGAAGGAGTCATCCAGGGAAGTGCTGGTTTGAGGGAAGAAACTGCTATACTTGTGGCAAAGTAGGTCACCTTCAAAGAGATTGTCCATCTATTGGAGTAAATGCGGGTGGGAGGGGGGGGAGGCTAAGTCCCAAGCTGCCTCCATAGCTCCTTTCCCTAAGGGTGCCCCTTTAGCTGCCGGAAGCGGTCGCAACCGGTTATATTCTTTGACTAACCGCCAGGATATGAAAGCTTCACCAGATATTGTCACCGGTATGTTACAAATATTTTCTTGTGATGTTTATGTATTGCTTGATCTCGGGTCTACTTTATCTTATGTGACCCTTTATATGGCTGTTCGTTTTGGGTTTGAGCCCGAAGTTATTGTAGAACCCTTCTCTGTTTCTACTCTTATAGGTGATTTTGTTGTTACTAGAAGAGTATATAGAAATTGTGTCATGTCTATTCATGGTAGGGAAACTGTAGCAGACCTTATAGAATTGGATATGATAGACTTTGATGCCATACTTGGGATAGACTAGCTCCATTCGTGTTATGCCGCCCATGATTGCAAAACCCGAAAGGTCACTTTTTATTTCCCAAATGAGACACTAGTTATTTGGGCAAGGAGTTCTATGGAACCTAGAGGTCACTTTATCTCTTATCTTAGAGCCCGAAAGCTTATCTCCAAAGGTTATATGTATCATCTGATCCAAGTAAAAAATTCAAAAGTTGGAAACCTTTCTTTGCAGTTAGTCCCTGTAGTGAATGAATTCCCAGAATTCTTTCCCAAAGATCTCCCAGGGATACCCCCTGATAGGGAGATAAATTTTGGCATTGATATGTTGCCAGACACTCGTCCTATTTCTATTTCGCCATCTAGAATGGCTCCCACGGAACTAAAGGAGTTAAAGGAACAGCTTACAGACCTCCTAGATAAAGGTTTTATTCCTCCTAGTGTTTCTCCAAAGGGTGCACCCGTGCTCTTCGTGCGAAATAAGGATGGGTCCCTTCGGATGTGCATAGACTACCATCAGCTGAATGAGATCACGATTAAAAATAAATATCCTCTTCCTAGGATTGACGACCTTTTTGACCAGCTTCAGGGTGCCAAGTTTTTTTCAAAAATAGACCTTCGTTCGAGTTATCATTAGTTGAAAGTTAGGGAGTCAGACATACCCAAAACAACCTTCCAAACCCGATATGGTCACTACGAATTTCTAGTCATGTCCTTCGGGTTGACTAACGCCCCTACAGCCTTCATGGATCTTATGAATAGAGTGTTCCATCAATTTCTTGACTTGTTCGTCATTGTATTTATTATAATATTTTGATCTATTCTAAGAGTAAAGAGGATCACGCCAATCACCTCTGACTTATCCTTCAGACCCTTAAGGATCATCAGCTGTATGCCAAATTTTCTAAGTGTGAATTCTGGTTAGACACAATTGCCTTCCTAGGGCATATTATATCTAGTAACGGGATAAGAATGGATCCCTAGAAAGTTGAAGCAATGAAAAAATGGCCCAGACTCACGACTCTAATCGATATTCGAATCTTCTTGGGTTTGGCGGGGTATTATAGAAGGTTCGTAAAGAGTTTTTCTTCCATAGCTGCTCCGCTTACTAAACTGACTCAGAAAAAGATGAAGTTTATGTGGTCTGACTTGTATGAAAATAGTTTTCAGAAATTGAAGGACAAGCTGACTACTGCTTCTATTTTAACCCTTCCCGAGGGTGTAGATAATTTTGTGGTTTATTGTGATACGTCCCGTATGGGACTTGGTTGTGTATTGATGCAGCGTGGTAAGGTGATAGCTTATGCATCTAGGCAGTTAAAGGTGCATGAGCGCAATTACTTTACTCATGACTTGGAGTTAGTAGCGGTGGTGTTTGCACTTAGAATCTGGAGGCACTATCTCTATGGAGTGCATGTTGATATTTATACTGACCATAAAAGTTTACAGTATGTTTTCTCACAGAAAGAATTGAACCTCAGGCAGAAGCGTTGGATGGAACTTTTGAAAGACTATGATATGAGTCTACATTACCATCCAGGCAAGGCAAATGTTGTAGCCGACGCCCTCAGCAAGTTGTCTATGGGCATCCTTTCTCATGTAGAAGAAGGAAAGAAAGAGATAGTGAAGGATATTCACCGCCTTGCAAATATGGGAGTGCGACCTTTAGATTCCGAAGATGGAGGGGTGATTGTTCATGATTTAGCTAAGTCATCTCTTTGTGCTGAAGTTAAGGAGAAGCAGGTTGAAGATCCTATCTTGATTCAAATCAAGAAAGATGTGGGTCAACAAAAGGTTATGTCATTTGAAATTGGTGGCGATGGTATTCTGAGATTTCAGGGTAGGTTGTGCATTCCGAATGTCGATGGGCTATGGGAAAAAATCCTCAATGAGGTGCACACTTTGAGGTATGTCATTAATCCAAGCTCTACTAAGATGTAACATGATCTAAAAAACTTGTATTGGTGGAACAACATGAAACGTGATGTAGCTGATTTTGTGTCCAAGTTTTTGAAATGTCAGCAAGTGAAGGTAGAACACATGAGGCCGGGTGGTACTTCCCAAGAGATAGCCCTGCCTTTATGGAAGTGGGAGATGATAAATATGGACTTCATTACAGGACTTTCGAGATCCCAAAACTAGTATGATTCTATATGGGTGATGGTAGATCGGTTGACCAAGTCAGCCCACTTTTTGCCTGTGAAGACTAATTATTCGGGAGAGGTTTATGCTAAGATTTACATTAAGGAGATAGTTCGATTGCATGGGGCACCATTTTACATTATATCCGACAGAGGTATGCAATTTTCATCTCAGTTTTGGAGATCTTTTCAGAAGGGTTTAGGTACACAAGTGAATTTGAGCAGAGTTTTCCACCCTCAGACGGATCAACAATCTGAGCGTACCATTCAGAACCTTGAAGATATGTTGAGGTCATGCGTCATTGATTTCAAAGGTAGTTGTGTATATCACCTGCCACTGGTTGAATTAACCTACAATAATAGCTACCATGCCAGCATCAAGATGGCCCCTTTTGAGGCTTTGTATGAGAGGAGATGTAGGTCTCAGATAGGATGGTATAAAGTGGGTGAGACTCAGTTGTATGTTCCTGATCTTGTTTATCAGGCGATGGATAAAGTGAAGATCATTAGAGAATGACTCAAAACTTCTTAGAGTCATCAGAAGTCCTATGCTGATGTTCGAAGAAGATAGCTAGAGTTTGAATTGGTGATTGGGTATTTCTCAAGGTTTCTCCTATGAAAGGAGTTATGCGGTTTGGAAAAAGGGGTAAATTGAGCCCTCGTTATGTAGGGCCATATCAGATTTTGAAAAGGATTGGTACAGTTGCATATGAGTTAGAATTGCCTGCAAGTTTAGGTTCCGTTCATCCGGTATTCCATGTATCCATGTTGAAGAAATACATTGGAGATCATTCTATGGTATTGCCAATACAGGGTATCAAAGTGACAGACTCCTTGTCTTACGAAGAAGAGCCCATTGAAATTTTAGATTGCCAAGTTTGAAAGCTGAGGAGCAAAGAGATAGCCTCAATAAAGGTACTGTGGAGGAATCAGAAAGTTGAAGAAGCAACTTGGGAGTCAGAAGATAACATGAGAATTAGATATCCCAATTTGTTTGCTTCGATGGAGGAGGAGACAGAAGGTACTATTCCTATCATATCTTTCCTCGTCTTTTATTATGCTTGAAATCATGTCTATTTGTGTCGCACATCATCATTTGGGGACGAATGATCCTAAGGGGTGGATAATGTAACGCCCCACAATTCGGGTTACAATATAGACCATGATTTCGATGCGTTGCTAATCTCAAAGCCATAAAAATCCTATGCCAATACGGCATGTTAATTATTGTGTAGCATGTGAATCTGCTCAAGCTTGAATTTAGACCATAGAGGTCCTTCAACTCAAGGACGAGTTAGAACTATTTCGATCGACTAAGTTTCCGTGGACGTTGTAAAGTGTGTTAGCTTCCTTCGACCATAACTCTCTATATATATCGAATTAGGGAACCTTCTATGTGTCAAATGATAGGTATTTGAGTTAGATTTCCAACGATACCAATTTGACTAAAATACAACAACCAAGCAAGAATTTATGACCTTTCAAAGTGATAAACGACGCCTAACCAATCGCCTATGGCCACTGTAAACCATAGGCGATAGCCTAGGCGGCGCCTATGTGAAAATAGGAAATGGGATGGGCGGCGCCTATGTAAAGAATTCTAGTGATTTAAACACTCTGTGTTAAGGACAAAGTGGTCCTTTTCCACCTTACTTAGCCCTAAAACACGAGATTTAGTTCCAAGGATCCCAAAAAATATATTATTTCATCAAAAGTGCTCAAGATTCTCCTTAAGGTTTCAAAATAAAAACCCAACTAGTTTAAGATTTGACCGTAGAGTTTCAAAGATAATTACATGTTTGGAATCACCAATCCGCAAGCTTCAAGAAGCATCTATTATCCTTGGAAATAGAGGTACGTGGGGTTATCCAAAAATCTCATGGGTGTAGTTTTTATGAACATGCATGATTTTAAATGGGGGTTTTTAATCAAATCCTAATATCTTGCTTTCAATACGATTTTTATGTCATGCGAATTGTTTTCCTATATACTTTAATGGTTGAAACCATGCATATGTGAATTGAGATTTTCCATGGAAGTTTGATAAATATGAACGATAAATTGTTTTCAAATTCCCATGATAATGTTTTGATACTCCATATTTTTTTGTGATCAACAAAAGAGAGCATGAATTTGAAATAAATATTGTTCACCACTTGTAAATGATGAAGCACCTTGGTATTTACATG
>NC_061122.1:13081354-13091576 GCF_002878395.1 Capsicum annuum
ATGCATATGTGAATTGAGATTTTCCATGGAAGTTTGATAAATATGAACGATAAATTGTTTTCAAATTCCCATGATAATGTTTTGATACTCCATATTTTTTTGTGATCAACAAAAGAGAGCATGAATTTGAAATAAATATTGTTCACCACTTGTAAATGATGAAGCACCTTGGTTTTTACATGATTATGCATATGTGGATGTGATATTGATGACTTGCAAGTCGGGTATGACGATACCCTACATAATACGATATGCGATTGAATAAGATGAAATTTGAATGCATTGATTTTACATGAGAAAGTTGGATGCCCGAAGAAGGCGTTTGAGACACAAGGGCTCTTCGCTGGAAGAATGTATTTGCCAACACGGAATATTGGTACCATGCTTTGTGGTCTTACGTACCTGATATTATATTATCCCAAATTGGGATTATGGTTAGTAGCCATGCTTTGTGGTCTTGTGCACTACCATATTTGATTTAGGTCGAGACACCATGCTTCGTGGTCTTGTGTGTCTCTCCCTCACTTATACTCTAATCTCGGCGGAAAATGCGGTTTGACAGTTGGTGTAAATTATGTAGGGTATCCCACCAAGCTCAGTTTCATTTCATTATTGTTGAGAAAAACTATGGCATTACACCCATGTGCTTTCAAATGATTTGATAAGAAATTTCTTTATAATGGCTCTCAACTATACTTTGTAAAAATATTATGTTTTATTTTGATATCTCTGCGTGCCAGTACTTTTGTGCTGACCCCCTCCCCTCTCTAACCTCCAGGTTCAGAGGCCCAGTCTAGGGGTCAAGAGAATCAATAGATCATTCAGATAGAGTTGCAGAGACAAGTGGTGAGCCTTCTATGTTTCGGAAGGTCATATGTCGTGTAGTCTTTTTATCTTATATTAGTTTTGGGTCTACTGGGGACCTTGTCCCAGTTTTCAGATAGACATTGTTTCAGTCATGTAGTAGAGATTTCGCAGACGATTTTAGAGATGTTGATTTAGATTGTGGGACACTATTCCCCATTTTTATTTTCATATGATTCTTGACCATGTTTCCGTTACATTGTGTTTCTTCCATATTACTTTGATCATATGAATTAGGTGCATGATTACCAGACAGATAGGGGTGTTTTGGGTCTCCATGGTTCGAAATGCTCGTCGCGGCCAGGCCTTGATTTGGGTCGTGACAATATCCTTCTCTCTTCTTGATCATATAACCCAAATCATTTCTTCCTACGCCATCTCCTTTAATAACAATGGGCAAGACACCCTAGTCTGGTCCCTAACCTCCAAAGGCATCTTCTCCACTAGAAGCCTCTATCACAATATTTCTGATCCCTCCATAAGAATATGAGTGCTAACCAGAGCAACTTCAACCTCATCTAGTTTGCCCTTTGCTCAAAAAATTTAGAAATTTTCTTTGGCTTCTATACCACCATAGACTCCCTACTAACCATTACATTCATAGATTAGGCCTTAACATCCCAATCCACTACTATTTTTGCAATAAACCTCAAGATGATGTATCTCGCATCTTCTTCCAGTGCACTAATGCTCTCCAGTTCTGGGAGAATCTGGGAATAGTCATACCTGCAAACCAAGATCAAGCTCCCTCACACATCGATACCTGGATGAACTACTGAAAAACTCTGGCTCCCAAACATTTCAACAATATTCTCACCTGGTCTGACCTTATTCCCCAATGCTTATGGAACATTTGGCTCACAAGAAATAATCTCTTCAATAATAAAAAAGATCTCATCACCATTGATACCCCCATCAACCTATCCTTGGAATACAAACTCCTCATCAACACTACCAACACTTAAAATAGTCCCAAAATAGCTGTTGAGACCAGATGGGAACCCCTCCACCCACCCCCCACCCCCATGGGCCTCTTTAAACTGAACATTGATGGATCTGCAGGCCTCTAACCTGGACCAGGAGGAATTGGTGGAGTATTTAGAGATCACACTAGCTCCTGGTAGCTAGGCTACTCTGAACATATTCACCATTTAATTCCATTCCTAGCGGAAATCCTTTCCCTTAGAAAGGGACTTATCATTGCCAAGCAACACAACCTCCATCCCCAAATAATCAACATTGACTATATAACTCTATTAATTATTTTATCAAATGGAAATCCTCTGTATTCTAACATTCTAAAAGAATGTAGGTTCCTTCTGAGGGAGCTGGATACAACAACACTGTTGCATGTGTTTAGAGAACAAAACAGGGTGGCTGATCAACTGGCAAAAGAAGGAATGCCAGTCTATTTGGTGCTTCATTTTTGCTATTACATGTTCCCCTCTATCAGTCCAAACTCTTCCACAGGCTGATATAGTAGGAACTCCTACAACTAGACTTGTAACAAACAATGTTTTTATCCCACCAAGTTGGGTTGTGGTTGGAAACTCTATATTTTTGTCCCCCGACACAGCCGAGAAAAAACTCTATTTCCTAATTAATTATTGAAATCCTTGATTACCAAAAAAAAAATATTATATATTAATAATAGTTGTATTTGTAATATTTATATTAGTTATGATTCAATTTTTCTTATATATGTATTTGATTTGATGTATTAAAAATAACATGAATTGTATAATTTTTTATTTTTTTCTCACAAAAATATCCTTTAATAATATGGTGGAAAGGAAGCGGATCGCGGAAAATATTTTGACAGAAAATTATGACTTTAATCATGCTAATACATGCATTAAAATCCATTGCATTACTAATATCATGAATTTTTAAGTATTAGTATTATACTTCTTACTATCAAATAGAGTGTATAATTAATGTAAATATTAGTAATACATGGGATAAAAAAGTGTATCAAATAAGGTATTAATAGTACACAAAGTTAATACAAGCATTATTTTTCTTAATACACTCTACCAAACGGCCCTTAAAGGAATTTAAACATGTGTGTGATATATGGAAGTTAGAAAATATTTATATATATGTGAAGATAATTTTGATTATGTATAAATTATATTATTTTTTGCTGAATAGTCTAAATGAATCCTTCAATTTTATCTTGCTTCATTTTTAAGTCGGACTAAATTTAAATTCGTGACAAAAAATTTCATATTAAGGGTAAATAAGTAATGTCTCCTGGCCACTTTACGATCCTGGAAAAATATATATAATACTTCATTCAATTGACATTTTTCTTAGTGATGCCTCCAACTCGATCAAATTTTGATACATAGAACTGATCATCAAATATATATCATGTCTTTTTTAGTGAATGAAAGAGGTACTATATCACTTTAACCTTAAAATTATCGTTAAAATTCGTTTAGACACTTCAACCCTTTCTTGTCTTATACCTATTGAACAATTTAACCTCTCCACAGAGCATATGAGTGTCTTTTTGGCAGATTTCATTTTTAGGAGCTATCATGCTACCATTTTCACATCTTCTCCATAAAACATTTTGGTGAGGCGGTTGGCTTAGCCGATCAGGCAGAGATCAAACTTCATATTGATCACAAGGTGGTTCTCGTTTTCCTTTGTGTCGATAAGTGTTACGAAAAAAAGGACCAAGGCCATGTGTCACCACAAGTGGGGGTCTGAGAGCGTTGAGCCGACAAGGAATTCCATTAATAACTGGCCGTTTTGATCCTTTGGAACAACTCGATGAATTTAGTAGATCGTTTTAGGTGCACACAAACCTTACTCCTACTTCGTAGAGGTAGAAAGGTTGTTTCTGATAAACCCTCGGTTCAAGTAGCACATATTAAAGCAGTTTAAGAAAATAAGATACAAAAGTAAAGGCAGACATAGCAAATAATTGAGAAATCAATACATAGCATTCAGAAAAAAAAACAATAAAAACAACAAAATAATGCGGTATCGAAACAAAGAAATAACAAATAATAACATAAATTGAAGGGCACGACACTGCCAGCCAAAATTCATCATTTGTACAATATAAAGTTTTAAGACATATCAGATATCATCGGTATGGATCATCTTAAAACCATAAGGTTAAAGGACATTTTGGTACATTTAGACCACAAGATTCAATATTTCTCTTTACATTCTTATACTCTATGTCAACTTAAAGTAAGCCAAATCAGGGGGGGACCTACGACAAATTTGGGGTGCTTCGGCACCCGTCAAATCTGACACAGACTAGGCATAATTATATAAAAGATGTACAAAAATTGGTATAAAACTTAGAATAGCACCCAATAAACCAAGAAAATAGATGGGTGCTTTAGTTTTCAGATGGAAAGTTAAAACTTTGGGCATCAATGTGGCGTTTGAAGCTCTCGGACACCCACGAACCCTAAATCCTGGGTGCACCACTGAGCCAAAACAAATTCATACCGAGGAAGTATAAGGTTGTGTGCTACTTGCCTACCTTCTTTCTGTGTATGTTTGCTTAATATCCTGTTCCATCCTATACGCTATTCAAGGAGAAGACGACAACAACAACATAACCAGTGTAACCCACAAGTGGGGTATGAGGAGAGTGGCTCGTACGCATCCCTACCCCTATCTCGTGAAGGCAGAGAGGTTGTTTTTGAAAGAACCGGCTCAAGTAAAACAATACATAGAAGGTTTGAAAAGGAAATCCAATAGTGAAGAAGATATCCCAAGAAGAACAGTAAAAATCCAACCATAAAATGTCTCCACATTGAAGACTAAAATGACCAACATAGATGAAAATGCAAACAACAACAACATAGGCACAATCATTTTACAGGATTCCACGAAGGAAAAAAATTATTTCTGGTGAAAATTGCAACGTTAAATAAGAAACTGTGCAATTTCGTAAAGTCTCTTTTACTCAAGCACACAGACTCTGCAAGAGCGATGATACATTATTTATTGATACAAATTGCAGCAAAAGTGATGATAAAAGAATCAAGATACTCTTGGTGGCGATTACTCAATTACTAGAAGACAGAAGCTATCCGGCTGTCATAGGGAAGCAGTCCGGGATGAGAGTGGATGATCTTGTTTAGAGTAAACGTGTTCTACCCAAGCATAGGTTCATCATGTGGCTGGTGATACATGGAAGCTTCGCTTCTCCACCCGGCTTCAGCCTTTACTTTAAATTGAACTTAGGCTTTAACGGGGCCGCATTATAAACCGTATTGTTACTCTTGTTGCTATCTATATAAACCTGACCCATCCTCTGCTCACTACAGTTACAAAGACTTTCTCCTTAAACACGTGTCTCAGCAATACAAAACGAGGGTTTTGCTCTTTACAGGACTCGCAAGCCTTTGTGATTATCAGTCAACTAAGTAGGGCCTGATATCCCTACGAATCTGAGGAGCATGCCACAACAAAAGGTGCGGTATGACTTACTCGATAAAAGGTATCAGTAGTCTCATTAGTATTTCCCTTATCATCTGGATTAATCGAATTACTCAGTGAATCTGCTAGAGAATGGATTTCCGCATAGAAGTACTGACACATGTTATCCGGATCCTGTTGTGGATGGTACCATGTGACTCGTCTTATACATCTCTACAAATAGTGAATTCGGTACCACTTTATCAACAGGTATTGCTATGTAGCTTAACTCTTGCATTATCTCAGTTAAAAAAAATGATTAGTCTGCCCTTGCCTCATATGATCATTAAGATCCAATAGAAGCCCAAGTAAATGTTGGCTGACTTTACGCCAATAGGGGTGAAACATCCTGTCTATGTCAAAGCCAGGAGATAAGTAAACCATGTTTATTCCGTTTCCTATTAGATCAAATGTTCATGTGATGCAAGGGAAACAGAAAATGAAAGAGCTATGCCAAATCGTTACACCTGAGAAAAAAGTGACGTCAAATTGACCATTCTTTGAAACGAATAAGTCAGAGTCACATGCTGCCATCAGCCAACACACTTGTATCTTTTTCTCGTGCCCAACATCAGCCAACACGCTTCCATTCTGATGAAAGTGGAACAAATTATATTGTTTCTAGTAGAACGAGGACTACAAATCAAAGAGTTACCTGCAAAGAAATAACAATTGAAGCATCATTTATTGTGATATTAAGAAAATTAACTGATGGAGTATCATATTGGAACGTACTACCTGCAGCTATTTTTTTAACAAGACAATATGTTATACTTAACATGAGCTCCCTTGCTAGTTTTAATAATTCTACATAGTCTGTAACAAAGCTCCTGAAGTATGACGGAGTAGATCGAAAAGAAAGACTTAAGAATTTTGAACTTAGCGCGATCAAACAAATGTAAACGCCTATAAAATTTTGCTAAGAAAAACTCACAGATTATACCATGTATATCAGCCACCTGAAGCAGCGGCCACGTCATTATTTTCTTGAGGTTTGTAACAATGTACATCATCGAACATCACAATGCACCTTCAAACTGTGAAATAAATCTTTCAAACACCAACGACTTGCTGGCGCCTAGGAGGTTGAACTAGGCTATAAATATATCTACACAGATTAATTCATCACTATATATGGATTTGCTTGAAATTCTTACACATTTCTCAAAGCGATGATATGGGCAGGTGGAAAAAAAGATTAAACCAAGTACAAAATACTCCAATTTCGAAAAAAGATAACATGTTAGCAACAGCATTAACAGAAAATATTTACCACAACGAATTATAAGAAGTAGATATAGAAAATTCCAATAGTATCGACTAAGCCTCAGCGCCAAACTAGCTCGGGTTGATTATACGAGTCCTCTCAAACTGGAAGTTCTCTAGATCTCTGTAAAACCCCGCAACATTCTCGACTTAGTACCTTAGTAGCATGCTTAAAGAGCTAGCAACCTGAAACTTATCTAAGTGTTAAAAGGGACTTAGTAATATTTTGGGCCCTTAAATTGAATGATTTCTAAATCAATCTTTCCGACCCCGAGACATAGACTTTTGAGTTGCTTCATGTTCAGGGGTGTAAAGGGGATGTCTCGGGGGAGTTTTGGATTTTTAGGATGACGTTTAGACCTATTTGGATGATCAAAATAGTGGACCAATGCGATATCGATGCGTCGCGCCAGGAGTAGCGTCGAATGGGACCGACGTGGCGCTTAACGCGTCGGGTGCCCAGTTCATTTTAATGACTTTTTTGGGTCCAGGAGAGTATTTCAGTCTTTTTTCCTCGTTTTATCTCAGCCATAACCTGAACTTAAGTTGGGATTAGGGCATAATATGCCAAAAGTTACTCAAATTCCTTCAAAACAAAACCCTAACTTCTCTTCCAAAGATCAAGACTCAACCTTTAAGTTCAAGATTCCCAAGAAACGAGTTAAGATTTGGGTTTCATTCTTTTAACTAAGTAATCTAAGGTACGCAAGGTTCTCCTAAACTATATGGTCTTATTGAAAATGTTTTGAGTAAGGTTTAAAGTTATGGAATCATATATTTACGAAGGATTTCAAATTTACAATGACGAATATGCACCGTGAACCCTTTTGATGATAATGTTTGGTTTTGAGATCTTCCCTTAAATTTTATTTTATTCATATATATACATATGTATGCGTTGGGAGTTTGAAAGGTGAATTGAAAGCATGAATGTTTGTACTCCCTCTCTAGTTATAACCCTTTTGATTTTCACATGTTACGAATTGATAAATTTCATCTTTTGAAGCATGGTATAAATGTTTCTTGGCTATTGTTAAATGATTTGAGATTGTTGGTGAATTGAAGAGGGGGTGTTTTACTTGTTGATAAATGTTAAAGACATTCATTGAAAGAGTTGCATAGTTTGCTATAAAGTAAGTGACCACCCCATGTTTAAAAATCAAAAGATGAGAATCTTTGTGTAAGTTGTCATATATTTTGAACTACAAATTCTCTTGCATTGTTTAATTGATTTGGGTAGTACAAATAACATATTTGAATGAAAATACTATAGCATGATATTGTATGGCTTATACGACTTGCAAGTCTTGGTATGACGAAACCAAATAAGACAAATGCCATAAATAGACTCAGACTTGACTCGACTACTGACTTTTTCAGACATTAGACCCTTTTTTTAGAAAGATTCATGACTTAAAATGCTAAAACCAAGCTTAAAGAGAGTAAGATGGTTACCTAAAGAAGTTATGAGTTCGGATAACTCAACGTCGGAAACTGAGTTTTGCCAATTCAAGTGATATGATTAGATAAGGCCAATGCATACTTGTGCTTGAGAAACTGGTATGCTAGACTAGTATGTAGGACCCCTATCCTAGCAGCAAGCTTGGATATGGGGGCTTGGCTGATGAGTTAATGGAGGACCCATATAACCCGTGGGTACTAAACTTATAGGGTGTACCACCTAGCTCAGAAGTAAGATAAAGAGTGAATCACGATTTCAAAGAATTGTTTCAAAGCCTTTAAAGTATGCCCATGTGTTTTTCCTAAATTGTATGTATTATATTTTTCACGACTTTATCTCACTTATGTTGTATAAAATTATAATATTTTGGATTACTCTGTGTACCAGTGCACTTGTATTGACCACCCCCTATATTTCAGGTTTTGAGGCTCAGTCCAAGGGTCCCGCTAAGCAGTAGATTGGTGTGTTTGAGATTTTCAGTTGTTGAGCTTCCCCTATTTCGAAAGGCATGGTTTACAGAACATTGTTATTTATGTTGAATCATGTTCCGACTGGGGTCCTTGTCCCAGTGTTTGTTTTTAGACATATGTCAAATTTTGTAATGCTAGAGATTTCACAAGCGGGTGTCATGTATTTTGAAAATTAAATTTTCTTTTAAATTTTTTAGTTGAATTATGACATTAACCATGTTTCCATATGATAACCTTCCACATTTCTCTATATATAGTTTGGGATGCCCGCTGCGGCCAGGGTCTCAGCTTGGGTCATGAAAAACTTTATATCAAAGCATGGTTCACGGTCTCAGGGTGTCTGCAAAATCGCATGGGGTAATGTCCTACTTATGGGTGTATAGCGCACCACACTTATAAGTAGGAGGCTACAAGGCGTTTAGGAATGTCTCTCTTTCTTTCATGATTTAGTTTGTGTTGTAGAGTATGAAGGTCCTCTAACCAATGATGGCCGGCAAGATCAGCTAAGTCCAACTTTGAGACATGTTATGATGGCCGACAAGATCAGCTAAGTCCCATAATGTCATTATGTCCTATTTTGTTGCCTCTTAAAGAGATAAATGAGGATTTGTCGCTTCATGAACAAAGCGATGCGCTTCAGATTAGTATGTGCTTCAAATAATAATGCGCAAAATAATCCCAACGATAAGACCACGAGGTTTTAGTTTCAGTATCCAACATGGACAAACACTAGGTGATTTCTTCCTGTATGTTCTAGCCTTGGTAGATAGAGTTACTCGGTACCTGTTGTTGGTAGGAGGAGGTAGTAGGTATTGACTGAAATTAGTTGAAGTGCATGCAGGTTGGTCCGAAAACCACGGTTATCGAAAAAGAAAAAAAATCCCAACGATGAGCTCACTTTTTGCTTTACTACGGGAGTTGGATTAATATCAACTTTATCATGGCATTGAATTCATACATGTTTGGTATTTTTTTCCATAACTTGTGCGCTTTACTTCAAATAAGTGTGCATTCAGTTATCAACTTTTGCTTCAATCCCATAGACCTTGTTGCTTTTATTGTATTTTTTGCCTTTGAAACATTGTAACCTCATGGTCTAAGCTTGTTTGATGGTATGATCACCAAATCAACAATGATGAAAGTGAGCCAATAAGACTAAGGGTGTTAAGTGGGCCGGGTCAGGTCAACCCGGAACTGGCCCATTAAAATTATGTGGGTTGTGGCGGGTCGGATCCGGGTTGGGGTTAAGTGGGTCGGACCGAGCTCAACAGTAAATTTTTTAAAAACAACCCTAACCTGGCCCACTTAACCCAATCCGGTCAAACCCGGTTAAAAATTCAGTCAAACCCGGTAAAAAATAAAAATAAAAACTTTTTTTCAATATACACTATATATACCCACCTATAAACATTTTAAATAGGTTAAACAATGTATATACACTATATATATAGTATATACTACATTAGAATTTAAAAAATATATACAAATATACACAATTACACATATATACGCACCATTCAATGTATATTGCTACTTTAAAGTTTAAATAAAATATACTACAATATATATATATATATATATATATATATAGTTATATACTAATTTATAAAATATATACACATGTATTCGTTAAATATACACGTCTATAAAAGATTTATACACACATATACGCACCATTCAATGTATATGTACTACTTTAAAT